>NC_089488.1:1231469-1539336 GCF_036810445.1 Kwoniella europaea PYCC6329 | reverse complement strand
AAGCTGTCAAGGGAGTTGTCAGCTGGATAGTAGGTGAAGAAGGTGCCAAGTTGGTGCATCATGTCAAGAAGGAAAACAAGGCGATCTCAGCGCACAAAGGTGCTAGGAAAATAGAAGAGGAAAGTGATGGTGCAGAGTCCGATGAAGATGTGATTGAGGGAGGACAAGAGATGGTAGTAGGATCTGCCTCTGAGAACGAAGGTGAAGAATCGGAGGATGAGGGTTTGGCTCAGCAAGATTATGCAGCCGATGAAGCTGGATGGGAATCCGGTTCAATCGGCGGTGAACCTGATGAGTCCGACGAGGAGGAAGAAGAGGATATATCGGATGAAAATGCTATACCAATTCCACCAAGCAAGAAATCGAAACCTACACCTGCTCCTCAACAACCCAAAGAGAAGCCTTCGAGAGCTGAGAAGTTACCCAAAGGCGATATAACATCGTCAATGTTCTTACCTTCTTTAGCGGCTGGATTTACAAGGGGTGATGAAGGTGATAGTGATCCAGATGATGATCTGGATCCCAATGGAGTGATAGGGAAGAATACTAAGGAGAGAAAAAACCGTAGAGGTCAAAGAGCTAGACAAGCGTGAGTCATATTTCAAAGTATCTATACAAATCCATTCATGCATCAGGGGGAAAAGCTAATTTTCAATCTATTTATCACTCAGCATATGGGAAAAGAAATATGGTAAAGGTGCTAAACACGTTGTGAAAGCCAAAGAGGATGAAGAGGCCTATCAAGCTGCCAAAGCCAAACGAGAGGCTGATAAGCGAGGTAGACCGGATCATATGAAAGGTAGAGATAGTGGATGGGGTGCAAGGAGTGGACAACCGTCTATACCAAATGGATCTGCCTCTACACCCAAATCGACGGTGATACCACAGCAACACCAACAAGCACCTAAAGAAGAGAAGAAGAATTTACATCCTTCATGGGAAGCTGCGAGGTTGCGTAAGCAGAAGATGGGAGTTGTACCAGCAGATGCTCCAAAAGCGAACAAGATTGTCTTTGATTAGCATTCTAGCATGAGTTTGAATTATGCACGATGTGATGTATATTATCGGAATCTATCCCTTGCACATTCTTCCTCATTCTTTGATACCTCTTATGTAGGTGATAGGCAATCTCGGACGGGTTTCAATAAATTATAATGCTATCAAATATGCATATATCTATCCATGAATGTTTTATATATCTTGTTGTGACCCTAATTAAGGAGATTGTTAAATTAAGACAACATGTTGTTGAAAAGTCAAAGAGTCGTATTGAACCTGAAAGAAAATCCCAAACATTCTATTCACCTAAATCCTCTGGAGCCGTTTAAAGGAAGTTGGAAGGGTAGTAGTGATCCTGAGGAGCGATGAAGTTCTCCTTGATAGATCTCATCGAAACGAATCTCGAGAAAATAGCGATCGAACCTGATTTATCGTTCGTTCCCGAAGCTCTAGCACCACCGAAAGGCTGTTGTCCAACAACGGCACCAGTACATTTATCGTTGATGTAGAAGTTTCCAGCGGCGTTTCGTAATTTGTGAGCGGCAGATACCAAGGCAGCACGCTCTTGAGCGAAGATTGATCCGGTCAAAGCGTATTCGGTAGTATCTTCAATCAATTTAGGCAAGTTGTCATATTCCGAATCTTCATACACGTAAACAGTCAACACTGGACCGAAGATCTCTTGAGTCATAGAAATAGATTTAGGATCCTTGGTGACGATAACGGTAGGTTTGATGAAGTAACCTTTGGAGTCATCCCATTCACCACCGGCAATGACTTCACCACCGGCTTTCTTAGCTTGTTCGATGATGGAGGTGATCTTGTCGAAAGCGGGTCGACCAATGACAGGTCCAGTGAAGTGGTTCCATTCGGTACATGGTCCGATGGTGATCTTGTTGGTCTCGTCAACTAATTGATCTTTGAATCCATTGTTCCATAATGAAGATGGGACGTAACATCTAGATAAGGCTGAACATTTCTGACCAGAGTATTCGAAAGCTGCTCGAATAGCTTGGTGAACACCTGATTTGATCTCGGCGGATGAGTGGTACAAGTGGAAGTTCTTTCCACCAGTTTCACCGACAATTCGTGGGTATCCTCGGTAGATGTCAAGGTTGTTGGAGATGTCCTTCCACAGTTTTCGGAAGATTTGGGTAGATCCAGTGAAGTGTAAACCTGCAAAGGCTTTGTGGTCGATGCATTGTTTGACGACTTCAGGTGGGTTTCCGGGAACGAATTGGATAACGGATGGGGGCATACCGGCTTCGAGGAAGATCTTGTGGACGATGTAATTGGAGTAGGTAGCCATTGGGGATGGTTTCCATACGAGCACGTTACCAACGATAGCGGGAGCACCAACGAGGTTACCACCAATGGCAGTGAAGTTGAAAGGGGTGACAGCAAGGACGAAACCTTCGAGGGGTCGGAACTCGACTCGGCTAAGTGGTGAAGATAAGGTCAGTCACCCATATTGCGAGAGAAGAGATTGTCCAGGAATATAAACCCACTTCCAGACACCTTGAGAGTTTCTTGGAGGTTGTTGTTGGTAAAGTTCTTCGACGTATTTGACTGAGAACCTCAAGAAGTCACAGAGCTAGGTGTTTAGCAGAATATATCAGCTTATGAGCTTTCACACATTCATCAAACCCCTTCCTTTGTATTCGCAAGACAGAAAAATGGATTATTGTCAACTCACCTCAGCAGCAGCGTCAATCTCAGCTTGCCAAGCGTTCTTACCCTGACCAAGCATGGTAGCAGCCATCAATTCGTATCTGTATTTACCGGCGATCAAGTCGGCAGCTTTCAGGAAGATGGCAGCTTTATCGGCCCAGGGGATCTCTTCCCAAGATTGTCGAGCGGCTAAGGCACCTTCGATAGCTTGGTTGACGACTTCGCTGGAAGCGGCGTGGTAGGTACACAAGGGGTTGACATGGTCATGAGGCATAGGTTGGGATTGGATATCACCGGTTTTAACCTATCAACACCGTATATCTCGTCAGTACTCCTGCTCGCTAGGACTCGGACGATGGGGTGAAAATGAGCTCACCTCTTTACCATTGATGACACATGGTACTTCGTAAGGAGCACTCTTGAGCATCTTCTCGACGGCGGCTTGTAATCCCTTTCTCTCCTCACTGCCAGCAGCGTAGTTTTTCTATTCCAGCGAGGGTTCATCAGCTACTTGGTCTACTTGGCTGTTCATGAGCTGTACTCACCATTGGCTCATTGTCAATGACGGGGACTTTGAAAGAAGCGAGTTGAGAAGTCATTTTGGCTTGATACAGTAAGCTTTTTTTTGGTCGTCGGTTCTGATAGAATGGAATAAAAATCTAGGGGAAAGAAGAGAAGAGAAGAGAAAGGAAGTTTTGATAGGCTACCACTCCTACTTATATGTACGGGGTTCTATCATGGCTACATTGTTCTCTTCTCTGTTGAATCCTCTTTGCAAAGATACCGGCACTGCCGATTGGATCCAGTCGTATCACCACGTGTATCTACCCTGTCCTGTATCTTACATTCGTGCGCAAGTACGGATTTCCGGATTTGACAATTCACCGTACAGTGCATTACAACGTTAGTGCAGATATTTAAGCGTAAGCGCTCTGCTCCGCAATCGGGGTCTATCTTTGATTCTTGTAGCGAAGCAGACAGCGGAGTGACAGCTCACATTGAGTCTTGTGAGAGATATTGATCGGAGTCCAAAAGGTTAGTTATAAGCCGCGGGTTCGGTAAAAACGATATCGTTGTTGAACCCGAAAACTTCTCGGCTTATAAGTTACACTCCACACGTGAATGACTTAAGCTTATGCATGTGTTTCTATGATGATACAAATGGCTCAACACTTATAGCTACATCCGACCAAATCTTCAATACCCATTTGCTTTTGACCGGCTCATAAGATGAAGGAACGAACACATATATCCCCTGGTCCAATTTGACTTTACCTGTGAATACTCCACTCAACATATCGGCGTATGGACCTGTCGTACTGATTTGTTCGCCCAATCCCCCACCAGTGCCTCGGCGGAAGATGGTTAGGTTTATTGGGGTTGAAGAAGGTGTAGGTAGATATAGACGAGATCTAAGTCGAGCCTAGTCAGCCGGGCGGAAGGGTACTGAAAGCTAAGAATGTCACTTACAAGATGCTTCCAGGTGTGGGCAATATCACTTCTATCCTTGGATTCAGATCATACCCACCTGAACTGGGTCTACCTCCAGCAGACGCTTCCGTCCTATGGAAGGAGTCAGCTGATACCCAACGAAGCCGCATACTGCAAGCTCACCAAGCGCCATTCACTACCCTACTGTACATACCTGCCCCTTCAGCTGGGATGGTGATTATATCCACTGGGGCTGTAGATTCAAAAGACAAGGTATATAGACCCGTATGATTGGGTTCAAAAGACGAGACTACAAGGGTATAGGTACCCGCTGCACTCATAGCTTCAGCAAACAATTGTTGAAGATACTGTCGACCAATAATTACTCACGATTGACAGACGAGATATCACAGTACGCCATTCCATACGAGTAGGATCCAGTATCGGCAACCACCATATCTTCGCTAACACTACATGACGCCTTTCAATGAACAACAAACCTAGTGATACAAAAGGTCGTAGACTCACTCGTATACCAGTTCTCCCTTCCCCCAAAGTAACTTCACATTCCAAGCTCTCTCCTTCTCCCCTTGCAGTGTTATTCTTCCTTCGATCTTTCCACCTCTCGGTGGTGGTTTCAGTATGACCTTATACTGAGGATTCAATATATGGGATGGATGACCAGGATGACCACCTGCATTCCGACTATTGAGCGATCCCGAGATGACTTGGGTGAAAGGCATCGATTGACTTATTCTCTCCAATGTCAAGGTAGATCCCTGCGCAGCAAAAGCATTGAGTGAAAATCCTGTTTGAAAGTTACCCCTATCGCGCGCTGGAATGACCAGTATAGACGAGTTGGACCGACGTAGTGTATATCGAACAAGGATGTGCATATCATTGGCGTAGGGACTCTAGAGGGAAGCACTGGTCATTAGCTCCCTTCACATCCGCTCTAAATATGCACATTAGGTCAAGAGGGTAGGACCAGGTATTCACCGTTTGATCTGCCCTTTCCGGCTTTATCAACCTTCCCGCTTTCCCACCGTGATCATACTCTTCAAACACATGAAGAGCGATATCATCCAGCGGTCGATCTTTGCTCGTTATATGTTGAGATAGTAGAATCCATATCTCCTGGCTGTCAGAAGCATTCGATGCGATTTTCAGACGGTATTGCGGATTGGCGATGACAGTCGGCTGGGTCGAATCTGAAGAGTAAGATTTTGGCTTCGGCCATGACCTATGCAAGTTTCAAGTTCAGTTCGTACCAGCGGCTCACAGTACAGACGTGTATGCCTTACTTACCAATGTCTTGTTGCGACGACTGGCATAAGATCAGGTTTCCAATTCAGATGTAATGCTTCAAACTCTGAGCACACCTGGTCCCATGACATCGTGAACGCAGTGGCACCAGGATCGAAGACGTCCATCAGACGTTCGACGCCTTCCTCCCGTAGAGCTGGGGAAAAGAATGCATCAGCTAAGTGTCAAATTAGATATGATGTGATAGCTCACCAACTACTCCATAAGCATGGAGCTTGACCAGGCTGTCCGCTACTTTTTCTCCTGTGCCAAGACTGACCATGACTTCACCTCTCCGCCATCTTTCATATATCCTCTTCCAGTCCTTCTCCCTCTGAAACCCTTCCTTCAGGCTGACACGCTCAGGTACCCAGCCTGTATATGCATATATGTCCGGTGCGGGATTACTACCTTTCAAAGAATATCCACCGAAAGCTTTGAAATATCCTTTTAGAGCGAGAGGTATCCATGGGACACCGATCGACGTCGATCGCTCTTCATCTGGAAAGCTTGCAGGATGGCATGTCGTATACAGTGGTTTCGAGTCGGGTGTATGGGGAAGGAGAGAATCGAATACCACCTTAGATGATTGTCAGCTAACAAGCAGAGCACACTCTGGCAGCAGATCAGCCGACTCTGACTCACCTTTCGCCATGCACCATTTAACAATAACTTCAATACATGTTTGCCATTTTCAGATCTCCTGGATCGTCCATCCTCAGACTTGGGATAGAGGTTCACTCTATTAAGCTATTGTTGAGCACGTAACGTATAAGTACATGGTTCAACGTATGGTAGGGAATGGAAGCATCGCCTGAAATGGGACTTGCACTGTTTCCGAAATGTCTATCATGTTCCAACCCTACTCCCATAGCAGCCACCACCGAGCAATCCGATACCGGCCCCTGCTTCAATACCCATCTGTCTCCATATTTATCACAGGACCATGCCTCTGCAGGTACCTCCTTCCATATTGGATCATGCTTCAGCTGCTCTTCCGCTAATTCAGGTTGTCTATCATCAACGAACCTATCTCTAAAATCACCCTCACTCGGTTCTCCGGTCCACAGTGGGACCTCAATGTTATTGATTTTTGATCCTCTTCTAAGTACAGCCGATTCTTCGCCTTCATCTCCTATCTCCACCTTTCCCACTTGTCCTCCTAAACTTTCAATTCGATTTTTGATCTTTTCGGCTCTTTCCAATACCAACCTCCATTTCTTCCTTATATTCGGCACCTCATTTGTCGGTACCAAGGATGAGGCGAGTAAGTGCGAGTATAGCTCTGCTGCTGAGATATATGCTGGAAAGGCCTTTTGTAAAGTATGTAAAGGTGATATCAATGGTGATAAGGTGGATAAGGAGGATTCGATTTGGATAGCTTTATTCGCTTGATCCTGTCGATCAATGGTCAGCTCGTACAAGCACAATGAGTGCATTCAGCTTACGGTGGCTTGTTTGAGACCTTGCTCGTATGTTCTGAATGACATCTACGTGATGTTTGATCTATATCGCTGCGGTGAGATGGTAGAAGGATGCAAGATTGAAAGCTGCGTCCAAGTATCTGAACCTGAACAATCGTCAACAATCGGTCCGGGAGAAACGGCAAATGGAGGTGGGGTAAGCACACTAACACCCTGACTCACCACGTGGGAAGTAAATGCGGGGTAAACACTTATATCGAGCTTGGACCTCTTTGATCTATCGATGATGTTGATCTCTTTCTTCTTTCACTCCACTGTTCCTCCCGTCATCGTCATCACCAGACTCACCGACAACGCTCATCACGACGAGTGAGACACCCCAAAGGACTCGGAGCTCGCTTAGCACCCATCAAAGAGGAACGAGGGTCACGATAGGTCATCTGTGAGACATGTCAATGTTGGCTCGAGGAGTACTGAGAGGGAAGGGAAGAGAGTTGAGCTTCAACAAGCTGTCTCGCCCGCTACTGGAGACGGGGACGGTCAGGAGGAGAAGTATATATAATCTCACGAGAGGTAAACAATTATGGGTATGTAACTCTAATTCTCCATCAATCCATCATTTCTACCTTCTCATCCCTTTCCATCTCCTTCTCTAATCAATCAATCAATTATCTATCTTCGAACATAACCCTAATCTTCTTCTTGTGTACCTAATCAATTGATCATTACCTATCAAAATGTTTCAGGGTGATCGTCTTCAAATATCAGAAGAAGTTCACGATGCTTTATCGACCTCAAAACCCATCGTAGCATTGGAAAGTGCAATCATCACTCATGGAATGCCTCATCCTGCCAACTTGTCTACTGCTAGTTCACTGGAAACGATAATCAGATCAAAAGGTGTAGTTCCAGCTACGATCGCTCTCATCAATGGGAAGATACATGTCGGCTTGACAGAATCAGAATTGATTCAGCTATCCGATCCCCAATCGAAGATTTCGAAAGGAGCTGTCAAAGTCTCGAGAAGGGATTTGGGTCCAGTAATTTCGCTTAAGAAGACCGGTGGAACGACCGTAGCTGGAACGATGTACATCGCCGAGAGTCTTGGTATCAAGATTTTCGTGACGGGTGGGATCGGTGGGGTGCACAGGGGTGCTGAAAGTAGTGAGTTGATGTCATTCTGGATGTCTATTGCTTGTGCTCCTCCTTGTCCGGAGATGGCCCGTCCTTGCTATTGCAAATCTGAAGCTAACACCCATGATATCACAGCCATGGACATCTCAGCAGACCTTCTGGAACTCGGACGAACTCCTATGGCGGTATTCTGTGCAGGTGCAAAATCCATTCTCGATATACCTCGAACATTGGAAGTCCTTGAAACACAAGGTGTATGTGTTGCCTCCTATGGTGATGAACAGGATTTTCCTGCTTTCTATACGCCTTCTTCTGGATGTCAGGTAAATCTTCATTGTGTCAGTCTGGTATGAAGTGGCGAAAAAGCTGACGTGAGATTTCTCGATTCTCTTATGATAGAGTCCGTGGAGAGTAGGCGATGCCGATGCTGCAGCGAGGTTGATATGTGAGCCTTTTAGCAGCTTCACATGATAATGCATATATATGCTCATCGAAAGTCCAAGATGAGCTGATTGTGATTCGTCTTCCTCAGATACCCAGCTCTCACTTCCGACCAAGCTTTCCACCCTTCTTGGTGTACCCATTCCGTCTCAACATGCCGAAGCTGGAGCAGAAGTTCAGAAATCCGTTGAACAAGCGGTACGAGAGAGCGTGGAATTAGGAATCGACAAGCGTGGCAAAGAAGTCACACCTTGGCTGCTGAAAAGAGTAGGAGAATTGACTGGTGGTAAAGCTTTGGGTCTGAGTGAGTGTCTCAGTCCAGATCGCTCAACATGCCCGAGCTTACAATTCCCATATAGATGTCAACCTCATCGAGAACAACGCTCGAATCGGCGCGGAGGTAGCTGTGAAGCTTTCAGAGATGTACCGACTGGAATCTGAAAAGGGGGATGCATTGAAATACCTTTACTCTCCGCCCAGCTCTCACAATCAAGGCACTAGTACTCTTCATAAGCCTAATGGTCAGATGGTTGAACCGAGCCTTGCTATAGGAGTCGAAGAGACCATCAGACCCACCCAATCCACCAGACCAACAAGCATACCCACACCTTCTACCAAAATCGAGTTACCAGAACCTTCAGTACTGGTATTTGGATCAGCAGCTATCGATCTCACATCGACTTCGCCACACACCTTGGAACCCCGAACCACCACTCCGGGCACAGTCTTCGTCTCTCCTGGAGGAGTAGGAAGGAATATCGCCGAAGCTGCTCAAAATCTCCTACCTGATCATGCTGTTCAACTCATTTCGGCTTTTGGGACTAACCGTGCTTTCATTCCTACCTCTCATCACCACCACACTCAGGGTGTGTCGAACGAAGGTCTATCAGATAGCTGTTCCGTACAGTCGGAACTCGAAGAAGCGGACTCATTTGGCAAATTATTGATGCTTGAACTCACTGCTGCTGGACTGAGAACTGATGGTTTGATTGGGGAATCTGGGAAATCCACTGCGGTATGCAGTCTGACGTTGGAGAAGAATGGAGATTTGGTGGCTGGAGTGGCTGATATGGGCATTGTGGAAACGTTGTCTCCTCTCACTGTAAGCGAATATTGTCGTCAACATCATCTCAAATTCACAACTGATTCTGACATTGAAATGACATGGTAGATTGAAGATACCATCCGAACCCGATCCCCCAGTATGGTTGTTTTCGATTGCAATCTCACTGAAGAGGTGGTCCGAGCTATTCTCAAGACTTGTGGTCAGCTGAACATACCGAGTGAGCTTACTTATATACAATCTCTATGACTGATGCTGTGCATATATGCTGATCCCAAGGATACTCATCTATTATAGCCTTTTGCGATCCTACATCTTTACCCAAAATCCCTCGACTCACTGCCTCACTCTTATCCTTGTTACCTGCCTCCCCTACCGATTCGAGACCCTTGACGAACATCTCACCTAATATCCTTGAACTCGACCATCTCTATAACCTTGTTGGTACACTTTCAGAAAAGTCGGAAGAGATCGAAAGTCGATCTTGGGAATATATCAACTCGTTAAATCTCGGTTATGAATGGAGAGGTAAAGTGGATAACTGGCTTAGCAAACCCGACAGGCAATGGATAAAAGACCAGGGTATAATACCGAAAATGATCAGATTGTTACCTTTTATTTCGAGTTTCTGGCTGAAAGTCTCCAGTAAAGGTTTGATCCTTTTGGAACTCGCCTCTTCACCTACTCGCATCACCCCCCATAGTGGTGATGGTATTGTATACAATATTGACAGCAAGATTCATCGAGGGAAATATCTTGTATTAAAGCATTACCTACCGCCTGATATTGCACAAGATGAGATTGTTAGTACGACAGGTGCCGGCGATACGCTGGTTGGCGGACTAGTAGCTGGTTTAGTCAATGGAAAGGCGAAAGAAGATTGGGTTGGGAAAGCTTTGGAAGGGGTCAAGAAGAGTTTGAAGAGTAGAAGAGCAGTTGGGTAGGGAGGGGAATACACCCTTGCCTTGTAGATTCAGACACGTTGGAGAGATCAATCAGGAGCAGAAGGTTTAAGGAACTGTAGATCTAGATGAAGAAGAAAACAGACAGAAAATCAAGAATCGAAATTGAGGAATGATAGATGGAATCGTAAAATACTGGACACTACTTAATATCACATAACTACTGCTTTCCGTCGATACTTCTTATATGCTTAGGAGAACAATCAAGACCGAGTGATGCTTGCTTATAATTGCGAGGCCGGCTAGACATATACTTTGGAGTGGCAGTATGTGTGGTGAACGATAAAAGAAAAATTATATAAAAGGAAAACAAACTTCATATAACATAATCAAATTCTCAGAATATCAATTCAGTGGAGGATCTTATACCAAGTAGAAAATCGTCAATATATATCGATATACATATACATATTTCAGATTAACATATATTGCTTGTTGTATATCTATTATTATCGATCTCATTTTATCTATCTTGATAAAATATCTTAATCAACCAGTAAAATCACAATGTATACTCATATCTGTGCGTAACAAATTGATGGGTTTAAGGTGTGACTCACATAGTCAAGACGCGGTGCATGAGAGGAGTATCAACAATAAGTAATCAATATATAGATATCAAATCTACTTTCTCATACCATAAAGGGAATCCAAACTACAGTACCGATACGTATCATTTTTCTGATCTGAGTCGGGGGTGAGTACTATCTCAGTGATTAAGAAGCATCTTCCGCATCACTCTCTTCAATATCACTCTCATTGGCCTTTCTGGGTTTTCGTTCATCTCTCGGTTGATGAGGTTTGTTTCCCGATGAAGAGATTCTTCGTGCGGGGTTTGCAGGGAACAATTCAGGTAGGGAAGATACGTCCTTTTGAGTAGGTTTGTATCCGTTCTCTGCACCAATTGCGGATCTACAATAATACAAACGGTAGATCGTAAGCATTATGCGTCTACCGTATCACACTGTGGAGGTGGATGTCAAACGCACCTAGTCCAGAATAACAAAGCCTGTAAAACACTAGGTTTCTCCGCATCGTATTCTAAGATAGGCGAAGTCCAACCGTGTGTTCGATCTTCATTGAAATAACCGAAAGTCCATCTTTGCCAATCTGTCAAAACGTAATAATGACATCCTAATCGCTTGGCGGCGTTGTAAGATCGGGACCAGTACCATGAGGCTTTGGATTTGGTATTGTATTTGTATGGACCCTATGCCCAAGAAAGATGGCTATGTCAGCTTGTTTGATAGAGGACAATCTGGAAGCTGATGAAGAAGATCCCTCACAGTCACGATGTATTCTTTCCAATCTGCTGAGGTGAACGCAGATGAGTTGATAGTCCTAACAACGAGTTTGACATCGTCTGAGCCGCCTTTGGTAAGGAGGAATTCACCAGATCCTGTACGTTACAAGGGCTATTAGCTACACATCCTCTCTTACTTAGCCCGCAAATCATAGAGAGCTGAATGACATATATTAACTCACCCAAAGGAGATTTGTTGAACTTGAAAGTCCAAGGTTTAGTCACATAATCCGGTTTGAGTGGTTTAGATTCACCAGATCCGTCGACACCTCCATCAGACTCGTACCCTGCTCTATCGAGCGCTTGAGCATCATAGACAAACTTGAAATCTTCGGGATCGGAATCGAGGGCAGTGAGAACCGATGAGGTGGCTAGAAGAGGGATCGACGAGAGCGCTACGGTGACACAATACACGCCATCAGCTTAACCGGTCCTTTCGATGGTCGTACCTGGTAGACATACCTTTTTGTAAGTCACTTGGAGTTTTGAGTGGGTTAGGTATGGTGTTGAGAGCAGCTACGAATTTGGGGTATTTGTAGTGCGGATGAGGTGTGATAGGCTCCGAAGGGAGAGTTTTGAAGTCTATGTTCGGAATGAGCCAACGGATATTAGTGAATAGCTGACAAAGTAGGTAATACCCAGTGCGTCAGATGCATAGCGGGTGCAAATTTCACTCACACTTGGTCACCTCATCATCGAAATTCTCAATTTCCTGTACACCTTTCAAATCCCCACTGAACTCTGCTCTAGGCCCTGTACCACCTGTTCCAGGAGGATATTGTTCTCTCAAGTGAGGAAGAGGGGTGGAGAGGTATTTGTTGAGATCAAGTGGTGGTTGAGGCATCTTATGATTCTTTCAATTGTTGGTTTATGATTGATCTGATCTTTGTTCTGGTTGTTGACAAGGGTCGCAGGTGAGAGGAGAACTGACGATGATGATGATGGTGACAGTCGTTTAAATAGATGGGATGGATGAGGATGTGGATGTGGGGTTGACGATGTATCGGATCGGTTGCCCCGTGTGAGTGATCATCTTCTCCGGTTAACAATTCACCGGGACTCCACATCTCACGCAACACCTCACACACCATCCATGATCCGATTACACCCGATCATAGTAAAAGTGTTCGATTCACGTTTGGAGGGGAATAAACGTTTAATGACGGCTAGAATGAACTGTGAATCAGGCATGAGGGACGAGGTTTGAACGCAGTCCACGCCGTCGGGACAGCGACTCGCTCACAGAGAATGTCATGCAGAGATGAAAGCCGATCATGAGGATCTGATTCTGTTCACTGGCTGATGCTAGCACGAGCATTGACTTACTTACTAGCCATGTAAAATAAGGTAATTCAGATAAACTTGTGTCGACATGACATGCGATGTATCTGCTCTGCGCTGAATTATGATTGATGGTCATGCTTCAGGCAGCCATCCAAACAAGCGCATCAACTCTGCTAAACACAGGGAACACCATAGAAGTCTGAACGTCATCGGTAGACCACAATGATCAAGCACACAACAGTGTTCTCGATTGATTATCGAACCGTGAAATGGGCATGCGAGAACACCATAGAGCCAGCTAAAGTTCGAGCAGGTGGAAGTGGGATTCACCTCTATGCTGTTCTCTTTACTGAAAATATGAGCTTTGACCTCCACCAGACGCGTCCACTTTACCATCGGAAAAGTGAAACGAAACTCTTTCTGATTTCTTCTTATTTTATTCTTCCTCATTCATGACTTATCACCATGATACCATGATATTGCCTCTTCATATGCGCAAACATGCTCTTAGTACCATATTTGGAATCAGAAGCACGTCGAAAGGACACCCTGTGATCCCGCTGATCCTTCCGAAGTATACCGGTCGTCCATCCGTTGCTTCGATCGTATTTCACCCGAGGTCATTCACGAGCACGACTTCCATACGGCAGGATGGACTAGCGGCCTCAAATACCAGCAACACCACGGGAGATGTATCATTAGCAACCAGAGCTAGTGGAGTCACCCTTCGACCTTACCAAGCACATGCGATCCAAGCATGTCTCGAAGCTCTGTCAAGCGGATTAACACGAATCGGCGTCAGCTCACCGACAGGAAGTGGGAAGACAACAATGTTCATGCATCTCATACCATTGATCAACTCCAATATTCCGGATGCACCTAACTCATCAGATACAACTGAAAACCCAAGTCGTAGAGGAAAGACATTGATTGTAGTGGGAAGTGTGGAGTTAGCGAATCAATCTGAAAAAGCAGCGAAGAGGATCCTGGGTAAAGAATGGACAGTAGAGGTCGAACAGTCGAGAAGGGTTTCTAGTGGTAAAGCGGACGTGTGAGTAAGATTCGATCTTAGTCTTCCGTATCTTTGAACAAAGCGAAATGACTGATCCATGTATACATAGCACTATAGCTACTTACCAAACTCTCAACAACCTCGACCGATTGGCCAAATTCAACCCCAAGGAGTTCCAGTTGGTCATAGTAGACGAAGCTCACCATGCTGCTGCACACTCGTAAGTGAACAGACCGTCTCGCTTACCTGCCTCTTGGATTGTCCTATCCCGTCGATCGATAGCACTCTTACAGTACTCATGCTGATGCAATTCACCAATCTTTCATACTTCGTTAGCTATCTACGTCTACTGCACTATTTCAACCACAATGTCCAAATTCCTCCATCAATCCTACCAATATCTTCCACATCTCCACTAGGCAAGATGAATGTACCTATAATAGGCTTTTCGGCGACTTTCTCGAGACCGGATCAATTAGCTCTCAGTGCAGTATTTGAGAAAATCGTCTTTCACCGGGATATCTCAGAGATGTTGGAAGATGGTTGGCTATCACCTGCTAGATCGACAACAGTTCATGCTAAAATGGACCTAGAAAGTGTCGAGGAGAACGACCAAGGGGATTATAAGACTAGTAGTTTGGCTAGTAAATTGAATACCCAGGAGATTCGGGATTTAGTAGTCGGAACCTATCTACACAAAGCTTGTGAGTGGCTTACCCCTTTCTACTTGGTATCGTCCACACACCCCATCATCAACAGCACACACATGTATTTGTAAGCTAATGGATCGAATGCATATTGGTACGTTATAGCCGATAGACGATCGACCTTAATATTCTGTGTTGACCTCAACCACGTAGCGGAGTTGACGGACACGTTCAGACAAGCCGGGATAGATGCTCGATCCATATCTTCGCTTTCTAAGCCCGAGATCAGAAAGCAGACTGTTTTAGCGTTTGGGAGAGGAGAATTTCCTGTGTTGATCAATTGTGAAGTATTAACTGAAGGTGCCGATATTCCTCAGGTCGGTAGAATTTATCGCCTAAACCTGAATCGTGGAGCTGATTCATGTTGCCCCTGTTGACAGATCGATTGTGTTATACTAGCTAGACCGACCAAAAGCCGAAATTTACTGGCGCAGATGGTATGTCTCTCTTCCTTTTAGGTACACGTCCTACCAATAAATTAGCTGATTTACGCAACAGGTGGGAAGGGGATTGAGGCTATCTCCGGAGACCGGTAAAGAATATTGTCACATCATCGATATAGTGGATAGTGTCAATAAAGCTGGAGGAATGTTGGTATCTCCTACTTTATGGGGATTATCACATGAGGAAAAGGAGGAGCAGGAGAGGGAAAGAGGGGAAAGTCAACTGTCGCGACAGGAGGAACCTAGTGAGTTTAAGACTAATTCTTGAACCCTCTTATACATCAGCAATTTGGCTTATCTTGTGTTCCTCTATGTCAGGTGATCACGCTCAGGGTGACTATAAGATCACGTTTATCGATCAGGACGATCCGTTCCGACTAGCTGGTGATAGTCGGCCAATAGTCGATAAAGCAAGTAACAATGCATGGGTAGCTTGCGGCAAAGGCAAATATATCTTAGAGGCAATGGGTGAGTCTCTCTTATCGGCCGCAACATACTTCTCATCTTGCATTACTTACATGCTACATACAGGCAATGGATATCTCGCAATCGATCCTTCCTCACCCACTTCCCAAGCCAAGTATACTATCACGTACCGGAATGCTATTCCTCCTGAGCTCGCTGGTCCTAGGGGATCCAGATCACCATTCGGAAGGGTGAAGACTGTAGGTCATGCGGATGAGTTGGAAAGGGCCTTGCAGACTGGTGATAAGTATATAGAAAGGATCTTGGGTAGAGATCTATACCTACAGTGAGTGCCATACCTTAAATCAATCACTGTTCCTGCTGATAATCTGTGATGTAGATTGTCGAGATATGCATCATGGAGACGTAAACCAGCTTCGGAGAGGGCTATCAAATTACTATTGAAGCTTAAAGGGGCAGACAACCCAACTTCGCTGCTAGATGATAGAGGTCAGGATAGAGAAATAGATTTGTATGGTAAGAAAATGAATGTTGGAAGTCTGACAGCGGGAGAAGTGTCTAGTTGGTTATGTGCTGCTAGGCATGGTGCTAAGGTAAGCTTGCATCGTAATCGGACTGAATAGTTGTGATAAGGAATATACTGACAATTGTCCTCCACAGACTGCCAAAGCTGCTGAAGATAGGAAGATTGAAAGAGGATTAGCTAAGAAGGTGGCAAAAGAAGAGAAAGCGAGAGCTTTGAGGGAAAGAAATTTACCGCTTCCGCGAAGCATACCATCCCTTCAACCGGTCACAACAAGCGCATCAAGCTCGAATCGTACAAGGGAGAAATTTTAAAGAGTGTCATCACTGCAAAATAGTGTCGAGATGGACACCATTGCTCCATGCAGTCAAGCTTGCTCTAGCACCCATACATGCTGGGCATTGGTCTCAGGAGGACATGTCGCCATGCCTTTTGCATGTTGTTGAAATCTACTATCATCTCGCGTCATGTACATGATCATGCATATGAGATATCCATAGGGAGACACATGACTAGTTGTTCTCTATCGATAGGCTGTTCATTATGAAAAGTGCCAGAAAGCAATTCGCCGTTGCTAGCTGTTGGCAACATACCATCTTCGGTTGTTACCTGATGGGTCGTCTTTTTGTTCCTCCTCCTACCTCCTGGAATCTCCTCAGGCACAACCACATCTTCCCCTGGGAACCGAGGCAGTGGGTTTGCCAACAAGTACTTCAGTCCTGCGTTATCCTTATACTTCTCAACAAGCTCAAGAACGCGCTCATGTACTGTTTGGGTTCTAGCAGGTGTTGCGTCAGGTAATTCGTTAAAGGCTCGATACAACCCGTCGAGATGAGCTGGGACGAACATCATCCACTTGAGCATATCGTTCAGTCGGTGGTATTTCCTCCCGTTCTTGACGCAAGCCGCTAGATCCGGTCGTTCAAATGAGATATATGCTTCCATGAGTGCCGTCTCGAGTGTGGACAAAGAATCATTCGTTCCTTGAAAGAATTCATCGGGTAGGTATCCTGAAGGTGAAATGAACTCTTCATACTTCGTGGTAGTGTATGACCTGTGAAGATTGCATTCAATTCAGCTGAATCGTACCCATAGGTTGGAAAGGGCTTGGGTGACTCACCATTCCCAATCGATCACTCCAGGCACTTCGCCTTCCTCATTCGCTCTAATATGATCATATTCGTCATCGTCGTGCTTGATGAAAAATGGACCGGTTCGTCGCATCTCGTCGCACCCTCTCACCAGCTCTTTAGCTTCCAACAGAGCAAGGTACATCCATAACTCGGACTCATGACTACAATATCTCCTTTCCAGGATCATCTGTATACGAGCTTCGATGGTAGCGATCCACCTGTCTGTTGAGGTATGGAAAGGACCCAGGAAGTAGGCCGTGCGTAATGGTATGGGTATCGATCGATAATTGGACCAACTTCAAACCCTGTAGCGTCTTTCTGGCAGGTTATACTTCCTACCTTATCGAACTTGGCTTTTTCCATGTGAATAAACCATTTGGCGAGGCTTTTGACGTGATTAATTGAAGGGTCCGATAGTGGTTGATATCTTTCATTTCGATGGTAGAAGGGAACCCAGGCTGCTCCAGGTATCATCGATTGATAGCAGTATATGATTTTAGGATGAACTGTGATATGAGTCAGTCGTTCATTCGACTTGCAGCAGCAAATCAGGAGAAGACTCACATTGACTATTGGAGGGCCTTGCATAAGCATTAGGTACAGCCACTCCCGCCGATTGCAGTGCTTGGATAGTTGCGACTTCACTTGCTATGTTCAGCTTCAATGGTTCGTCGGTATAATTTCGGGATAGTCGTCGTCTGATCCGCATAAACCAGCTGACACCATCTTGAAAATCGATCTTGATGTGAAAGTTGGACTGTCCTTGCATGTAGCTGCATGCTAAATCCGCCCAATCCACTGAAAAATGGACAGTCGCTACTTGATGACCAGGTCGAAGTAGCTCGACTTCAGTTCTTATTGAGTCGACATTAAGACAGCTAAGAAGTTGAATCACCTGTAGATACACATCGATCAGCTCTCACGCCTTACTCAATACACCTGGCTAGGTATAGAGTGTGGTATAAGCACCTCGGGTTCATATTCCTCTTCAAGAGTGTGACGTAGACCAATCGTGCCTTTGCCCTTTCCGAGTGAACATTCGTGTAGAGGATGCCGGTAGTGTTGAAAGCAGAATATTTGTCGACAAGCGTAACAGCTATTCTCATATGCGAGGGCGTCGAATATGCAATTGGCGATAGCACAAGGATAGAAAGCCATGGCGAGTGATGGCTTATGAAGTCTACGACTGCATATTGGTGTCGAAAAGAAGTTAGAAATTAAGAATTAGCAAATAAAACATCGACTTATGTGTTGATCTGTGCCCATCCGTGCATCCTGACTCTTTCTTGTCTGACACGCCTATGCTCGTGTGAGGAATCAGGGAAAAAGGCTTGCCCACACGCAATCGCATCCTTTGAGTGTATATACACTTGAGAATTCTATGTAATCTATATGCTGACCTTGTAAGTCTCGGAAGTGAGCTTTTCGAAACTACTGCACATGAGATGAAGATGCTATATGTTGCGTAGCGAAGGCGTTGAAATGAAAGTGGCTATTCGTGAGAACAGCACAACGGCGTAATTGCCGGAATGCCTCTCCCGCTGGCGTAAAGCTGACTCCATCACACACACAATTACAGTTGGAAAAAGAGCTGGACCCGGATGCAGTCCAGTTACTGAGCTTGATTAGCTAGCTGACATGTATGAAAATGTGACCCAGCCTTCTGCAAGTCCCAAATCCAGATTTCTCAAATCGCCACTCTAGTTATATGAGAACAGCATAGACGATGCATTGCCATTGGTGCCCGCGCCGAGATCTGTAGTCTATGCTGTTCCCGGATATCCATATACGGTGCATCTATCCTGCTAGAGAACAGCATAAAGGGCAATCTTTGGCAAAAACTTCTGCATACCCCATCCTGAACATGCCATGCTGATGCTATTGCTATACTCTTTATCCATCATTTTAGACTGCAAAACTACCCGATATCCTTTGTATCTCACGCAGAACCTATGCACGTGCGAATGACAAACGTCAACATTCATTCCATTCATACACACATAACATGAGATCAAGTAATAACAAGGATTATACAATCTGTACAATGCTATACAATTCGGATATTGGAGAAGAAGGGAGTGATTAAGCAATTACACAACCACTTGGACATACATCAAACCAACTACCCTGTTGGACAAATCCTACATCTTTCCTTAATGCTCCTCCATTTCTTTTGATTTGAATCTCATATTTCTCTTCTACGGATGTGGACGGGACATCATAATACCAGGTCAAGGTCTGGCCATTTATTTCATATCTACCATGAGTGACCTTTACATCGATATCCAATTCGAGATTGATATCATCTTTGTTCCTGATGGATGGATTGACCGATCTGACAGTCGAAGTACCATTCTTTTTATCTTTATCGTCTCCATTGATCAAGTCGATCCTTGATGAATTTCTAGATGACGATCTTGAATTATCTCCTTCTAAACCGACATCTGATGTTTCCAATCCCAAGCTCGATGCGTAATGTGCGTAAGGTACGTAGATCTCCGTCGCAATTTGATCCGAAGCTATATCATTCGATTTCACCCTGACGACGTATTTGAAAGTGGTGGTGGCAATGTCGAAATCGATTCGATCGGGTACACCGACCGTCTTGATTGGGAAGGGTCTACAGAAAGCTGATAAGGCTCGCGATCCATCAAGGATCAACGAAGGTGGAATATCGCCGGCTGAAATCGACTCTAGCGTGAATGGAATTTTGGGTGTGGTCGATCGAGAGGCGGCTAAAGTGGTCGATGAGGAAGTGGGAATGGGTAGGGATGAGTTGATTACGGGAGAAGACTTTGATTCGTCATGGAAAGTTTCTCGAGGAATATCATCTTTGCTCCATAACGAGAGATCTTCACCGTTCCTACCGCATGACAACAGCACATTAGCCCGGATACTGGCATTCATGACGGAGTGATATCGGTAAAATGACTCGATCAAGCCAGACTCACCAGTTGTCACTCCACTCGTGACAATGATCAGGAACATAGTTCCATATCGTATAATTCAGACAATTAGGTCCGTCACAAGCATTCATCGAACAGTCCAGTGCTCTTTGCTGACTCGAGTAATCACCTTCTCCTCTTCCACCATCGACATAGCCATAAGCTTTCTTCCCATCCTACGTGACCAGTTTCCAATATCAGTTCCCTACTTCAACATGCGCGCTGATCAAAGATAAATTGCTTACCATGTCATATGGTATACCAATTTCTCCTATCAATGTCGGATAACTACCAAGTATATCTACCGTATCCTGCTTCAATACTCCCAATTCACCTTGAACCATATTCCTTATATTTTGTTCACCGACTCTAACAGCTTGGACGATCGACCAGTACTTCTTCCTTATCACACCTATCGCATCGGCGTTAAACCAATTCCAATGTTTGGTCATCAACGTCAACCCATCGTAGAAATGCGGTGATGAACATGCCCTGTCCTTGAGGAACGATTTGGGTAATTTGGGCGGTTGTTTCAGTACGGGCGCTTGAATGAAATGAATGGATTCGGGATGATGTATTCTGATTCGAGAGGAGTAGGATAACCAATGCAAAGACCAGAAATCGGCGACGAATTCGACTTCATGGGCTGGATCTTCGGGTGACGCGACGAAGTAATCGGGTTGTAAGAGGTCGCCAGTAGTGGGATCCCATACGCCGTGTTGTGCCCAGACTAAAAGCTCATACACATCAACAAAGAATCCCAGGGCACCAAACCGTTTGAAGAGTAACACTCACTGCACTTGCCCATCTCCCAGCTTTCACCTCTTGTCCAACCCCATTTCCCACCACCTCTCTTCACATCACCTTCCTTACTTAGCCACAACTTTTTTCCTTTCGGATCAATAAGCTCATGTCCCCCTCTATATGGACCCATCGCACCGAAATTCCAGATTTGAACTTGTTGAGGCTGTCCCTCACCTAATCGCATACCTTCTATCGGGGTGGGTGTCGGTCCTTTCTTGAGTTGCTGTTCATCCGGGATCTTCGATAGATCCTGGTGTCCTATCAATCCTTCTCCAGGTTCGTTCACACTATCCCATCCAATGACACATTCATCCAAGAGATCACTCGCTTCTTCACTTATCTTCTTCGCCAATGTACCGACGGCATCGATAAAGTGATCTTGCAAGTAATCTTGTATATTCTTGCCATCAATGATACATTTCGGAGCGAACGTTTTACCAGCAAAGAACAATGTCCAAATGGTCTGTCCAGCCAGTCGAGTATAATTCGTTCCCCATATCATTGCTGGGAACTCCTCTGGTTTAGGGTTCTCGGCGTTGGGCCATTCACAATGTATGTATGCTGATGCGGTTGGCGTGAGACCGTAAGGATCTATCCCGCAGGCGTAGAGGGTCCATAAAGGTGCGCCGGATCCACCAGTGAATCTCGACCACTATGGTAGATGAAGACATATCAGCTTGTTCGTTATAAAAGAGCCCATAGGACATTCTCAGGTATATGAATATGGCCAGCGAAAAGAAATCTTCACTCACCACATCCTGATGAGGATCCATAAACACCCTAAACCCCCATTCTTTACATTTCTTCAACACCTTTATTATATAATCCATATACTCGTAATCATACTGTTTGGGTCCCTTGTGCTCCAAACTTTCCCATGTGAAGACGTATCTCAACATGTTATAACCCCATGCCCTCAATCTGGCTAGATGTATATCGGCTGAACCGTCTTCGAGATTCAATGGGTTATTCATGAAATCTCCTTCACCCGCTTCTGCCGATTCCCAGAAATTCTGTCTGATATGCGATGGCTGTCCATTGGGATTTTTGGCTGATCCCGATAGATTCACTCCTCGAAGTATAAGTGATCGACCGTGTACATCTCGGAAATTCAACGTATCGGAGTGGATGTAGTAGGGTGGAACGGATTTACCTGTTACCGGTGACCGAGTAGGTGGTGGGACCATTCTCCGACGTGTTGGTGCTATTATGTTATCTGTTGGGATATATTATCTGTTATGTGGGCAAGCGTACGGCTGTGTGACAATGCTTGAGAAGAGACAAGAGACGGGTTCGATTTCTAATTTCTGTTTCTATTGATATCTATCTATGTATGTGTTTCTTATATACAGTCAGGTCTGACTGAAATGACATTTATTCAATGGGAAAAGTGGTCCCACCTTGGTTTGCTATGATCTCATCCCCTACCATAGCCAGGATCGGCGCTTTTCAGGGAATAGGGGAGACACGTGGCTGGAGGTGGAGGCAGTCCGGGTACAAGACGAAACATCGCATTGTCGGTGAAACGTATACGCAGTGGTGTGATATGCACCATCTATTGAAGTGTTCATTGTCCATCGACCGGAGTGCACTTATACTGCTACTCGGAAGCAACTACAAAGGTCTTCGAGAATTGACTGGATCCGAGTACCATTAACAACTAGCCTTCCGATAACCTACTTATCGCCACTCGACCATGCCATCTTGTCGAATAACAAACAACACAGCCCATCCGCTCAACATATGTTTGAAGCAGGTTACAGCTTTACACTTTGAGAACAGTGTTCAGCCAGGACAGACCATCAAACTCAAAGTGAGTACTGTCTGTCCAGATTGCAGAGAGCAAAGCGCTCATACGGTAAACAACTCACATAGCCTGGGAAGGTATGGTTTACCCTCGAGGTAAGTGAATACCTCAAATCTCATCCATGCTATCGGCAGTATTTCTACTACCAATTTGGCCTCTAACACCGCTGCCCTTGCTCTCTGATAGGCCTTGGTAGACGATGGCACCAAAAAATCGCGCTACTCGATACTGAAATCAGCAGCCACCATAGCATTGCTATCTATAGCGGTTGGAGCTGTTGCAGCCACGGCTGGTGCCGCTTTGATACCGGAAGCTATCGCTTTGGAGGGTGTGAGCTGGCTGACTGCCGAACGTCTGGAAGTTTGGTCTACGAAGCTGATATTTTTTTCATTCTTTATAGATCGCGGCTGCTTCTGTAGCGGGAGGGTATTTAGCAAAAGGATTGACAGTTACGAAAGGTGCTTTAGTCACTAACTCGGGCACCATAGCTAAGATATGTGAGCGTTATATTACCTCTTCAATGAACCCCATCCACTTCCTAATTACCTGTCGTATACTATGAATCTCTGAGAAGCTGACTTGTCTCTGCTCTCACTACAGCCTCTATGGCTTTACCTCGAGCTATCGATAAATTATCGGCGGAGCTAGGTGGTTTGTCAGCACTACAAAGGGAAGGTATGTGAGATGATCTGAACTTTCTTCATATTCTACCAACCAGATCAGGACTCTATACCACGTTCCCACCCACGTACCGCTTCCAACATACGTCAAAAGCTGATCACCATTGACTTCCCCCAGTCGCTTCGATCATCGCGTCGCCTACCCTTTCATCAGATGTCCGTCATCGAGCAGCCACTCTTCTCAGATCGATACATCATGCATACAAGGAAGACAAAGCCAAGTCATCTGGGGCAACAGAAGGAACCACCACTGGGCAAAGCTCTATTCCTGAAAAGTTACAGAGCCAAAAGGGAAACAAGAAGTCCAAGGGTGAAATTACCAACGACCCAGTAACACCTCTGAGTCTTGAGGAAGCGAAGAAATTAGATGACCAGATTGAAAGCGAGGAGATCGATGATCTGGTCGAGAACAGACCTATAAATTCCGGAGAGGTGCTGCGTGTACATGGGATATATATGAATAAGAGGAGGGAATTCGAGATAAGGACCGGGGATAATGGGAAATTGATATTGTGGGATCTGAAAGAGAAAGTTGTGGTTACTTGATCTGCTGTCGTGAAGTCGATGAGTCAGATGCTGACTCGATTTGATTGTATGATCTGTGTAAGTTGTATCGCATGGGTAAAATTGTCCACTTTAAGGGTGATCACCCAATCTTTGTATCATGAATTGATGACACTGTACGTCCGCATCAGCCTCGCCCAAAGGGTAAATGATCACGCCACCGTCTGCGAGACCCAGAACCACTTCCTATCCCCTTCCCGGCACCACCACTACTGTACCCTACACCCGGATCAGCGTTGTCTTCATGGTCCAATGCAGTCCCCTCCCATCTTATGGTGAACCTATGATCTCCCCATTTATAAGAAGTAGGAGAGTGCCCAACGAAGTCTATCATAGAATCACCCCCTGACTGTGGTCTATAAGTCATATAGACGATCTAAGGTTGTCCGTCCACAGCCTCAAATGTGTACCTGCCCCTTGAGACCCGATCTGAGCTTCCATCAGTACCCACTTAAAGGTACAACCTGAAATCAAATTGGGTTAGGTCAGTTTGTTCATCAGGTTCATAATGAGTCAAATCCAGGATTGATCTATACTCGGTGTTGTCGTTCGCTGATGGCGCAGTAGGTATATGGGTGAGAGATTCAGCAGTGATTTTGACTCTTGGTAGGGTGAACTCGGTAACAGTCCCCGAAGTACTATCTATATTGAATTCATCGAGCATGTTGTAAGGAGTCTAGTACAATGAGGTGTAAGCGTAAAGATGAGGATGTTGAAAAAGCTGGTGTACGCTATATATATGCGGGGTTGAACAGCCTTTGAAACTTGAGCATTGAGTGATGCAGTACTCCCATGGTAACCTACGTCTGGAATCTGACGACGAAACGAAAGAAGCTCAGTGAAGAGTCTTCGGTAAAGCAAAAGGATACTATTTTACACTTGTGCTTTACAGCTACTGTGCACGGTGCTTCTCGAGTCTAGACGCTGGATGCCGATCTGCGACATGTACATAGAACGCGAAGGATCTTTCTGCAAAGACAAACCATAGAATGTCTTCTACTGTGTTCTATCTGACCTCCATCAGTCATTCCAGCTTTGGTCGTGGGAATCGCCAAGGCGTTAGGTTTACAGAATGGTCGGGTGACAACTACAACAAGGCACTAAAACCCGCAAAAAAACCTGAAGATGCACTTGATAGCCATGATAGCAGTGATCCCATCCGGATCATCCCAATCACTGCACCTGATCTGTCGTGGAGGCGCGATTAGGCTAAGAAATTTTCATATTTTATATCTCTATTTTTTCACTTCGTATGCAATATCGTTTACAACATGATCATCCTCGCTTAGGGTTGACGGGAGGCGTCCAGATTTCTCCATTGGTACCGAATACTTCCCAGATCAGATCCATTGTCAGTTCCAGAACCTACCTCATCCGAGGCCACACTTCCAATATCACTCTCAAGTTTTGAACTACCTTCGGACATCGCAGGACTCTCCCTCTCAACGCTGAATATATGTTCTCCCTAATTGAATTGGTCCCTTGAATTCGTTGGAACTGTCAGATTTTGACCCCTTCCGGTGAGGGGTCTATGAGTGATATGGATCATGTCGAGCCCGGGAAGGGTCGATGGCGAAAACTCGTATCTGCCCCTTCTTACATTGGCCGCCCTTACTCCTGGTTGACTTGGTTCAATATACAGCCAAAAACTAGTTTGGGAGAGATCAGCACCTTTATCCAGCTTGGTATCTGTCAAATCGATCATCGTCTCTTGACCCTCACTTGGGGCACCGCTTGTAAAAGAGGTGGTAAGTGGCCTAGCTGTGATTTTGATTCTTGGTGAAGTAGGTTGAGTGGCGATAGTTGATCTATAGGAGAAGTCACCTTGTGAGCCTATGTTCGAAGTGATCTTCTGAAGTGTCTAGACGATAGGCATATGAGTCGAAACGTCATCTCACATCGGGCCAACGGCAGTCATGATCTAGGTGGATTGAACGAACGTAAGACGCTGGACCTGCTGTGCGTCTTAGCCTGCTACTTGATCAAATAGCCACGAACTCTGTAATTCAGTTACCAACACGCTTCCAGCTAACATTATTTCAAGATCCAGTTACAGTTCCGCGTCCGATGTTGTACTATCTGGTCATTCATGCCTTATGACACCTACAGTTCAAGACAAAGAAGAAGAAGACTATGGATCATGTCATACTCTCTCTACGCCGGATGGAAGGCACTTGACATATGATACATACTCATATATACTCTCGATCTTACAGGCTCAAAATGATATTCCGACTTTCATCAATCTACAACTATGTTCGAAATCGCATTATACCATCATAACACCCTACCTGTACCGGCATCTCACACTCGACGAGAAGTGTATAGACGAGCTGTTAGGACAAGCATTAAGGTGGAATGAAGGAGAGGGATATCAATTGTTCAGGTCTGTCCGATTCGGCTCCACCCTCATGCCCCATGATGATATCAAAGATATCTTGGATCTGAGTGCAGGCACAGATACTTTCGTCCATTTTTCACCCCCTTTACGGTACAAGTTCAATCTCTCACACGTCCGAAAGATCACCTTGAAATATGATATAGATGAATTCTATGGATTACCCACCTCACTCCGACCGTTAGTAACCCTCTTGGGACACTATCGAAACTTTACTGGGCAATATCTTTTCCCCTCACTACAAAGTATCGCTTGTGTAGGGACGCCAGACAGCCCTCTAGAATTAGGTGAGATATGGACGCTCTTGTCACAGCTATCTTCACCTACAAGTGTATGTTTCAAGCACACCGAACCGTTTTTATACAGTAATACGACATTTGCATCTCTCGATTCTTTCAACGGTCCGATGGAGAATATATCGGTTCATTCGGCGATGCCAAATTGGATACCGCGCTCGTATTCCCATCCCCATTGCCAAATCAATATATCCTACGCTGAATCATCATGTGAAGAAGGATGTGATAGGGAGAGTAATCATCCTGGTGAATCATGCAAAGAGAGGAACAAAGAGGACATTGCAAAGTGGTTAGTAGCTGGACCTAGATCAAATGAAGAAAGATGGAAAGGAGTTTGGTCAGTGCGTACAGGGTATCATTATACGTTGAAGGATTTACATGACATCAAGCGAGTCTGTGTAGAGCAGATAGAAGGACTGGAAGCTGAGAGTCTAATTCCAAGAGGCAAAGGCTGGAGAGGAGATAGTATATCGAATGCTAGGTTATTTGTCGAAGGAATAAGATGGGTTCAAAGGGCAGAGGAATGCCGATGCTGTAATGGTGAGTACTGTACATGCTTCTCTTCCTCTTTCTTACCTTGCATCTGAATTGTGAATGACCTCATGCTGATGTCAAAATCCGAATTGCTTCAGAATACATATAAGCAATTGTCAAATATGGGATCTCGAGTACGGTCTGTGGAATTCCACTATCTGGCAATCAATGCGCACAATACGACTATTTGCAGGGTTCGACCTTGCGATTCTTATCATGCTTCTATACAAGTTGGACCTGAGAATCCCTTCTTCGAGTGAATCTCGCATGTACGGTAGTTGAATATTCATCGTCTCGTAGTTGATTTGATGATGCTATAGGGGGAATGAGCTAAATTGCGTATGTTGTATGTAAACTTTCGTTGAAAGTTTTGAGAAAGGGCCAATCCACTTGATCCATTCGGAATTATCCTGCACCGGTATTGCGGATTCCTGAGTATCTTCGAACATTACATATAGATGTTTGATTCCCCTCGTTACGACCTGACCTAACAGCTCGATAGACCTAATGAAAGACTGAGCACATTTATCCTTGCTTTGGATATTGAACACCAGGGTATGTAATTCGATAAAAGGAGATTTGGACCATATGTCAGACCTGACATCATTCAGGAAACCCCATATTTCCATGGTCTCTTCGATCGATTTAGGGTAATCGCATTTCTTCAACGTGATCTCATGGGTGTATCGGAGGTTGGTAGGGTAATTCGGATAATCAATGGGCCATGCACAGTCGGGTGAGGTCTGATTGTCAAGGGTTGAGATGGAGTATAACATCCTTGATAGGTGGATTTCTGTGATTTCAATATGTCTGTACAAATAAGGTGTGGTGATTGTGTTGTAGTACTTGGAGGTACAACCGAAAGAGGATAAGGAACCGTAGGAGTGGGATCGTTGGAGGATGGAGGAGATGTTGGCGAGGATCTCTGCGGGCATACGTGAAAGCGCACTATTTGAGGTGATCATGATCTGAGTACCTAGACAACTGTCAGAAGGTAAGAGGGCGGAGAGGTATAGACGATCTGGAAGTGGAGAGAGCCGGATGCTATTGTGGTATCACTTGGTACTCACAATCCTTGACGAGCTTTTGTACGAGTACTCGACTGCAATGCAATCATACTGTATCTCATTGTTGAGCGATCGGTGAAGCGCAGGCACGGAGCTCACGGGGTAGGGGTAGATAGGTGTAAAGTGCGGGGCACCAGCACATGCAACATGCTTGGTACTCTAAGTGATCGAATGATTGAATTATATATTTCACCCTCTTCCTTTATCAGTCCAAAGCTTTGCCTCATTCACCACAACCACCGTCGTATACCATATATCACATATGATCAAGCACTGCTATTAATCATTAGCACCTTTACCACAAACCAAACAACAAGATCTACGTCATGCCCGGATACCCCAGATTCAGATCACTCTCGGACCTTCCGCCAGAGATCATCCATCTGACACTCAATCACCTTCAACAGTCTCATCAGCTCGGCACATTAGCCTCATTGCAGCGAACGGACAAGTATCATCATGATCTCACCACCCCATACCTATTCAAAGAGATCGTCGTCAATGAGATCGAGCTCGCGCAGCTAATCCTACCCGTGATATTTGGCAAAACGATTCCGGAAACATGCAACGAACTGACGACTTCCGGACGAAACATGGCGAACTCTCTCCGATCCGGATCAAGCAAACTTCGCAAAAACCTTTCGTACACCGAAAAGAGCACATTGATCCAATCACAATTCAAAGGGAACTGTGCAACACCTACCGAAGGGATATTCACCGTGGATCTCGAGAATTCCGAGGACGAAGAGGAAGAAGAGGAAGATGACGTAACCGCCACTGTCTCGGATACTACACTTTTCCCCCGTCTCGAATCCATTTCCTTGCAAGTGTCGGAGAAGCACAATTCTCTCCTGCAGGATATTCTCACAATCTTAGGGCTCAGTTGCCATCCAAAGAGTGTCTGCGTGAAATGGATGAATGCACACACTGGTAGAACGATAGGTCAAGAAGGATCAGATATGCTCGAGCTGATATTTCCATTCACTGAAAATCCCGTCAACCTCGTTATTCATGCGGCTGAAATGTATTTTCCGTTCACCGAAATGGGTAGATACGAATCGATTCGACTTTCTTATCGCTCACCCTTCAAGGAATCAACAATAACAAACCCAGGAGAGTTCGATCCTTTGATAAATTCCTCCCTCATAATGGGAGCTGTGCTGAGTGCTCAAAAAGCTTTCCATATGAAGCCGAAGCGAATTGTCCTACCTTCTGGACCGGACGAGCCAATCAAACATGCAATCAAGGTTGTCAAATCAAGTGCCAAAGAAATCTCTATCGATTACTTTCTGGAAAAAGACCAGAGCGATTTCAAAATTACGGAAAGTCACAAGTGGATTGAGAGTATACAGTGGGTATATGGTGAAGAAGCTGAAAAAGAACCACCCTGTCAAGTCTGCGGTAGTGAGTTTGTTGTTATTTTTTTATATTCCAATTAGCATATCTGACATTCTCATTGCTGTAGTGTCGGTATGATTGGCGATTTGGTGAAGGGCAATGCACGCAAGGACGATGCACGCGATAGTACGAGTAGACCGACATGGTTCAGAGAGGAAAAGATCAACTATGTCAATATACGGGGTACATTCGATAATTCACTATGTGTGTAGGCAGTACTGAGATTGTCTTATGTATACAAGTACTATAATATATTCATGAATAAAGTCTCTCATCACGTCACTCTTTTGAAGTGTCCTGACATGCCACTCAGCTCCATCCTTATGATTAGTTATTTGACCATCTACCCGACCATCTCATCCCCTTATCTCTCGTCCCCTCCCAATCCGGCGTCAAAGGTGGCAAAAGCTCACCCTCACCCATAAACTCATCTATATTCTCTTCCCATTCTCTCTGATGATGCTCTCTTATCCCTCCACCTACATGCGAGCTTCCACTAGCAACCTGGATAGGTAAAGGTTGAGGTCTAGATAATTCGCCAATCTTGGACGCTCGGATCAACATCCCTTTACTCCGCTTACCTCTTACAACAGGCTCGTGGGAGGCTTCAGTAGCGTCATTTGAAGATGAACCTGAGGTAATATGGGACGAATGCGAGTGATGTTGGGAAGGGATAGAGAGATGGAGAGAAGCTTGTTCGGAGGAGTGAGAGGGGCGAGGAGAGACCAAGGCTGGTGCCTTGATGGTAAGGTAAAGGCATAAGTCAGCTCCAGCAGACTCATTTGAGAATCACGACCTCTGTATGAAGACAATGCTTTCTGTATGACTTGGCACTTACAACCAAAGCACCCTGTTTCAGCGGTTCTCCAAATTCTCCCATACTTCTTTTAATTTTTTTCACCCTATCATCCACAAGTGGTTGGCCGACATAACTCCTCCTGTTATCTCTGCTGCTACTTCCTTGTTCGATCACATCGGGAGAAGGGGTAGGTGTTGAGGAGAACAAATTCCGTATCGAGTGAAAAGTACTTCCTATACCTGATATAGGTCTAGGTTTCGTATTTTTTGAAGGCGACGCAAGAGGAGAAACTAGTCTGACTGGGCTGACGTCCCTATGAGATTGCGATGAACCATGTTGACTGAATCGACCGGGTCGAGTTGGCGTAGAAGGGTGCGAACCGAATGCTGAGACTGATACGTGACGATATTCTTCTGTATCTCGTGGGATGGGAATACCTCGTGAAGCAATTTGGGGTGATGAGCTATGTGATGGCGCGGAGTAGTATCTGAGAGCGACTGAGGTCAGCAATGACTATTGGTTATAGGGGCAGTTTCACTCACTCGGTCTCAGCACTTATATAGCTTTCTCTTCTATTTCCTTCATCCCCTTGTCCTGTTATGTGAGGTCTCCCAAAAGTCCCACCATCATACAATCCCAAACCGACACCAGCCGTCTCAGGAGGAGCCGGGAACCTAATCCTCTCTCCGTCCTCAGACCATCTAGCTCGTCTACCCTCTTCACCTATCTCCATCGAAAGATCTTGAGCGTCAGTACCAGGTGTTACCGGTACACCAACACTGAAAGTTTGAGATCGTATACCTCTAATCTGAGCAGCTGGAGATAACCTCTTCTGTCCAGGTGATAAGTCTTGAGGCACCGATGGTGATCCTGTTACGCTCCCTGTTCTAGATCTCGAGTAATCCGACGACTCGTTTCGTTGTGGGACGGAGAAAAACAGCTGATCATCCTCCAAGACCCTTTCATAACCTTCAGTAGAGGCAGTGAGATTGGTAGTCCTCTTATTTCTTTTGTTTCCTAAACCGGCGGTAGCTAGTGCATCAGTAGCAGAAGCGAGTGTAGCGGGAGAGAAGATCCTTTTACCTTGACCTTTCTCCAATGTATTCCCACTGGCCTTTCTACCACCTGATCCACCAGAAGAACTCGAAGAATTCGATGGTGTCGGTGTGGTTTTCAACCATCCTAAACCCAGATTCAATCTTTGTAATAGACTATCATTTCTTTTAGCTAATTCCCTAAGCTCATCGTCAACTTCCGTCATATCTTGCTGGGAATTACGTCGATGATGCTGTGCTGTCCAGCCAGGTAACAAAGCGGACTTTTCATCTGGTGACTTTGCTCCTACTTCTGCTATCTCCGCGTGTTCATCAATTTCACGGGATTTACCTTTATTACCCATGGGACCACCAGGAGGATTAGAAGGTAGTGTGGACCATTTTGATTTAGAGAAAAGACCGAAGAATCTTGAATCGCGAGAATGCCGATTTTTGTGGTATACACAGAAAAAGATCAGGATTACGAGGATGGAAAGAGCCAGAGGTACCAGTGCACCGAGTAAGGGACCGAGGAGGTTTCGACCTGCCGAGTCGGTAGGGGTAGGATCACTGGGCTGAGTAGGATTAAGTGAAGGATGGTTGATTGTGTCGGGGGCGAAAGTAGTGGAGGGAAAGGAGGTGGTGAGGAGAATAGAAGTCGGAGTCGATGAAGAGGCAGCGAGAGTTGTGGACTGAACCGAGAATTGTGATGAGGTGGATGAAGCGGCCGAGGTTGGAGGAAGACTATTGGGACTAAATGAAGAAGAATCTTGGTTAGAGAGAGAGGTGACCGTGGAAGACGCAGGTGTCTCAGTCATTGGTGGAGCAATATCTTCGGTACCAGTAGGAGAGGTGAGTCCACCGTAAGTCCAGCCATCGCCGAGAGGTATGGATGGTCCATAATCTGCGAGAAATTTCGTTCAGCACAGTATACAGTAGTGATATAGCGTGAGGTTACGCTGCACTTACAGGTCAAGGGAAGATTGGCTATCGTAGTGACAGTATATGGTGTATCATTGATAGTGGTAACATACTATCGCCAAAGTCAGTACATGGGTGTGAGGTGTAAAGTGCAGGTACTCACCGATAGATATGTCTGCCAGTCTGCTAAAACAAGTCCATCCGGTGCTGTACCACCTCTCTTATCCATTTCATCTTTATCATCTATCGAATCTTTAGGTCCTGATGGGTTGAACTTGGGGACTGCGCCAATATGGCAGCTGGGAGAATATCGTGACTCAAGCAAAGCGAAGAGTCGACATCGTATATCGTTGTATGACTTCGGTGCGGTTGCGTTAATTATTTTGTATGATTAAGTATCCAGTCTTAAGCAACTTGGCTTCAGGTCTTTGATCTGAAGATGGATATGGAGAGAGTGAAAACTTCACAATGTTCTAAAGGTAACATAGCAAGTAGGTACGTGTCCGTTGTACAGATGTAGAAGATGGATCAACATGATCAACATAATCAACTTTTCCAGAATGTTTGTGTTTGTCGCTTTCTCGTTCCTTCGAGCGGCAAAAACCATTTAGATATCCAAGCGAGTGTCCTCTTCTGACTTGAGCTGGTCCATCACCATTCCATTGATACCGTGACAGATCTCGGATGGCTTATGCGTTACTTGACAATGGCTTTGGCTTGTAAAGTACTGGTGGAATGGAATGTTGACTGGTGCTCGATCACCTCAGGGGAAGTTGAGTTATCTTTGGTGCCTGAGTAGACGGATTACCGATGACTGGAGACTGGATCGTCATGCACGACCACATATCAACCTTGCTTGAATCAGAATATATGACTACATTCTTAGATACCATGCGTCAAGTAGATTAGACTCAAGAATGTCACCTCAGCATTCGCCACGGCCATCAGCCTTGAAAGGTACCAGTAGAGGAACCCTTCCTCTGGAGCTCATATACGAAATCCTACTCATATTAGAGGATCATGGGGAACAACAAACGCTCGCCAATCTACAAACAGCTTCGCTTCAAAATCAATGTATATCATGGTCACACCCATTCTGTATGGGAAGATCACTCTCACTCGGACGTCCTTCGTCAAACTATTTGACCCCCTTGTGCACGATATCGATAAATTTGAAGCTGGACTTTTCTTCCAAATTATGGAAAAAAGCAGTAACACTTCTAGATCTGGAATGAATGCTGACAGGCTCGATCCCAACCTTCCGAGGCCAATCCGTATCCGGAACAACTTGTCTTTGGTACATACCATCACCTTCAACATGATAACTAAAGAGGAGAAAGATTGTACCCAGGAGAATACCAGACAATTCAAAGATACAATTCTCTTCAAGAACAGGTCTTACCGATCTTGAAGACTCTGGTAACAATGACTCAGCAGGTCCTTATGCCCAACGTTAAATCCCTGAGTATTGTCAACTCGACTAATTGGAATTACGTCGGGGACATTGATATGAAACCCTTCGCCATCTCTGTAGACCATCCAATTTTTGTTTGAAATGGATCAACATGACACCACCTGCAAAAGAGCCCTCAGACCAAAAGTATATCATGATGACGATAGTGATAGTGAAGATGATCACGATTATGAAGAGGAAGGAGCGTAAGATGAGGATGAGGAAATCGGGAAGGTATACAAGCGGGATGCCCTTTTTGAAGAATATCACCAAGCTAGCTTCCAGAGACTCCAATGTCGTGTATCACAATATTGATTTACGCTCTGTTCAAGATCTATACATAGAGAATACGAGACTATCTGTGCGAAAACACCAACGTTCTCTAGAAGTGTGCGGTCGTACGAGACCTCTTAGGTATGACCGTCAAGAGTGCGAAACCAGTATCATGCAATGGTCACCCCGTTATCTGATCGATTCGTTGTTCGACCATTCGAATAGAGGAGGCAATGGCAATTTGAGAGTGGTACAAGGACAGGGACAGGAAGCCTTGAGCAAGAACGAACTCAAGGTATTCAAGAAAATGGCAAATGAGACATGCGAGAAAATGGTACAATACTATACCTCACCCCGCTGGACGGAGAATCTGGAAAGATTAAAGGCGATCAAATGGAGACTTGGAAAGAGATCGAGGAAAGAGCCGTTCTGTGCTGTATGTCACGGTATGTGTGTTCCTCTCATATTAGGGGTGTCATCGAAGCTGACCAGCCTTGATTTCCTTGGGTAGAACCGGTGTGATTTTGGTGGCGATGGCGGAAAGTATGTACTGTACCGCACAGTAGAACTTATCCCTGTATCGAAGTTGAATCGATTTACCATATGTGAATTTGTCCTCTGATCATGTGTACAGGTTTGAAGAAGCTTAGGATATAGTCTTGTTGTACGATGCACTACCACGTACAGTACAGTAGTACGCAATTATTTCATGTGTTAACCTTATTGTCCGCCCACATGCGTCCATTCAACCTTGATTCACGTTGCACCGTAACAAATACCTCTTGGTTTGTTCGTTTGTCCGTTTGATGCTCTGCATATCACCAATGACCAAGTGCAAAGCTTTAAGGCATCCTATTTCGGAATCATGGCGTTCAACACTATCTACACCGCTTCCGGCAAGTGCTTCCCCGAGGAAGTAATGCAACATATCTCGCATGAAATCCTCTCAAGCTCCGACCCGTGCCTCTTCAAGTTGTCAATTATCACAGAATCGATGTCAACTTCCTTAGGAGTCTTGAGATAGCATATCCTGCTTTGGAAAAGGTTAGGATCTCTTTGGGGGAAGTCACACCTTGTATTACGTTGTGCAGATATTATGATAGGATCAATTATAGACACCGGGGTAGGTGCGAAAGGTTTTACGAGGAGGGTGCTCAACATGACCTGTTGAGTAAGATGTCCAATCAATATGGTCAAGAAGAAGTCGTTTCGAACATCTCGATTGTAGGAGGAATGACAGAAGATTCAATGGAGGAAGATGATGTAAGAGCTTTCAAGAAGGAGTATGAAAGGCAATTAAAAGAAGAAGAAAATCAAGGCAAAGTCAGTAAACAAAATTTGGAGAAGGCAAAGAATGTTAGGTGGTATATTGGGAAAAAAGCCGATCAACAACCTGTGTGTGAAGCTTGCGGAGGTGAGTACTCTCGGAGTTTTAGGTCATCTTGCGTGATCCAGAACCTGGTAGTGCTGACTGAAATGTGCAGATCCAATATGATCATAAGGTGTCCAAGTCTCGTATTATAAATATTGAGTGAAATAGTGAGAATGAAATGATTGTGACTATACAGTCTCGTTTCCAAAGCTGAATCAGGGAGGATTTTCCCTTTACGGTATATGACCGTAATGATGGTTTGAGCCGCTGGTATAACGAGGCCAGAGGTGGACCGGGAATGGGTAGTCCGCAAACCAAGTGAACCTGATTGGGGTCGATGTCCGATTGAAGCGAGTCCGATAGGGTTAGAAAAGTATCTTCGTCCAGCTGGATGTGCTGATAGAGAAGCGGGGCAACGAGTCTATACAGATGCTTCACACAGTCTGCAGAATTGCCAGTGTGCCCTTGGTGTCCTTCGAGGATAAATTGAGGAGAATGAGGTGAACAACCTCGCCCAAACGCTATGCTGACGGCTGATACGTACATCGAATCCTCCTCTCTGCGGTATACATTGTTCTGTATATGCAGGCACTACGAAAGCAGTCGCGTCTCTTGCCTAGGCGCACGTGCCACTCGCAATGTTGACCAGTCAAGTGTGGGGTGATCCACAACTTTCTTCAACCTTCCCCCGCTATCCTGTATCCTTGGTCACTTCTGCATTTGCGCATACATCGATACATACATCGAGCTCGTCTTGATATTCGATCCTTTGATTCATTCAAGTCACCAGAGTAGGTGTGTGTCTGCTTTAACATGTTCGGCGCAATAGTAGCAGGTCGATTAGTGTGAGTTCCACTTTCCCACGTGAGATTCTTGACGTATCAGCTAATTCATGTACGTAGTCAGACAAACTTGCAGCAGATGTAGGTATCCTGTTCATACAAGCATGCCTTCCCATCCGTCCAAATGGATCATACTTATCTGTCGGATCACAGCGACGAAACGCATTTTGTCTTCCCCTTGGAACAGCCATACGAGATAAACCACTTGACCGTATTCTTACTAGGTACGGGTAGGTACCTGATCAGCTTTCTTTGCCCTCGCACTCACCTTCATCGCCAAAGGTGTGACTAATTTTGATGATCTGAGGTAGTACCGTTTCCAGAAGGGTATGGCGCTTCTGTACATTTCGCCTGGCCGGGTAAAGAGTATATACCATTAGGAGTGTGAGTTTGCCATGTCCTTTTCTTACGGTCTCTCCACCCTTCGTACTCAGATGTACGATACTCTTTCTCATTTTCATACCCTTTGATTGGAACCCACGTTTATGTCTTTCATCTTAACTCATAGCCTGACCAACATCAAACCCTCAGCAATCTACCGGCTCCGTCCGCATCTCCCTCCCAACGCACCTCTCAACCAACCTTCCCCACCCGCTCAGCTGGGTATCGAGATTGCTCCGTTATCTCAACTGGAAAGTATAGCTGCGCAGATAGCGGGTGAAGGAGCAGCATCGGGAAAAGGCGGAGAGATAGTGAAGAAAGTGGAAGTGGGCAAAGTAGCTGAGAAGGTTGTGAAGAATGTGAGTGTGGTAGACTTCGACTTCTACCTTGCTGCTATGTCGTACTGTCATCATCACATTGATGAAGCCAAGAGCAGAGAATGAACCAACTGTCTTGTTTGAATGTCGTTTGATAGTGCGTCAATAGCATTCCAGCTGACGATCCTCATCTATTATAGCTATTCAATTACCTTCATTCCTTCGGAGGCGAAATCAAATTAACGTGAGTACCACTCATATTCACAAGACACCCCTCTCGCTTCCCCATGTGATGTGTATCATATTCTGCAAATACTGATATCCTGTATTACTCCGTATTCAGCCCAGAGACACCCATACCATTGTCAGTCTTCCAACAATGGTATACCAGTTTCACCAGGAAGATAGAGAACGATAAAGGAGCTGCGTTCTTGGATCGAGAAGATTGAACAACCATCCTTTACATTCGTACCTTGTTGATCGAAATTCCAAGAAAGAAGGAAAGGAAGGTTGCTTATTTGATGTTGTACTACTATGTATATAATAAATGCATATCGTATCTTAGTCCAGAATTATAAACCAGCAATACAAAGTGATCGATTAAATCTATCTATCTATCTAACCACCACACCATACAGGATCTAACATCATTGATCGTGCTTCTATACAATCTGTATCCTAAAGTCTAATACCCTAACATTCTCTTTCTCAAATTCGTATCAGCCCTCCTATCTCTCCTCCACCCTTCAATCTTCTTCCAATGATCTTCCGTCTCTAACCCGTGCTTTTGATCAGATTGCGTCATGAAGTCCATGAGGAATTCAGAGTATGTCCATTCGTATGGTGCACCAAATACCAAGTGCTTGATGCGCTGTAAGACTTTTCGAGGTTTCTTAGGTTCCGCTGAGGGTTGAGGGGGGTCGACTGAGCCTTTGTCTTGTGAAGAGGATGAAGAGGTATTGAATGGATCTGCTGCTTTATCGTCCTTGATTTCTTGCTGGGATGATGAATATGGATTGGATGGATTTGGAGGTAGTGTTATCTGTTCAGGTAAATCTAGGAGACCTGCCCATAGATAGGCTGTGAATCGGGATTGGACTTGTGCCAAAGGGAAGGGTACGTTCTGATAAGCTGCGAAATGAGATATTGTATTAGATAGAGTTTATAGCTTCATTGACCTAGTGATGAAACGAGATTGGAAAGAAATGGAATCAGAAGTAAATCCAGATGTCGAAAGGATAATACTATATCAGTTCTCAGAAGGTACGATTGTAGCTGGAGTAGGAGTGTTAGAGAAGTTATTTTGGGCGAAAATCACAGTTTCAATTGGTCACAGAAAAACTGACTGAATCGTTGATTGGTAGATGTGAACTCCAAGATGATTCTGTCTTATCTGGTCTTGCAAAGAGAATTGCACTCACACAATGTCGGGAAACTTATCGTCCTATCTCCTTTCAAGAACAACAGCAACTCATCTAAACCATCTACACCCTGTCCTTTGATCCCACTTTCTTCCCATCCATCTCCCTTTTGCCTCTCTTCACTCTTTACTATTCCCTCACTTAACCTCGTGTTATTCCACGGTTCATCCGTTATTTTGAAGAAGGGGAAGAGGAAATTATATCCCGTAGCGAAAATGATTACATCCACATCGTCCAATTCCCTCTTCTCACCTTGCTCATCCGCTTCCAAATGAATCACACCCTTAGACCGTTTCGAATCGGGAGGTGTAAGATGAGAGATCAATGGGACATGCTGAATGTACTTTGCCCATGGACCCTCGGTAGCTGAATACTGAGTGTATCCAGAAGTAGATACGTATACTTTTAGGTATTCTTCTTTGGAAAAGCCATTTAGGGGTTCTCCAGATGGGGAGAATTTGTTGATGTTTTCAGAAGCTAATAACCTCGAGATATCACCTCCTGAAGCGAATGATCCGACGACGAGGACTGTCTTGCCGATATAGTCGGAAGCGCGGTGGAAGAATCTTGAGTGGATAATTTGGCCTGGGAACGTACTATGAATGTGTGATCAAGGATGTGAAAATCAGTATAGCGGTTGAGATAACTGGATCCTACTCACCTCAACCCTTTGATGGGAGGTATCCAACCATCCGAATAATGTCCATTCGAAACAACGACGTAATCGAATTGTTCTGACTTTCTCTCGTCAGAATGCAGATTATGGCTCTCAATCGTCCATCGTTTTCTATCATTACTGCCATTCTGGTCTTGCTGCGGGGTAAGATAAACTCGTTCGACTCTGGTTGAAAATCGAATATGTTTTCGAAGGTCATAGTGCTCAGCGTAAGATTGGAGATACTGTTCGACTAGCTCTGTATCCATAACACACCACAATCAGCCATAATTAGCATTGACAAATGGATATAAGTGAGAGTGGGAATGAGAGTCAAGAGTCATGGTATGTGGAATTGATTGACTTACCTTGTTTGGGGAATAGAGGCGTATCCTTAGGAAATGGATATCCTCTAAATGACATCAAATCCTACTCCGCATAACAGTCAGCTAGTTCCAGGTAAAACAAAACACGGCTTGAGGAAAGATATGTTCCGGACAATATGGTATACACTCACATGAGGTAGGTTCGTCCTTAGTCCCTGATACATCGGAGATGGATTCGTGCCTTTCGGAGGGTACGAATACGTCTCTTCGTTGTTGTCTTTCGATGTGAGGTGGGTTCGAATGTTAGGTTTGGGTTGATCGTCCGTCAACCTATGTCATCATAACCGTAAGCCCATATACCGCTTCAGGAACAAGCTTACCATACACCCCCTACATCGTTCTTGCTCTCGAAACCCACTACTTCCAATCTACGCTTACCATTTACTTCTTTATGCTGATCCCAAACTTGAAGGAGTTGTTGTATTTGAGATAATCCTGATGCTCCTGCTCCGATCACTCCCACTCGTGTGGTTGGCAGAGATGATGAGGGGGCAATTGTCATTTTGATGATTGAGTGGAAAAGCTGCAGGATTGATGATGGAGATAAAGGCGAATGTGTAAGTAGAGATAAGGATAGTACGAATAACGAGATCGATGTCCAAAATATATCTATGAGCGAGCACTTTGATGCGGGGTCCAATCACCAATGTCTCTCGTTGATTTTATGAGAGAGCGTCTGAAGGATAAGAAGCTATATAGCTCAATCCCAAGACAGGTCGTACAGTAGAGTATGGGTATTTATGTATTTGTCTTTCACGAAGATCCGGATGATCACGACAGCTACGGGACAGCAGTCAAGATCCGATCCCGAATCGATCGGACATGTCCGTCCCTCCGTCCTCCCCTTCATGCTTCTTCCAATGGATGTTCATGGCTGCTATCTTGTATTCTGATATATACAATTCATAATTTACAGACAACATATTGAATGATATGGAGAAAAGACCATGACAGGGTATAAAGCTATAACAGGTATGACATATGAGCTTCGAAGATGTCGTGGAATGGCTATACGAAACGGTGACGCCAGCTAGTAGAGTTCTACCTCTTCCTCTTTGGTCCGGTGACGGTACTGGATAGTCTAGCTTGGAGGGGTATAATACCGCCAATACCAGTTCCATAAGGACCATATCCACCAGGTAAAGGATTTCGACAGACCTATTGAATAGAACATGTCGATAAGTTTATTGTTCATCTACGATGGTTATTATATATACGAAACCATACTCACAGGACATTCTCCTTCGACCACCCAGCTCTCATCCACCCTCCATAGACCTTTCAACCTCTGTTCAACTTTCACCTCGTCCGCACCGGGGATTTGAACCGCTTTGATCCCTTCCCACTCTTCTCGTGGTATCTCGGCGTCTTTCAATGACTTCTCGCATTCTTGAGTTAAATGGTATAACCAGAAATCGGTCAATAATTCTTTAGTCCATTTGGTAGGTCCGCCATTCATACCATGCATAGATACCGTTCGTTGAGGATTACGATTGATGCGATGGTTCTTACCTCTTCCTGCGGGACGGTTCAACATCGGATCAGGGTATGGGTTGGGGTTACGGCCGATAGCGGCGAGGAGGGATGAATGGAGGCATTGAGAACAGAGGATGTGGCCGCTGGATCAGAGTGGAACGTTAGTTCTTGGAAAAAAATAATGTAGTGATGATGGGTGGTGTCTATTTATAGTATGAGATAGAAAAAGGACATTAATGCTTACCAAGGAGTCATCACAGCCTGCGAGGGAGGACAAAAACAAACAGGACAAGCTAAATGAAGCAGCAAAGAGGGTCAGTGAATCGTTCCGCCAAATGCATGTATTCAATGTAGATATTTATGAAGTGGGTAACCGGACACTCACTGAAACCGCCAGCCAAAGAATCATCCTCATTCACCTCTTCCTCTTCTCCCCCTCGATCATCTTTACTCTGATTACTGGATGTAAGATTTATTAAATCATCAATCACATCTGAGTCGCTCCTTCTTCTCCTTTTCTTCTGCGGCGACGATTCTATCAATTGGATGGAACTATCTCTCTGGAGTTCATCCGATTCTTCAGAAGATGATTGGATTTCTATAGGTGTAGTAGCAGGGACGATCGCTCTTCCTTTTCCTTTCTCTTCCGTGGTGTACCTTCCACCGTCGTTCGATTCAGATGAAGATGATGAGGAAGAAGATAAAGATGAGGCAGGAGGTATATGACGTGATCGATCAGAAGGACTATTACCATTAGGTAAAGAAAGGGCATTCTGGGGTAGCGATTGATATTCATCCATCACATCTAATATCGATTGATGGTTTCCATCAGGTCTTCGTGGAGGTTGAGTACCACCAGGTGGAGGAGGAGGATAGGAGCGATGACGAGTCGTTGATGTTGAAGGTTCGATTGTTGGTGGTGGAGTCAGACTACTTTCCCTTGATGTCGAATTCGGATTGCTAGGTACAAAACTTCCTCCATCGGATTCACTATACACCTCAACAGTAGAGGGTAAACTTCCACTTCTTTCTATGTCGTTGGGCATATTGCGACTACCTCTACTCTTACTCCTAGAAGGTATGATATCATCCAACACCCTTCCACTCCCAGTGCCACTTCCGGCAGGTCTATTTGTGGTTGAACTTGCTCTACTGGATGTTGCAGACACGACCGAATTACCTCTAGATGATCTTCCCCTTGAGCTCGCACTTCCGTCTCGGAGTCTACGACGAGGTGCGATGGTCACGTCGGCCAAAGTGGGTTTAGGTCGTGATTCGGAATTTGGCGAAGCAGGGGGTGATCGTGGACTTCGAGTTGAACGAGGTGGAGGTCTCATCCTCTGTTAGGTGTAAGAATGTCCAAAATTTCACCTCTTGATTCTGAGTATCGGGATATCACAGGTGACTGGAATGGAGATGATGCAGAGTCGGGGAAGGGTTGATGGGTGAGGGCAGGTGACTAAGCTTCCGAAGTATGGATATGTAATTATCGGTATGAAAGAGCAAGGATTGAAAATCGAGATACAACGATTCGTTGATGGGATCCGGCTCGTGCATCATCATCTTCAGAGGTGTCAGGATCAGGCACGCGTCACAACGCAGGGTGGCGAATATAGGCATGCTCTCTTGAAAATCCTCGCCTCGTGGATTGGATTTCACTCTTTCACACTTTTCTTTGTCCTTCGACTGGCCTCTTCTCTTTTGGGGTCATAAAGGTGATCTTTGTCATTCACTATACATACATACATATTCATTGAGTATCACTATAGATCGAGTGAACATCAGCGAATCGAGCACCTGTATACTTTCAACTAATCAGGAAACCAGTTCATAATGCCTAAGGTGAGTACTTCCGATACCTTCCCCGCCGATATGAGGAGCATGCTGACTCAATATATGTCTTATGACGTACAGAATAAGGGAAAGGTAGGTGATTCTCAGTTGGATAACTCAGTTGGATGACAATATAGCTTATCGTACTACTCACTTCCACTTCTACAGGGCGGTAAGAACAACCGAAGGGGAAAGAAAGAAGACGGAGAAAATAAGCGAGAATTGATCTTCAAAGAAGACGGACAAGAATACGCTCAAGTGGTCAAGATGTTGGGTAATGGTCGATTGGAAGCCAAGTGTCTTGATGGTGAGACGAGATTGGCTCAGATCAGAGGGCAGATGAGGAAAAAGGTGAGCTGAGAAATTTTATTCTCATCGTGACCGTTCAATATCATGACGAATATCATCATATTATGGAGGATTCGAGTTATTATCTAAGTCTTGGATATCATTTTGCCACTACGAAAAGATCGGATGCTGATGACATGATATGATCTTTCATCTACCCATCACAAATCACCACCATCAACTCACTTGATGTCACCCTCATCACAACAATCAAAAATAATATTCAATAATATTTCTCATCGTCTCACCACCTACAGGTATGGATCGTAGTAGGCGACATCATCCTTCTCTCCTTACGTGATTTCCAAGACGACCGAGCGGATGTCATCCACAAATACACCGCCGACGAAGCACGTAATTTGAAGACTTATGGAGAATTGAAAGATTTCACCTTGGTCGAAAATGCAGAAGCTGGTTCAGAGGAAGAAGAGGAAGGTATCGAATTCGAGGAAGCTGATATTGATGATATCTGTGAGTACTTAGACAAAGTCATACTCCCCGATCAGTCCTGCCTTCGTACACCAGAAGCATTTGCTAATTGTACTTTTTCTCTTGAAATTCAACCGCCCTCGCAGAAACCAAAAATCCCGAGATCTCCCTACTCCTCTCTCCTTACATATCTCCTCTTACCGATATCATGTATACCCGCAACGCAACGCATCGTTCGTGTAGACTCAGGCGCATGTATCTGCTATCTCATTCATTGCATCCATGCTGGCTGCCACAGAGATATCGAACGCATGCAAAGAGAAATTGTGTCGTGTATGGAATTATACGCCTTATGATGAACAGTACGGAATGGCCTTGCGCATATACATACTAGAAGACTCAGAATCAGAAATTCTATGGGCTGAGACGTAATGCAGGTCACCGGTAGGCTAACTTCTAGTCGTCGATTCTCTGAGCATGGCTGCCCAGCTTGTATCTAGAAGCGGAAGAAGTATCCAGTCAGTCATCGAAACATATCGAATATATATGGGTAGACCTCAGATCGGTGGGAACCTACATTTCTTTGGTTGGTCGCCCGAGCTCTCCGCGGTGTCAGCACCTACCATGAGAAAGCCAATCAAACCTCAGTGAGCGAACCATATCCGACGTATGAAATCGACACCTCACCTTTTTCATCCTCAGATACTGTCAACTCGTTCAAAGCCGAAGTCAAATCTGCTTCGTCATCCTCTTGCCAATCACCCATTTCTTCAAGGGTGAACTCGAGGTCTGAAAGACTTTGTACATCTTTGAACCGAGTCTTGCTCATGGCGTGCTTGTACCTACCATATTTTCTCTGAAGATCGAATCTCGTCTTTCTCGACAAGTGAGTTAGAGATTTACCCTCCGAATCGAGCACGTCGCCTGTTATCATACTCTTGAGTCTGTAAAGATGGTTTAGATCTAGTTTAGATTTGGCTGAAAATGCTCCTTTAGCTAAATTCACCAATCTATCATCGGGATACATATCTGTGAGGTTGCTCTCTTCGATACATCTCGCTCCGGCTTCAGCTTCCGAAATTAATCTTTGAGCGTTATCAAGTAATTCCAATCGACACGAGTCGACAGTGTCTGATACCTTGGAATACATATCCGCTACGGCTCTTTGATCTTTCTGTAGCTTTGGAGTGCTCTCCGCTATGTGGGCTAGTCCTTCTACAGCTTTACCGACATCTTCGAAGGTGTCAAAACGAGCGGGTTCAAGGTATGGCTTAAAAGAAGAGGTCGAATTGATCTGTGATTCGCATACCTCTGTGGAGGCTTTTGAAATCCTGTTTTGTGTGTCGACAAGATCTGTCATTTCGGAAATACACTTACTCGGGTTCTCTTGAATGTTCAAGGTGTAATTGATCCGTTTGGCTTTCCTTTCGAAATCCTCTACAGAGAATTCGTCTAAGGTGCGTTTCGCATCATCTGTTGCTCTCTGTGGCTTTACCGACCTTCCACCACCTTTTCTCCTTTTCTTTCTCAGCTGAGGATTGACATCATTCGTAACGCCCGAAGTAACGGACAGATTTTTGAACAATCCTTGGCTGAGATCTTCCGCCAAGGACCGTAGGTCACTCAGCTTTGTCATACCCAAGATGCTCAACACATTGTCATGTACATCGCCATCGGGCCTGATTCCATTTCCTTTTTGATATTCGGTGATCAGCTCTTCAGGCAAGTCCCGATGCCCACATATTCCCATGATATGCTCATGTCTTAGATCATTAATGAAATTTACCGGTCCCTCGTAAAATTCATTGGTGATATCCAGAACTTTGGCCCGATCTTCTTGAGGTAGTTGTGGATAAAGTGAATTCAAAGTGTCTCTGAATGACTGAGATGTCTGGATATATCTTAGATAATTCTTCTTATTTTCTATCGAATCTTGCTTGGCCCTTTTGGCCTTATTTCTTCCACTCTCACTTTCATCACGGTCTTTTGATACAAGTTTTTGCAGCAAGGCGGTCTTCTTTCTTTGTAGTACGTCCAGATAGTCGAGATATTGAGACATGGATTGGCGAACTTGCATATCAAATATCAGATCATCGAAAGTTTGCTTGATCACCCAGCAGCTGCTCAAAAGCCCCTGTTTTGACTTCGAGTCAAAGCCACATTGGGCATCACCATCATGTTGACTGTATTGCGCTTTACAGATATTAAATACATCTCGGGAACTTTGTACCATACCAATAAGATCCTCGGAGTTGGAATTTTCAAAGATGCGTTTCCATCTTTCGGATTTCTGGGTCAACTTGCCCTGTATGATTTTACGAATGTCTGCGTCCAATCGAGCATTATCATTATCTGTCAGTTTCTGTCCAGCTATACTATCAGTAGCAACCATGTTGAAAGTCGCAATCATCTCCCCCAACGCTCTGGTCCCTCCATAAGTAAGATTATCGATTCCATCAGAAGATATACAACTGGTTGGCTACAGATTATGATCAGTATCTATCAGGTGATGCTCTCGATCCTTCAAGAGCTTCCAAAAACGCAGACGCCAAGACTTTCCCAGGTGGGTGATGATCCGACTGGAGATGTTAACTTTACTAAAACCGTTTAATCCTTCTGTCTCCTCTGTTTTCTTGGAGCAGTTCTCACTTGGGCCCAAATCGCGGGAGGCTCGTCTTCTAAGTAATGTACCGAAGAGCTCATAACATGAATCAGATGAGATGGTATCATCCACTTATTCGTCGACACTTTAACGTCATGGAAATGCACGAAAGATTACATGTTGGGTTGGGATGCATTCTTGGGTGATCGTTGGGAGATACTTTGCGAGAAACCATTACAGCTGCTAATGCGGAACTTGCCACCTCGGCTGTATCTTCACGGGGATCTGCGCAGCTTCGAGATTTCCTTTGAGATACTGTGTTGTTGAATGAAGTTGACCTGTATGGTGCGATTGAGAATTATCACATATCCCTTGATACATTGCTGCAGGCACCCTACGGGAGCACCCTGCGGGAGTAAAACTGTACGGTCCGAATTCGAAAAGACGATTCCTGCTCTCTCCTGCCGGCCTCAGCCTCTACCAGGATGGAAAAGCAAGATGAGCAAGAGTCTGAGTAAGCGATATACATCCCACCATTTGCCAGTACGTTCGTAGCGCCCTTCACGCACATGAAAAAGCAGATCCATACTGACTGTGTTGTACTCTGGTTAGACATCGCTGACGCTTCCCCACCGGTCGATACGGAGAGTTCGAAGGTTACCACATCTTATGTGATTTCTAATGAGTCTTTGTTAGCCAGAGGGGGCACAAGAAATATCACTGATAAACCTTTTGGACCACAGATCGTAGCTTGGCAGACGTTGTTAGAGGTTCCATTCCTAGGTCATACCAGTGGTAAATAACACTGGATATAAGCTAATGAAGACTTCGTCTTTCCCATTTTCCCATGTTAGTGCTTGGTATGCATCGTATTGAATAGGTGCGATGGTCAGCGTTATTGCTGATTAGGATTTCAACGTGGAACACTTGACGGACAGGATTCCTTTGGTGAACAATCGTCATGTTCGGCCCGAAAGACTTGTCTGTCTTGTAGGTACTTCCGATGCCAACCATGTTGTTTTGTGGATTACGACATTCAGTATTGGAGTGATCACATCCTCAATTTCCATCACGCACAGGCCACACCATGAGCCAAGTAAAGTCGTGAACCGCACGCTCAAGCCTGTTCTATTCACGCAAGCAACGAGGTCCCTCTCATGTACATAAGACAGTCTTCCAAATTCTTTTCCTTCTTTGCAATATAGCTTCAGTAGCTTCTCCTGACTATCTTTATAATCCAGCCCTTTACCTGTACAGTAATTCCTCCAGAAATACACCAAAATCGTTATTCACAATGACCAACACCAAAACCAAAACTTCCTCCAAGCCCGCTTCTTCCGCTAAAAAGGATGGTAAAGACGGTAAGAAGGATGGAAAAGACAAGAAAAAGTGAGTCTCCCAGAATTTCCGACAGATCGTTGATATTCAGCCGATCTGATTATACCATATAAATCATCAGTGTATCTTCCAGCGGTAATTATGAACTCGCAGAGTATCGGCCGCAATAACATCAGCTGACGGGAATACCAGCATTGATTAACTTTAGGAAAGTACGCAGCTGGAAAAGGTCAAAAATCGACCGCGAGTGGCAAAAAGAAATGACTAGGGGAATCTTTCAGTAGATGTTGAGAAAATAACATCTTGACTTTGTGGTTGAGAGAATAGCAAATTCCGAGAAATGGCTCAATAGTTTGAGAAGTAGGAATTACCCTTTCATATTCTGTACTATGATCCGTTATCGCGAGAGTCAGTATCCATATCCTGTGACTTACCATATCATACCATGCAGGTGTGCATATCATTCTCCTCGAATGGCTTGGAACTTTGTAGTGATGCCGGGTCGTTGTGATTCCGAGTAGTATGATCAATACTCGATACTACGAAACTACAACTGTCAAACTGTCAATCGAGGATAAGCGGGTGTGCTGTTTCGGATGAGCGGATACGTTATCACCGAGGTGGCGAGGATATCTCCGCTTATGTAATATGGCTTTGAGTCGGATCGGAAGGAAATGAAAAAGGGGAAAAGGATGTCAACGAGGTGGAGGTCTCCGATTTTCAGACCAGACAACGAAAACTTCGAGATGCAGATTATTGCCTTGCCGCAATGTACACAAATCGTTCACAAATCCATCTAATCGAGTCCATTCAGCTAAAACCGCTCTCCTCACTACCCATCTTACACCTTTATCATCGATACCAGGGACAAAACCGACTTGGGCTGTACTCGGGAGTGGACTGCAATACAAATGATGATACCCATAATATCAATCTAATAGGTTACTACACTCATTCTCACGCACATCCTCGTTTGCGTTTCAGCAAAATCGATCATCTATACAGCCTTGCACATCTAATCTCAAATCAAAGCTCTTGGTCTCCCATCAACTCGCACTGAAATCTCGGGCATACGTCGAATTGATCGAGTTCTTGCTGGACATAATACGATAATACACATTTAGCAAGATGTTGACTAAAGCGACGTATGTCATGGCATACTTCCCGTGTTATATATCATTGTGTTGACTGTGCTGATCACCCTCATCATACCTGTAGAGCTCACATCCGTCCGTTCATCCGACCATTGCAATCCTCTGGTGCTGGTCCAGATCACTTCACCGCCAATCCTTCGCTCCTGCATCATCTCCCCTACGGCGGTTCTGGAAACTCCTTAGTTGCTCAGGGGCCGAATCCCACGCAGACGGCTGGATCAAGTGGAAGTGCAGGCAGGCATGGATACGGTGGGAATGCGGGAGCTGGAGGGGGCTATACTGTGAGCTTTGAGCTACCATATTCCGCTAGCAATCGGAGTCAAACAGCTCATCGGTTTATACATGTCAGGGTCATGCCAGAGCATTTCTTTCCCTTCCTCAGACAGCTTCAGTCGATCCCTCATCAACACTATCCAACTCAGACGATAACCAGCTGCAAGATCAATCGTCAAACAAATCATCTTTACTGCTCAAACATCGATTGTCGAAGCGAACTCGAATAATTGGTCCGAACGATGCAATTGGAAGGGAAGTAAGGCGGGAGATCGAAGGTAGAGCTGGAGGAAGTAAAGTAACTGTCATGGAGTTAGAAGGATCCGAAGAATTGGAAAGATCAGAAAGGCTGGGACTACCATCATCAAGTGGTAGCCGAAGACGAAGTTCGATCGCTTTCCCATCTCAACACGTAATCTCCCCTCTTTCATCCTCGGAAGCCTCATCTTCTCATACGCCTCCTCGATCATCTACCCCTTCTCGTCAACCACGAGCTGGACTCACTCGATCACCATCAGCTGTCGAGATTTGGCAAGTCGGTATACCCCAGCCAAGGGGTCGATTAGGCTTGAGATCGCTGTCAACTCGATCAGATATACCGAAATCGCTAGAAGCTGAAGATGCGCAGCCATTAGTCTCAGCCATACCCACGAAGGCAACGAGGGTGCTTGGTCAGCCGAATAGGGTGTTGATGGATCTAGCGGGACGTGATTTACCAGGACGTAGGCTAGGAATGGTTAGAAGGAATTCAACCGCGGCGGTAGAAAGGGTATCATTGGATCAACCTCCTGTCGAATTACTATTACAGCAACAGCAGAAGGAAGACAGATCGGCTGGCAAGTCCAATAGCGGATCAAGCGAAGTCGCTATACACGATGCCATATTGGCAGCTAGAAATTCCGGGGATGTAGCACTTCTGGAAAGGCTGGTCCAACATTATAGATCGCCTCGTACTGTCTCGCCTTTCTCCCAAGATCAGCAAGCTGGTGATCCCGCTTTATCGCAAAAGTACCCACTGTCAGAAGGTTATTCAATCAGAACGTACAACGCATGTCTCAATGCCCTTGTCGGTACCCGAAAATCAGGTCAATCTATCGCCGAAATCCTGGAAATCTACAACGAAATATTAGAACGTGATCTGATACCGAACAACGTTACTTACGGATTTGTCATCCGAGCATTGGCTTTACGTGCTGTGGAGGTTTCAGAGGCTGTCAGACTGTGGGAAGAGCAAAAATTATGGGGAGAATGGAGAGCTTTGCTGCTTGGACCTCAAACATGGGATTTCAATGCTGCTGCTGAGAAAGACCAACTTTTCAAATCATACGAAGCTGAAGGAAACCTACAATCCGCTCATAAACTCTTTAGAGCTGCTACTAGAGTGAATTCGGCTGCTGGATTCCCATTATCCGTTTACGGTACTCTGCTGGACGCAATCAGTAAAGAATCGAATCCGGATATCCAAGGGATGTTGCAGATTTTCAGCATAGCTCACAGGTTTAGGGTACCCGGTACCATCAGCTTGTACAAGCAGATTTTCCGAGCCCTCGGTGCCGCGAAAGATACCGAACAACTTGAAAGTGCTTGGCAAGATTTCAGAAAGAGTTCGGAAAGCGGAAATGCCCAACAGAGATGGTTAGATGCCAACCCACCATCCAAGACCATTGATCCTGCAATGATCCCCCAAAGGGTCGACGGTATACGACATCAAGTGTGGCAAAGTGCTATGAACGCCTTCATCGCTGTGGGGCAATCTCCAAAGGCTCTCGCAATCCTCGAAGAGATGGTCCAATCTGCTACTTCCGCTTCCACCGAAGAAATCGATTTCTCAAGGCCGCCCGCTGCCACCCATCGAACATTAGGTCAATTCATTGTCGACCTTGCTAAAGCCGGTGAAATCGATCTCGCCTTGGAATGGTACGACAAATTCCACTCAGCGGACTACCTCGAAAAGCTTCCACCACACAGATTGACGTTGGAACATACCTCTGGCCTCGTCGATGCTCTCATCAAAGCTGGTCGAATAGATGACGCTAAAAAAGCCCTGGAAAGACTTTCTTCGCATCTTGGGGAATTCCACACGGCTGCCAGTAAGACGACTGTCGGAAGGAGATTATGGAGAATCTACTCTGTTTTGGTAGTACGAGCAACCGAGGCATCAGGTCAGGAGAGAGAACAGATATTGGATGAGATCAAGGCTTTCAGCAAATCCGGTACTATTCCTCTTGATATCTTGGTAGTGAACAAACATCTCGGTCTACTTGCCAAATCTGGAAGATGGGATGATATACCCTCGGTATTGGAAGGTTGTGTGATTCGAGAACCTCTCCGCAGAAATCTACAGTCTTCTTTCAGCGAGACACTGTTGGCTATGTCAAAAACCGAGATTCCCCTTACCTCTCTTTTGGCTCTGGCGCAACGAATGGTCACTTTGGGTCTTCAAATCCGCTCAGAAGTCGCTTCAGCTATCGTCGCCAAATTCGTTGCTAGAGATACCAACGAGAAATTGGACTTGCCAACTCAAGATCTGTTTGTCCTCGTCGAATCTTTTGCTGCTCTACCCCAAGCCCAGGTCGACGAAGGAGATCACGATGACGCCTTGGTATTCCTTTTGTCGGTTCTCGAAGATGCCAACAAAGCGGATGAGTCTGTTTTACAATGGAAGAACAATGTCGCCGTCGGATCTGTCCTCAAATCTATAATTCATCGATTTGGAATCGAGAGATCTAAGCATCTCTTGACTCCTATATTTGGTGAATCTGAAACTGAACAACTTACCACGCCTATCATCGAATCCCTGACATATTCAGCATCTAGTAGCTCACCTGCCTTTAGCGACTTCACTCTGCCAACATCTCCCTCCAGCACCACCACTGCCTCCTCGCCAGGTCAACCGGAATACAAGTTGAGGATCGATAAATCACTTTCCACTTCAATCGAGAAGATCACGCACCGAAACCCACCTATCACCCCATTGGATGCCTACGATCTAGTTAAACAAGGATTAACTCGAAATGCCGTGCCGTTCCCTAATACGATATGTCAATTGATCGATCACTTATCGAGATCGGGCGATGAACCTAAAGTCAGGGAATTGTACTCTTTATGTCAAGTTATATTAAACTCGGTAATTAGACCAGAGCATCAAGCTAGTAATTGGCATCAAGTTGAAGATGCCATGTTAATTGCTTCTTGTCATTTGGGACACCTCGAGCAAGCTGGTATGCACCGTGCAAGAATCGTAGAAGCCGGTATGGCCCCCTCGGCGGATGCTTACGCAACCATGATTGCCTCTTCGAAAGATACCACAGACGATGCGTTGGTAGCGAGAGAACTGTTTGACGAATCGCAGATGATGGGTGTAAAACCCCATTTGTACCTTTATAACACCATCATATCGAAGTTGTCGAAAGCGAGAAAGGCGGAGACTGCTTTAGAGCTGTTTGGTCATATGAAAGCTCAAGGGATTAGACCTAGTAGCGTTACGTATGGAGCTGTTATCGTGAGTCAATATCCTCTCTCTGACCAATCCAGTCACACATCCCATACCTCACCTCGTGTATCGTCATCTCGTGAGACTACGTGAGCTGACACCTGATTTGCTCTGGATAGAACGCCTGCTGCAGAGTCGGCGATGCTCAGTCTGCCGAAACTCTCTTTGAGGAAATGGCTAGTCAACCAAACTTCAAGGCTAGAGTACCTCCATTTAAGTGAGTAACTAGCCTTCTCAACCGGTCGCGCTTGAGCATGCTGACGTCGATTGTAGCACCATGATGCAATTCTATCTCCAAACACAACCCAATCGATCACGAGTCCTCCATTATTACACCCTCTTACAACGAGCTCAAGTTCCTCCTTCCGCCCACACTTACAAACTCCTCTTAGATACCTACGCTACACTAGCGCCTATCGATCTGGAGGCTATGGAAAATGTCTTTGCGCAGATCCAGCAAGACAGGAATGTGAAAGTTCAAGGTACTCATTGGGCAAGTCTGATCACCGCGTATGGTATTCACGGAGGTAATTTGGAAAAGTCAAAGGAGATATTCGAGAGCATCTCATCAAATGGTATAAGGGAAGCAGTCGTATGGGAAGCTATGCTCAACGTTCTCTCTCAAAAAGGCTCAATTGAAGATCTCGAATCAACAAGGGAGAAAATGGTCAAGTCCGGTGTTCAACCTACTGCATACGTTTACAACGCTTTGATCAATGGATATTCGCGATCGGGTGATATACAAAGAGCAAGAGAAGTTTTCGATTCGATGGGAGATTCAATCTCCGGAGTTGCTGCGCCAAACAACCATCCTACGCTCCTTACTTCTTCTGGACATGTCAAACCCAATACTCAGACTGACATACCAACTGGTGTGGTATATAGAGAACCATCGACATATGAAAGTATGATCAAAGCTGAGATAGCTCATGGGGATAGGCATAGAGCCAAGCTAGTCTTGGATAAAATGGAAGAAAGAGGGTATCCTCTAGCGGTATTTTTGAGGGGAAAGAACGCTTATGAAGAAGAATTAATTAATCTGGTTTAGGTCTAGCAATACTGTATGAAAAAAGAAGAATTAACATCACCACTCATAGAAGATTTGACCTTGATATGATCTGTTTGTTAGGTTATTCCAACTTTGGCTGGAGAATGTAGGATGTGTAAGATTAGTTTTATCTTTCTTTGAATCTTCTTTAGGATAATATATGCATAGGTATAAAAGCTTGAATTGTATTCCAGGTATATGCTCTGTCTTATAACGGCCAAAAGCCTCAAAAAGTATTCTTTGTGGGTTGTTTGAGCTGACCTTGGATTCGTACATCCCAATACTCGTCAAAATCGTCATACTCATCATTCATCTGTTCTTTTGCCAATTCCGCCGATCGATTGACATGCTTCACCAACCAGTCTGCCCAACTCATCTTCCTGTCTTCGTTCGATACGATATTCCTCAGGGTAGTTTGCCATAGTTCATCAGGATGATCAGAGAGAAATTTCGCCGTTTTGACGTTTTCCTGTATGTTCGTTACATGTTCTCTACTTGTCCGGGGATTGATTGTTGTTGTTGGGGGAAATCGTAGATTATCGAGTGTTCCCTGGTTCATCTTCCGCTGTTTATTCAATATATCCTCATAGAAATCCTCGTTCACTCTGGAATAAAATTCGTGATCCATCTCTTTCCACCGTTTTGAGCTGGCGTCGAATGATGATCCGTTGATGTTCACTGTCATCTCCAGATGGGGATCTTTGACAGGGTCTATGATGAAGGTGTACCTTGGATTCAATGAATCACCAATCTCGTTAATAGTGTACAAGTCGAGCGAAAGGTCAGACCGTCCAGCATTTGACTGATTGGGGGTGGCATCGCTGAAGAAAGATTGTTGGGTGGGCGTTTTAGCTTGATCTTCAGTGTCGCTCATTGTCCTCGGATGAATGAAGTAAAGACGAGATGATCAAAATCGGCCTGGAGCAGAATACAGTACGTATTATTAGTGCTCCATATATATCATATCTTGGGGACGAGTTCCATTGTTGTACCACTTGATGCTATAAGTATGACTCATCATCGCCGAAGGCGGGATACAGTATACCCACCTTACCGGTAACAGATCGGTCTGTACAAAGGATTTTTTCGCCGATCAATATGAGAAAGACAACGAAGAAAGGTAGTGCGACATCCCAGATACAGTGCATAGCGATGAGGTGATTGTGGCGAACAAGATCTCTGTCTGGGTCATTCAACACAGGTGCAAACACCAAGAAGAGATGATATACTTGAACAAGGCTTTTCGGAAACGGATATTCTGGTGAAAGATGATATTACACTCTATGCATCGTGTACAACAACAAATGCTGCCCCGCTAACCCTTCTGCACATCCCTGAACTTTATATCCCAAGAAATGTCGTATGACCCTTTTCCACTCCTCACCGATCTACTATTCAGGTCATCTCGCCACATTTGAGATTTATTTTGTGCTATATCACACCGCATCCTCCTCCATCCTCTGGTGGCACGTTCGTTGAAAAACTCCAAAGCACTATGCCAAATATCTTCCTCATCTGTATCGAAATCTAATATACTTAAGGGCGCTTTCGGATCGAGATGCAATATACTCGGAAATGCAGAACTCAATGAACTGCGTTTCGATGACGTAGTTGAAGATGGCTGAGATTCAGAAAGGGAGTGATCCGATGATTTGCTGTTGTCTTTTTCAATGGCTTTCACATATTTGTATATGAGTTTAGGTCGAGTAGCTTCTATAGTTCTTGAGAAACTACCTTCGACACCAGCCATGAATTCTTTATCGAGCTCACTGGGCTCTCGGTTACTGTCCAAAGTGTTGAATTTGATTACCTGCAGAGAAGGTGTCATAGTATCAATCAGGATATCGAAACGAATGTCATCACCACTGGAAGATATGTTCGGTTCTGAAGGGATATCTGTCTTAGGAGGCTCATCGATGGACTCAAGGTCGTCAAAGCTCCAACATGATGATAGAGGACTCTTAGGTCCTTCACCTTTCGATGCTTTTCTGGGCATATCTGCTCACTAAGAATAGTGATTTGTGGGTTCGTTTTGATGTTCGTTATCTGGAGTAAGTGATTGGTAGATTCTGTATAACAGCGGACATCTCCCGGTACATAAGTCTCAAGTGAAGATCACGAACTCAAAGCGCAAGAGCGATTCCTGTTGAAACGCCAGGGGAGAAGACAGAACACCGCACAGAGGTGATTCACGATACTTTGCCGTACTTCACCATCCTTTGTCCTTCCTGACGTCCCCGTTTCGATGAAGGAAAGCCTGGGTAAGTTCGGTCTTGTTTCATGCTATGCTCTGGCAAGACTTGTATCACAATTGACTCCACACAATAGCTTGTGACTAAAGGCTTGCGGAGCGGCTCGCGGCGCTGGCCCACTTGAGTGTGGATCAAATTGATCATGTGAAAATACGTAGCAAAAGTATATAGACGAAGACTGCATTAGTTTGACAGTTCAAAAGGGTAAATGCACAATTTCTGGTGACAAGTCGTGGAAACGGGCCGAAATCCGTTACTACAATGCATAACCATGAACACAGTCTGGCCAGCTACTTAGCAAAACTCGATGCATGATTGAGGAGTAGGGACAGAAAATAACGTTTTTCAGGCATGTATTTATATACAGATGTGTATGGGCATCAACGCCAACAAGGCAGCCCTGGTCGGGGGTTAAGCAGGCGCACTGTGCTATCGTAATCTAATTACCCCCCAGATTGGCTCAGGATTCAAGCTTGCTTTAGGATGGAAGAGATGGTACTTCCATCCTCTCTGACTACCACTCCTATGATTCCAGTATTGGGATTCCTCACTTTACTCACGGCGCTGATGCCCGTACCATAACCTTGATCAACCAGGCCTTTAGGTTCGGAGGGATCATCATTTGACAAGAAGTCGATGAGGGTTTTTGCCGCATCAAATACCTTCTTCTTGGGATCTTCCTCGCTCAAATCGTCCGTATTCGCCAAATAGCCTTTTGGGAGGTTGATTGATTGACCTTGCGACTTTCCAACGATATCTTCAAGATAGATAGGAGCTTGAAAATCAAACTTCAAAATAGATCCTTTTGCACATGGCTCGCCCGCTCGGTTGATCCGGGTCAACGTGCATCCTATCTTTCGTGAGGTTTTAGAATTGGACGATAATCTTGATCCGGTACTCGTGTAGGGTCCGGAGTTTCGAGGTGCCTCTGCCTCAGATACCGTGTAAGGAAGACTGTCTCGAGTAATCACAGAGCTGGATGGTGCTCTTGTATCACCACCCGTATCTGATAAGTGGTAATCTGTCTTGAGATTTTGTTGGCCCACTCGCATCCTTTTGTTGGGATTAATAGGGATGTCATCATCATCATCGTCAGACGGGGTGTCAAGTCGAATGGGATCTTTTACACAACTTCTTGAGCGATTAGAAGAGTCGGTGTCTGGTCGAGAACTGTCATTAACAATACTGTCTGCGTACGTCCAATTTTTGTCTGTCCAGACTGGCATTGCTGCTCCACTTTAGTGCAAGATAGGTTAGGATAAGCAGAAACAGCGAGAGTGCAGTGATAGTAGGGAGGTACAGCAAGTGTCTCAAGGTATCCTACTTCGTAGCTATGTATAAATGCTGTTGAGTGCAAAAAGAATGTTTAGATGATTTCGTGACCTGTCGGCGATGGACATGATATTTATATGTGGACTTGACAGACAGAAGCCTTGGATCTGGTTCGCACGAAGCTTTTTCTGCACTGCCAACAGGACCACTAAGTCCCAGGTCTTCCAGATGGCAAAAAGGAGGCTGGATGTCTGGCTGTCTGGACATGAAGGTTCCCTTTGACCTGCGTAACAGAGCAAAGGAGCTACCTATCTTGGCCTCCTTTGTAGCCCTTCCTATCTTCAAGCTGTTACCTGGAACTACTCTCCTTTAATATCATCGACAGACTTTGTTCTAAACCTACGTCAAAGGAGAGGAGGCTGTCTCTCAGCAACTTCTCGCATCTACCGAAGGACAGAGCGCCACCCCATACGTCATCTTGAGCACATAGGAAAACATGGGACATATGGACCGGCGATGTGAAAACCCTTACAGCTTACAGGAAGATCCATCCTCGTTGTACGAATCGAGTGCACGTAGCACGAAACTCGAGTGTGGCAGTGGTTGGAAACCAGAAACAACGTCTTATATGAGTTCATGGGCCTCAAGGTTATCATACAATTCCGTTTACTGCTCTCCACTTGTCTCAATTTTCTGTGACCAAGAATGTCTTTCCATCATGTCTGATAATAGTACTTTTGACACGACCATCGTGACCTATGGTGGTGGTGGCAGATGCGATAGAAGAATCGTCTCCACCGGCCAACAATCTGGAATTCTGCCATCGTTATACATCATGTAGTTGATGTAGATCTCAGCGGCTCTGAGAACCTCCCCTTGAGACTTTGCTTGGTCCTTCAAAGCGTCTCTAGTGTCTCTGTCAGGCTGTTGTTCACGTTCGGCCATCCCTTGATTGTCGCCCCACTTTTCGACAATCTTCAGAAATCTATCTCTTCTCTCACCTCGGAATTTGAACGTGACAACGACTGACTTTCCGGCCGTCTCGTCATTCGTGAGAGCCCCTGACGTGGCGGTATGAAGGCTTCCCCAGTTCACTGTAGTTGCTGCCTTATCCCCTTGACTCCCATGTCCCAAATGGTGATCTTCGTTGGTAGCTCCGGCTGAATCCCGTCTCCTTCTCTTTCGATTCTCCGAACCACTACCCTCATAATCAGATTCAGTATATTGCGGATCGGGATTGACCGTGGATCGTCTGGGGCGTCTGGAAGATATGGTGACAGGAGTGATAGGGGCGGAAGGGAGCTGGGCATGATTATCGCTCATAGCGACGTGGATCGTCTCCCCGTCAGATAAGGGAGTCCTAATTTCAGACAATGAAGAAAGTGGGGAGTCGACTTCCGACATTACAGCAAGATTTTTTCCTGTTGTGCAGTAAGACAGTGGCGTTATAAGACATTTAGGTAAGTAGGCCTGAAGTACAAAGTCTTTAATACACTAAATGATGAGTAGTCTGACATGGCTTCACTATATGAGGTACCGTTATCTACCATAGCTGCTCCTTTTGAAGAAAGCACTTCTAAGAAAGAATGGCGATCTTGTTGCACGCAAAAAAGGATGGCTCTCTAACAGGGGCTCACTGCATCAGCTCATGCCTACTTCGAAAAGAACCTTTATTAGCATCTAGGAGGGGGAAAACGGTTTTGACAAGGGAGCGAACCCTTTGTAGAACTGAGACCGCCTCGCAGACCTTTCTCCTTATATATGTAAAGAAAAGTTGCAGTCGTGGCAGCAGAGCTTCTGAATGTCCGATATGGGGAAAACTCCCATGTTCAAAATATTACCTTCTTTTCCGTTCGGAATTGCACGGTATACTGTATTCTCACTGGTTTTCTTACAAACCCTCTTTCGTTGTCGACTAACTTTATACATTTCTATATGTCTATATTACTATCCCGTAGGTTTTTACATGATAGCAAGCACTCCTATCAATCCGAATACCAATCCCGCTAACAGTGTGTTCTGGCTTGTTGATAACAGGGGTGTCATCGAAATGGCAGAAGAGGTAGAGCTCGAACTGGAACTGGAACTTGAATTGCTCGATGATGAAGTGTTAGAATATACTTTCAAGCTGTTGATCTCGAACTGAAGTTGAGTACAGTATATCAGCCTAGTTTCCGTTTAGATGCTTAGGCAACTTACATATGCGGTGTCGTAATTTGTAGCATTCAAGACGTATGTGGTGTAACATGTATCGCTGCCTGTCAAAGCTGGACATCCAGTCGAGGAGAGAATGCTCGATTGACCTGCCCAATCACCACACTGCAAGAATACGCATATTCGTTAGCCTACACCGTCTACATAAAGCCACAGACGAAGAACATGTTCCTAGAGAGGATTAGGCGGCAAAGTTCTGCCAAGGGGATTCATTCACTCACTAGGGTAATATCAAATACCAAAGACTGAGGCCCAAAGAATTTATCTATATCACACCCATCATTACTGTAAAAAGCACTTGGTGTACCCAAGTTTGAGGTATCGATCGAATCGCTTGCCGAAGAAACGTCATCGGGAATATCATCTCTTGAAAAGAACCATATGGATATACCGCTCTCAGCCAATTGAGTAATGAAAACTCCTCCGCCTGCCGAGGCAAACTCTGCTCCATACGATTTGTAATTGGTGTCGGTCACTCCACATCCAGAATTATCGTTATCCGAGTAGTAACATGAAGTGTCGTTGACTGTTCCTGAGAACGATGATGTGGATGTTATCGAGCATCTGATACCATACCAAATATCAGCATTACAACTCGGAATGAAACTTGGATTGATATTGTGCTTACCCGCTTTCAGTGTGGAGAGCCATCTGATTGGAGTAACCCATATTTACACCTTCGATCGTATCTATCTCTCCTTCTTCGGGCCAGGTGGCTTCTTTGCCATAACTCCAGAATGCTGGCCAGACCGAACATCCATATGGCAAGTGAACCTAGAAGATGACCATTTACCATGTAAGCACATAGTAGTTGAACATGAAAAGGATATGCACGTACAGCGTCTAAGACCCATATGGAACCGACATCATACGAATCCTGAGAAGTGATCTTGACACTGTTCCTCTTGTAGTTATATGCTACGTCGGTAAAATTGTCAACGCGGATGATAGCCGTATTGGAACTGGTCGAATACGTGAGTTGACTGCTTGATGCAACGGATTGATTGGCATACTGATTGAAAAACAGAATATCTTAGTGTCAGGAAAAGATAATTCTGCGTTTAAAGAGGCAAGTTACCCCGCTGACTTACAGTCACATCTCCGTTCGTGGTGTTATCGTAATAGCCATAATAATCCTATTATAGCATAACATCGCATCGTCAACAATCAGCACGAGCACGGAAATTGTGCAGTGTTAGGGATTCTGGACCTACCCATCGATCAAAGAACGAACTACCCTCGTAACTCCTGACTAGAGGTGTAGAAGCAGCTTGAACAGGTTTCACAGCTATATTGGAAATAGCTAATCCTAGTATCGTTCCTATAAAGACACTCATCTTGATTTGATTTGATTTGGCCGTCAACTTCTACTAAATTACGTCTGTAGCTGTGATGAGTTATTGGTATGGTGATTCGGACTGAGAAGATGAGATGATACAATGATACCAATGGTCGGTAAATTTCAGCCCTCCGTTGATCACTGAGTTATATTTATATAAACACAACAAGTCGCTTTGCATTTCTCATAACGGATATAGAACACAGCATCTTGATTTCGGATTCGTTCAATCCTGGTGCCAAGTCAGATGTGACTGTCAACATGGGTATGCACAGTATCGTACGCGTAGGTCACTAAGTTGACGGTTTTCAGCTTCGCTTGTACTGTAATTTCACTTGAACGCAGTCGTGGTCACATCATATATTGAAATAGGCAACAAGTGTTCAAAAATCAGAAGCTGAACTGCGAAATGCGATAAACAAGTGACTACGATTTCAGGGATTGTTCAACTCCGGCGGTTTTAACCTGTTCTTCGGATAAACCAGCAAAACTTCTGCGTCTAGAGAGAGCTGTAAATGGGTGAGTCGGACGACGGTTGAGATTTATGTAAGTGAGCTGCCGTGCGTAGCCTTGATGACGTGAATTGGACCTCTCTGTAAACAGGTTCCTTCACGCTGGGCTGCTTTTCAGTCGGGATCGAAGGAAACTGGTTGTTGACGGATCTATTTCTCAAATGGCACTTCTGGTCTGATGTTCTCAGAAAGCGCGAGGCTTTGATAGTCATCTTGTTAGTCCGTCATTCCGAAATATGATTCAATCTGATCTGAACTGATCCGATGTGATGTTCTCTGGCTTTGCTCTGACTTCAACGCATACTGCATCTTACACTCACCCTCACTCACATCTGCAATGATCTAAAATTCTGCCTGCTTTTGGTGTGGTGTTGATCGGCGATGCCCGCCAAAACGATGTTCAGTAGTCCAGTGAGAGTGAGGCACGGATACCTCGAGAAAAGTTGAAAAGATCAGTGAGGTAGTTAGATGATTTCCAAGTCTAAAGAGCATCTGAAATTCTCTCATTCATCAGCTCATCAACCCCAGGAAGATCCCACTTCGTGTAGATATCAGAAGAGAACCACCAACCATGTTCAAGTTCGAGTTTCAGCTTGTCAGTATCTCTTTATTTCCGCGCTATTTGGATCACATCCGATCGATGCCTTTTTTTCCCTCGAGCATCCTTGTCTTTCAATTCAGTTCTGATTCTGACTCCATGTATGCATATCATATCTAGGATGAAGAGGAAGATGGTTCTTTCCAAAGCCCATTGCAATCAGAGGCGGGACCATCGACCGCGACGCTCCCTCCGCCTTCAACAAAAAACGAAGGTGATCAGAAATGTTATCATATAACGTTGGATGAATTGGTAAGGCGGTCTTCCGCTCACTCAATTAACATTGAAAGCGCTGAGCCGTCTCAATCTATGGTGATAGATCAAAGCACTTCCTGAAGAGATATCATATTCCCCTCTACCTTTACCATTCCTCAGATCACCTATCCTTCGACGTGATCTCTTTGATGCCAGATTCCAGCTGTACAACCGGCAATCCGAGGAGGATCCTTCGAAAGAGGGTCAGAGGGAGGAAGATGAAGGAGAGGAGTATGTAGATGCCAAGACGGACTTGATACCTGGATTATATGAGGGTGGACTGAAGTCCTGGGAAGGTGGTGTGGACTTGGTGGAAGTTTTGAGCTCAATTGGTGATGAGGAAGGTGTAGGAAGATGGGTCGAAGGTGGAAGAGTACTGGAAGTGAGTGAAAAAGGTCTATCCCAAACCCACAGGATGGCCTTGATAGGCTTGAAGCTGATCTGCCTCTGATCGCGCTTAGGTAGGCTGCGGTACAGCCCTTCCAACACTATACCTCCTCCGATCCCTATTATCCTCCAGCTCATCCTTCTCGACCAAGACCACATTTCACGTACAAGATTACAACTCCCTCGTACTATCCCTCGTCACCCTTCCCAACCTCATACTCGCTACTCTACCGTACCTACCTCCCGAAGTGCTCCATCAGCCAAATGACGAAGAGGATGTAGAAGAGGTGATTCCAGATTTGGAAAACCCAGGAAATCTCGTACTTTCCCCTCAGCTAGTAGAAGGCTTTAGAAAGTTGTTAGAAGAGAGAAATATAGAATTGAAGTTCACTTATGGGCATTGGTCAGGATTTGCGGGAGACCTGCAGAAGGAAGGTGAAGAAGGGTATGGATTGGTCCTGACTGCTGAAACGATTTATGCGGAGGATAGTAACGCTTCGTTATTGAGTGTTCTCGAGAACGCTATCAAGCGGACAAAAGCTCTGGGCGGAGATGAAAACACAATACATAAAGAGGAAGTGAGGTTGGAAGACAGTCTAGACAATCTCAAGGTTAATGATGAATGGAAGAACATAGCTTTGAAGGAACAAGGTGATGGGTTTATATTGGTCGCTGCTAAGGTGAGCTATTGTACCGTATTGGAACCGCTATCTTCTCCCTTACGCAAGTAACGCGTTCTTCAGCTGACAGTCATATATTCCAGATATTATATTTTGGTGTGGGAGGCGGTCTCACAGCATTTTTGAACCGGGTGGAAGATAATGAAGGGTGGTGGAAGGGGGTTAAGGACTGGACGAAGGGTGTAGGAAGAAAAGTCGTGCAAGTTGGGTGGTAAAAGCTATGAAGCCAGTGGGTGCAGTCATCATCATCGCCAGCACATAGGATGTACCAACCATCGTGCAGATACGTCTTGAGATCGGCGAAAACGTCATTGTCTGGAAATGATGCGTTCAATACCATCATGGTCTAAATTTTCAGGTGGTACAGTAAACTTTCTACATAACATCTTATCAGCTACAACATGTGAATTAGGCCAAAGATACTCTACTTTCTGTCTTATGCATGCAGGTCGGAGTCATCTTTGCATACAAGCCAGCAGCAGTAAGATCACCATTGTCAAGTCTCGTAACAGAAGCCACGATCCAGTGATTAAGCTTCATTCCCCTCTTTTCTCCCAAGCCACTGACGTGCCATAGTCCAGTCTGGAATCTTCTCCTGACCTGCACTTTCGACAAAAAATAAGGCCATCCTCAACTTCCCGCTTGCTTACATCAGACTCCCTTATCGGTAATGGGAGGAATGGATCCATAGCATGTAATGGTACTTGATAAGTTCAGGTCTGAGGCAGCTATAGGTCCAAAGGCTAGCAGCAAAGCCAGGAGGAACAAGGAACAAGTGGACGACAGAAAGACAGGAAGATGAATAATTTACGCGTCGACAGTATTTGACTTTCATCAGTTCGTCTCTTTTCACAGGTTGATAAAGAGTCAAACACGAGGCTCATTCTATGCGTTGACCTTCCCCTCCCCGCATCATCTCTGTGCACTACCGAGAATCGATTCACCAGTGAGCTGTCCAGCTGTTAACAGGTGCTCGTATGGAAAGAACGGAATCTGTGGATGCCAGGGTTAACTAACATATAGTTCAAGGTACCAATCCAAAAATCCCATGTTCTCCTTCTTCCCTGTCTTCCATAGAATCGAACTAGAGTTTGAGTAAAGATGCCCTTAACCTTTAAACCCCCTAGAACTGGACACTCCTTTTCTTATGCTCTTAGGCTTTCGGAACGAAATTCAATGGTATGAATTGGAAGATTTCGACTGACTAGGACATCCGGATTCAGGTGAATTAATGTGCAATGGGAATCGTGATGTTCTTTCGTACGTTGACAATATTCAAATGCGTTAGATTCATTGTAGACATCTTGGCCGTCTTCACCATCCCCCTCATCGTCACCATCGTCACACCTGCGCCGTTCCCCACCCTACACCATCTTTTGATTGTACCTTTAGCATACGAGTGGAGGTTGGCTAGCAGAAAACAGGTGGTGTCTCACTTTTCTCACACATCCAAGACTCACCTATCACCCATCACAAATACACCATACATCCGTTAGGAAAGCAGACTACCAAGTATCAGACAGACGGAAAGCAAGGGGATAGGAAGTGATTGTGTATAACGAAGGAACCACAGTCATACATACGATAAACGGTAAGTCATTATATACACTCGCAATCATCACATCACGTCCTACGATTGAAAGAATCCAATCTCAAATTCGAAACTAAGCCTTCAATTCATCATCTGTCTCTATACTCAGATACTCCGCCAAGATCAAAACTTGGCTTCATCTCTGCCATTCTTTCTTTCCTCTGCCTTATCCTCTTTTGCTCTAACAACTCCTTCGAACTATCCATCTATCCATCTTTCACCATTGGTTCTGGATTCTTGTATTCCTTTCATCTTTACCCTAACCATACTGGCGGGATCAAGACTGACAACGTACACCTGGACGATCAGCATATAAACAAGCTACTGGTGTTCCCAAGCGACCTCTTTCTTCCTTCTCCCTTCGGCATATCCAGCTGAGCTGGAAACCATTTTCAACCTCAAGATGCCTCGAGCGCGGAATGCTTCAGCTGGACTGGGTATAGAAGATGAGCTTTCTTTCGGATCGGACGAAGACCTCTTGGCTGAGGTCGGCGAGATACCATTGCCAACAACTATCAACGCTACATCTTCGCCAGCTTTGGGAGGGGAACCTTCAACATCTCACGTCAGCAATGGTAAACCCGACAAAGTCAGGTCGAGTGGGATGTTCAAATCACTAGGAGGGGGGAAGAAGGATTCAGACAGGAAGAAACGTACAGCTACAGAGGAAACAGTCAAATTAGCGCCTCCTTTACCTACTTCTTCGACTCACGGCGGATCAAGTTCAGTGTTCAAGAAAGATAAATCGTCTAATAGCAAGACATTAGCGAAATCTTCTCTGGTAATCGACCCTTCTCTGGTAGAATCGGTACTAGATGTAACTTCGACTATACCACCGACGAACACAACAGCGAGTATACTATCAAGTAAGAACAAAAGTAGAGATTCGTTATCGTTATCCACCGTCTCCTCATCTCATAAATCACCAAGTATCACATCATCCTCCAAGCACGATTTAGTTTCTCTGACTGCTGTAGGAGGAGGAAAGAAGAAGGGATTTATGAGTTCATTGAAAGGCTTGGGAGGTGGAAATGCGAAGAACAAGAAAGAAGATCCTTTCTCAGTATTTGGTATTGCGAATAAGACGACAAATGGACCACAGAGACCTGATCTGGCAAGTCTGAGAAGTAGGGATAGCTTTGGTGGTAGAAGTGATTATTGTGAGTTTAGAGTCTCGATCGAGCCATTGAAGAAGCGAGGCAGTGTGGAATAGAAAGGGATGCCTGATGTATAGAATCAATCAAAAGGTAGTTCACGTTGACTAATGCTAACATCTATGTCACATTCAGCTCGCCAACAATCCCTTGACATTGCATCTTCCTCTTTCTCTTCGCCACGTACAGAGTCGTCCGACCATTCTATGCAGAAACATACACTCGCGCCAATATCGATGTCACCTTTCCAAGCCCATCCTCCAGATCTCACACCAGACTCTACTATCCGATCATCGATCTCCACTTCGTCCAAACGACCTAGTATATCTTCGTTTGCCAGAAGGGCAAGCGTGATGACTTCCACTTCATTCGCAACGTCCGAACAAGCCGGCGAGGAATCACCTATTTTGTCGAAGGCGGTCCTACACAAATTCCCTATCGTCGATGAACCTCACACTGCTGCCAATGGGAGAGAAAGACCCGATTTGGGATCTAGATCGACGACATCTTCACTTGCTATCCCATCTAGTCCCATGTTATCCTCGGATATCGTATCGGTCTTGTTACCTTCATTCCCCTCTGCACTATCTGCATTATCTTCTATCCAGATATTACAGGCTACGGTCATTCGTCGGACTATTCCTTCTTCAAATAATCACAATGGTAGTGGGATGCCAGATAAAGAGAAGTCAAATTCAATCAGAAGTTTGACCAGTGTCTTGTCGTCTTCCAATAATGGCAATAGTTCCAACATCAACAAGCCAACTTGGATAACTCAACAATTAGTGTTGACGTCTTTCAAAGTGGGAGGATCCACTCCGCAATCTACCCCAGATCCCAACGAATACCTATCGCCTTCCCGATCCAGGACTGTAGCGCACCTGCACCTCTTCTCTGTTCCTGGAACATCGTCATCTACTGGTAGATCGCCCAGTCATAAGGGATCGATAGGGCTGGGTATAGGAGGAGGATCGAGCCAAACTTTCGGCAGGAGACCTAGTTTACCTTCCAACGCGATGAACGAAGAAGTTGAATTGGAACGCAGGATCATATCGAAAGATTCCACGGCAGGGGTATGGAATCACGATGAGAATGGAAGAAAGTTCGTGATGAGGCTTGGATTTGAGAATGAGACGGATCAGTCTCAGGCCGATAACGAATGGATTGTGGAGATGAGGAATGCGTGAGTTCATATAGATACGACATATCTGCGACAGCCGGACTGATATATGTGATATGCCTATCATAGCGATCAATTGCAAGAGTGGATCAGACAGATTAAAAGTATAGCTATTGTCATCCGGTACGTCTATCTTTTTTACCAACGTGTTGACATCAAGCTGACCACTCTTTTCTCCTGACCAGTGCTGAGCGCGAGGGCCATGGCCATGCTATTCGAAATGCTTATTCCGACGCGATTCGCGGAGACGATCTATCTCTGGAGCTTGACCTACAGCGAAGCTCCTCTCCTAGCGTTAGATCACCTGCGTCACGTCCAGGATCAGGATCCATTCCTAGTGTCCTGTCTGGTCAACGCGATTCGACAATCTCCGCTATATCAGGTCAAAGCGCGGCGATGGAGAAGGTGCCTTCGGCAGCAAGAGCCGAATCCCCGGACATGTTACCCCCTACACCCCTTGTCGAGGACTTGAATGGTAGAATGGGTAGTCTGGAATTGGGTCGCGAGATCGGACCAGCTAGATCGAAGAGCTTATCAAGAGGCCAACTCCCTTCACCTACCTACAAGTACCAACAGACACCTTCAGCCCCTTCAGCTCGCAGTGGATCGATCGTTTCCAACAGTGGAAGTGCAATCTCCAGGATTGGGGGCTCGTTACATCGACATGCCAAACAAGGAAGCTGGTCATCATCAGCTTCGGGGGGAAGCGGCCATTTCTCAAGGCGAAATGGTAATTTGCCACCTGCACCACCACCTCCCATGGCTCCTCCTCCCACTGTCCCATTACCTGCTCTACCCGCTGAATCACCGCTGCAATTAGACGTATCGGTTGTACCAGGTTCGACAGAGAGACCCTCACCTGAAGAAGGGCAGAAAGCGGGACAAGATGAGGGAATTCTAAGATCACCTGGTGGAATCGAGTTCATCACACCGTTCCAAATTCCCGATTCTACTTATGATTCGAAAATACAATTGACCGATGGAGAACCGGCAACCAGCGCTGGACCAAGATTATCGTTACCTTCTAACGAAGATGAAGCCGTACTCAAACTTCGACAATCGACTGGTCGATCCACTTCGTTACCCGATAATGGCAATGCCATCTTAGCTGCTAAAGCAAGGAAGGATCGATTGTTGAATGCGTTCAGACCAATCCCATTGGTCCCAGAATTAGAAACTAGTCCTAAAATCGGAGTGGTCTCACCAAGTGATTCAAGAACATCATCACCTTTGACTATTGGTTCTTCCTCGCCACAAATGGGAGTACCTCGTCCACCTACTCCACCTAGACGATCAACTCTTACTTCCACTTCCACTGATGTTGAGGATGGAGACGGTATCGAATTTCATACACCTACTGAAACTCCCATCGCCTCTTTCTCCCAACCTCATCCTAACACTCAATCGACAGAAGGATCGATATTGTCTACTCCATCTACGATCAATGAACATCTCCAAAGACCTGAATTAGGAGATAGAGAAAGCAAGAAATCTTATGCGAGTAGTATAAATAGTTTCACGCCCAGTGTGGAAAGTAGATCTACCACGGCTAGTTCACATAGAAGGAGGTTGAGAGAGAAGAAGATCGCTGTTGACATTAGTGAGTTCTACCGCGCAAATGACATGAATTTCGATCGGAAGTGAAAGGAGATATAAAGGGCTGACTTTGTCATTCTTGTTGGCTTTTAGTGTCTGAATTCAGCGAAACTCCTTCTGCTGCGTTTGATGTGGAAGGTGAAGAGGAGATTAAAGAAGATCGACCTAGAGTCATCAGGTTTGCTTAGAGATGGAAAGGCAATCAGCCGTCAAATCAGCTCCAACAAACAAATTCGGAATTGATGGTGTCATCTATATAACGGATGGAACAGATGGTAGATCTAGAACCTTGACATTGCATTATGTCAAGGCGATATGACGAACTTACATCCTTGAATAGATATCAAGATGGCCTAAATGTTATGATCCCTCAAATTTGTCTTTCGCTTTTGCCCCTTTGCTTTCATCGTTACGACTTTCATATATGCGTTACAGACCGATGTCTCACGATCTAATTACATTGCTGTGAAGAAATACCTGATACCCAAATACCTCTTTTAGATCTTTTTTGGGACATTAGCAAGGAAATGGATATACGATATAGGTTATGGGATGTGGAAAATAGGATTACACTGTATTATATTATATTACATGTTTACGTGTTTACATTTAACGATACGATTTATAGATTAAGATGCATCTGCGATGTTTTACATATGATATAATGTTTACAACGTGAATGATACCTTTCGATATATCGGAACACTGGGATATAACAGAGTGCTGGCTATCGTCCTTCGCTTATAGATGGGTATGGTCCTTCGATCGTGACTACAACTTCTTTAAATTGTTTCGCACGTAATCAGAAACCGAGAGGATGTCAGAATGAGACATTGATCCAAGTGAAAGGGTTGGTGGACGTCCATTCCTTACTCCCTACCCCTACTTCCTTCCATCACAATGTCTCTTACCCTATTCACTAATCCAGCTATCAGGGAGAATACCAATTCCCCCATCTGGTAACGATCTATGCTATGGATCTTTCCATTTAACGCAGAGACGCTGAGATTATCTTCCACTCGCACGTAATATATCCACCACGGCTTTACCCCCCGCTCTTAGATTCTCCCTCTTACTGAATTCCAAACCTGCCTTCTCCTCTGACCATTTGGCCAAGGCCGTTATCGTCAGGTTGGTCTGATCTCCGGGATCGGATGATGGGATGATAGGTAAGGAGGAAGTGAGGTTGGTCGATGAGATTGATAAGAGAGTTTGAAGGGATTGATTATCTGCAAAACGAAAGGATGCGAAGCAAAAGCAGATGTCAGTCAACTTTGTGTAATCCTGGTTAGATGCTTGTCGCAAATGGACTTACATTCAGTATGCAGCGCTATAAATATCAAAATCATTCAGTGATTGTTTTTTTTTTCGGAGTACCCGAGTAAAAGAGTGAAACATACCTATCAACCTATCTTCATCACCCTTTCGTTTTCCTTCAAATACCCTATTCTCAATATCCTTAATCTCCTCTTGTACATCCTGTATCCTACTAAGAATGTTATCCAACTCATTTAAACCCATCATCAAGCTTTCTTTACTAAATCCATTACCTTGAGCCTGCCCTTGCACTTGCGTAGAGCTGGTATTCCCCATACCGACAGAAGCTAACAAAGCTGAAGTATTGGGTGTTATACCCATATTCATACTGAAATTAGGTGTCGTAATGGATATACCATTATTCATCCCTATAGCTCCGGGAGTCAGTCCGGTAGGAGGTGCGATCCCATTGGAACTATTGATGGTTGATGAGATTAACTGGGATAGAGGGGAAGGAGCGAATATCGGCCCAGAAGATGGAGCTTGGACTGTTGGATTGTGTAGGAGAGATGCGGGAGATTGACCTTGACCTTGGTAAATTGGGATGGGAAAAGGAGATGAGGCTACGTTGGGTATAGGAAAAGGAGAGGACATGGTGAAGTGTGGCCCGGAAAGAGGTATTGGTTATTCTGGAGGGAATGTGGAACGTAACGTAGGATGGCGAAAGAGGGAGAGATGAAAGTGAGTTATCGTGGTTGTTGACTCTCGAAAAAGTCGGAAGTGGAGAGTGGAGGCGGGCAAGAGTGAGGTGGCATCTGATGATGGCTGCATCCTTCCTTCCCTTGCTTTTGACATACTCGTTGTGCATCATGCAATGCTGAGCTAGGAGGAGCACACAGATAGAGAGAAACAGATACAACTTGTCAGCTAGTATCAGACGAATGTTCACGACGCGATTTTCAGATCTCTCATCCGATCAGACAACTTGATAGACGGAGTGCAACCTTCGTCCAACAGCCTTACCTATGCTGTTCCCTTTCACTTGCACCTCAGGTGAGAGAAATACATAGAAGCGGGTCCAGTCCTACCTTGTGGGCAAGCTCCTTCCAAATGACGTTCCTCGCAACGTCGCTTAAGTGAGATTCGGCGATGGAAGAACAGCGTAGATATCCTCACCGGCTGCATCTATGAACATCTACGGTGTTCTCAATAACCATTCTCATGAAGAGAATCCTTATACTATGTACGGTACCCATTCTGTCATACATGATTATACACAAATAGCAGTATCAAATAACCATTTCATCCTTCGACCTCCCTTATCACTCCTGACTTAGATCTTACCCTTGCCCAGTCCAACAGGTAACGGTACGAACATACTCGTGTTATCTGTATACTTTCTCCAATTGTCATCTTTACCGAATTTCTTCTCAGCTGATTCCTCGAGGGGAGGTACACCGGAAGCGTATCGCAGTAGGATGTAAGTGAATACAGGTGAAATGAATGATAGGTATTTGACTGAAGGTAGGAGTGGGGTGTTGAGTAGTAAGAGGGGAGGACCGGTCTGAAGGATCACTTCGCCTAGGTAGCTGAGTACGACAGACAAAATCAGCACTGAGGGGCAATTGGATAGGATAGGTTTTTTCTTGTCGCGCACTCAATCGATTGAGACCACTCACTTGGGATGTCTAGACAAACCCCATAAACCAGATGAAATGAACTTCTCTTCATGTTTCTTCTCATCTTTCTGTTTTCTCCAAGTGGCTTTTTCTAAAACCAACAACAAGATCAGTCAGCACCTCCCTTTACACAAGACGATGTGAATATCTTCAACCCAGATGTACTTGATAGTGAAACAATGGGTTATATACAATATATACTCACGTTGATCAGCTAACACTTCAAATCCTAAACCAGCTATCCAGATTCCCAATCCGACGAAATCCTTCAAAGCCAAAGCAGGGTGGGCAGAAGCAGGTACTGAATTGACAATGAACGCTGGTAAGCCGACGAGAGTGATCCAAAGTGCTTGACCGAACCTGTTATAAGCATTGTGCATTAGTATGTATCGTTCTTTCTGATGGTGATACAAATTGGTAGATTCGGTACAGTATAACGGGATATCGGCAACGTACCACATCCCAGAGAAGATTCCAGGTTTAGTCTTGAGATCATCAAATCGAGAGTCCGAGCCATGTTTGGCGATACGCTAAGCAGATTTAGAATGGCGATCAGCATGCACTCTATGAGAGGAAGATGATTGTAGTGTTGCAATTTATGAATATACGACGAGGGATACAGCAAATATACTCACTCCGACCAGATGGTAACCTAATCTACCGGCCCATAACAATATCATGGCGCTGATCAATAACTGTCTTGGATGATGACTCAATGACGAGAGGGGTATAGAAGGCGACTTGATGAACCATGATCGAACAGAAGGGTAATACTAAGATCACAGACATGACATCAGCTGAAGGGGGTCTTGTGTACTGGACTCGGCGAATGAAATGGATAACTCACCAAAGACAATAAAGTAGAAGTGATAAATCCAGTAGAACCCGCCAGGTCATATAGCTTTTCAGTCTTGTTAGGTACAGAGTATAGCGCAAAAGCGGTCTGGTATGCGAAACTGATATGGTCAAGATATTAGCGGACATGACATACTACTACCAGCCAAGATATCCGCAGATATTACTCACGTAAATCCGATAACTCCTGCCAAACGGGATGTTACAGCTGGATGAAGACCTAGGAAGACCATGTCGACTATCAATGGTAACGGTGTATCTTACAATCCTAGATCACAGCTCAGTGGATTAGATGTAATGATATTCCCTCCTCAATGAAGAGCATACATGTGTCTTTATATATATGTTGTATGGCTCATTCTGATGAACACGAGTGATGTGCGCTTACTTTTAGTTGTCTGATGATGTCAACACCAAACGTAACGATCGGATCTCACTCTAGTGCCTGAAACCAATCCGCCAACAGACCGAAGACCGAGATACCAATACCCACCACTCCGTATGCATTCTGGTCGTCAAGTTCGTGGATGACTGAACTGATTATAAAGGTATACAGTATGTACAAATCACGACCGGGTATATGTATCTATCCAACTACCTACGTTGCCATGCTTACCAATGTTTTCCCAATCTCCTCTTATTCTTATACTGATACCCTCCATCACTGCTACTTTCACTTTGCTGATCGTACCCGCCTCCATAAGCTTGTGTAGTCTCAGCATAAGCTGCTTGAGTATTGTATGACCATCCAAATGCGGATGAACAGCTCATCTGACAACTTGATAGCGCACTGGCATCTACCGCAGCTGCTACAGTCTCCGTTACTGTTGCAGTGGCTAGAGCGGTGATTGTTGCTTGTTCAGTCAGAGTCGCAGCTTCTCTTACGGTTGCCGTAGCTGTTGCTGTTGCTGTTTCCGTTGCTAGAGCTGTAGAGACTAAAGTCTCGGTTGAATTTTGTTGGAGCGTTTCAGTCTGTGAACAAGTTCAGAAGACATTAGTCTGTCTTTTCTGGCTTGTACGTGTAGATGGACGAAGCACTCACGGCAACTTCAATTTCTGTTGTTGCGGATACGACGACAGAAACAGCTGTGTCGGTCACGGTGTGTATTTGGGTTTCGATAGCTTTTTCAGTCTACCGGAAGGAAGAGATCCATCATAGTAAGCTGCTCTCTTCAGCTTTGATCCGTTGACGTGGGGAAGCTCACCTGAGTGGCAGTAACATTCTGGATCTGTGTCTCAGTGACAGTTTGAATAGCAGTTTGTATCTGTAAAATTATAGCAAATCAGGTCAACATCCATTTGATAGATCAAAACTTGATAGGTACAATTTGAGATAACTCACAGCTGTCTCGGTGGCTACTTGAGTTTCCGTCACTTTCTCAGTCTGGGTGGCTAGATGAGTTTGAGTCTGAGTTTGAGTCCTGGACGAACAAGAGGTATGTATCAGCGGCATCCTTGCATACATACATTCATGTATAAGGGTTTCATGACCACTCACTGATTTTTGGTCACTATGTCTGTCACTCGAGCAGTTTGTACTTCCGTCTGCACAACAGTGGTGGGTACGACCATTGTCTACAAAATCACACGTGAGAGATCAGCCATGATATCTCGCTTACTGGTAGATATGGAATAAGAGCGGGATACTCACACTGACAAATGTCTCTACCACAGTAACAGGGACACTCTCGGTCTTAGTCATAGTTTCCGTCCTATCACCATGCTCAGAGAGTCAGCTTCCATACTTGCTCTACTCAGGCATACGAAGGTATAAAAGAAGATGGAACATGAATACTTACAGAGTATGATTGACAGTCATTGTCTGTACACTAGTTTGAGTTTCTGTTATCATCCTAAGATCACAAAATGTCATATGAGCTATACGATCTACGTCTGATCGTGGTGAAAGAACGAGCTCACTGTGTTGATGTAACGTTATGTACTACGGTCTCAGTCATCGTCTGAACTTCGGTTGTCGCTCGGATCTCAGTTCTGAACAAGGTCGACGAACGACGGAAATATCACATTTAGTACTTGACTTTGCTGTGAGCCAATGTGGGAATAACCGTCAGAACTTACGATAGTTCGGTAGCTGTCGCAGTGAGAGTCATAGGGATAGTCTCGGTTCTACATATATATTCTTTCGTCAGAACAGTCATGCCAAGCACTGGGATGGTACAGCTTACATGGTTTGATTGACTGTCTCGGTGACTGTTGACACTTCAGCTTTGGTCTCGATCCTAGTGAATCAAGATCTAAGAGTCAATACGATAGGTCCGAGGGAGAGACAACTGCGTTATCTCTTACTTGCATCGTAGCAGTTTCCGTCATTGTGACTGATGAACGATACATCTCAATATCAGCTAAGTTAGGTGGGACTATCCTCATAAGAATATATACTCACTCTGTTCAGTCTTCGTTTCAGTCGAAGCATAACATTCCTGAATGACAGATGTAGTTTCTACACCCGTACAAAACAGACACTCGTCAACATCAGTTCCAGCTGTTAAGCAAGTATAAGATATACGTGACATACCTCGTATGATAGTTGTCTCATAACATCCCAGCTGAGTATTATACCAACCTTGAGCTTGACAATTACCTTGAGAATTTCTCGTATGACCATATCCGCAGTTCATCGATTGATATCCCCATGATGTGACAGCGGGATAACATGATGCTTGGCTATGTCGCCACATGGATCAAGCATATCAGTCTACGAGCTTACATACATTCCCAATTCTCTTTACAGTATGTCTAAGGGATAGGACACTCAAACATAGTTATGATCGTAACTGTAAACTCACTCAGAAGACATTACCCTCCCGCAACCCCATTCCCCACATTTATCTTCCTTGGCTTTCATGTACTTCACTCCAGCTTGAATGGGTGTGGGCATGACGAACTCTGTTATAGTCGCACTGGCAGTTTCACCATCGGTAGTCTCAGTCGGTGTGACGGGATCGGTAGGTTGGGGGGTGATTTCGGTGGGTGAAGGTGATGCGTCGGAAGGAACGTTTATACCCAATACGACTTGAGCGAATGAGAGTCGGGTTTGAGTGAGGAGTAAAAGGAGGGGAAAGAGGATGACGACCTGCATCTTGATTATCAATTTCGTGCTTGTACTGTACTTTTAAACGAGGGGTATATATGCAATGGTGGCGAGAGTCTGAAGTCACTCGTTGGTCGTAGACTAAACAGTTGGTGTTATAAAGAGCGGACCTGCCGGATATTTAGTACAGCAAATAAGTAAAAAGAAGCAGTCCTATCAAAGAACGCAGAGTGAGTGTTGAATCGATTAAACAGCCCTCAAGGCAAGATGAATGAGAATGAGTGATGAAATAACAGAAAGATCAAAGAGCAGAAAAAGAAGGACGGACAGGGAGAAGAGATATCAGTATTCTTCATTAGGAAATTAGTGCCAAGCTATATATCAGAGTATCAATCGTCAAGGTCAGATCTATTAGCTATCAGCTGGAATGAATGGTTGAGTTGTATATGCGTTTAGAATTTGAGGTCAGTGCTTGGCGCAGTTGCTTGGTGACAACCTTTCCAAAGCACACTCGTTGTGAACGCTCACACACAGACCTTCTACGGAGATGAGATAGTCCAGAGTTTGCCGTATGTACCCCAGATAGATCCAAGTGATGTAAGAAGGCATGGTTACCGTTGTTACGAGTCTTTCGTATCTTGACGACGACCGAAACGAATTCGTTGGGATATGAAGAAACCTATAAATAACTGAAAATGTCACGTCATACTATGTCCAATCTATCATGTCAGGGGGATCGCCGGTACCACATAAATGGTGGATACAGATGATGAATGCAAGGAGGGTTAGTACCACCCTTGAAACCAGACGAGGTCAAATCCTGCCACGGCGTAAATACTCAACAGATGTCCATCGAAGATCGACGTAGATCTAAAACATGCATGTCATCCCTATCCAACAGCTCACATGTCCTTCTCTATTGAGGTTTACCAACAGTCTGGGAATTTACCAACTTGCTCAACTCGGCTGATACTTGAGATTCCGATAAGTCCGCAAGCTGAGTTTGTGATTCTGCTCCTCGTTCTATGTCAGCCCGAAAGCGAAGAAAAGAAGTCAGCATTGTTCATGTGATACGTCAAAACAGCCGTTTGACACGATAAGCAAGAGCAAGACCATGTCAATAGGACGCTCATTCGTGAGAGCGAAGAACGGGCATAGGCGGGACGTCACAAGCAACTACTGCCATTGGGAATGTTATGAAGTGAACTCATAACTTACCAAATCGTACGAATGCCCTAGGCGAGATGTCACTAGCTTCTCTAATCAAGAACTTCAGATCTGGGTTGGACGATTTGATAGATGGGTAAGAAGATTGGACGAATTGTCTGGCCATCAAACAGATTTATTAGCTTTATTCTCCAAACATCATGTATATATATATAGATACGCATAACGAAGTGACTAAGGACCGAGAACTTGTCCATGCGCAGGGTACATCCCATTCTGAGAGCGTAAAAACCTAGCGTACTCACCTGACACCAGCTGAGTGTCCAGAAGTCTGACAGAAATGTAATCTAATTTCCTTGACTGCTTTTGGGATCTGTTTAGCGAAATTTGACATGTTGATGAGTTCGGTCGGGTGATATGGTGGAAGGAAAGTGCGAGTGATCTAAAGTGCGTGTCAGAGTAGTTGATCTGGCTATTCTATAGTTATCGTTTTGTTGTTGTTGAATTGCAAGTTCCATGCGGATGAGATGTAGGTGCAGACAACAAATGTGAAGAATCGGATTGGAAGTAACCACAACCACAACCAGGCAGCAGAGATGGATATCAGGCTGACAATGCGAGCGAAGTGTGAAAGAGCCTGATAATGTTGTAATACAGGTCACGTGCAGGGTCCCGTTCCTGGTTCCATCTTGCCCATCGATGTTTTCAAGAATTTCAAGAAAGTTGCAATGATCATGATAAGTGTCATTATTGACGCTCATCTCCATCAAGATAGCCAGACAGTCATAGCATAAAGAGCTCCCCGTCAAGGAATCATAAAGAAGTGCAACCTCGAGCCAGAGTCACTTTAGCCTCGTCATTCTATCATCTATCTATAGCACGAAACAAGCTAGTGCATCCATCTAATCTACCCATTACCATAACCACCTTGATAACAGAATAAGATGCCTCATAAACGTAAGTCTGGAGTGGGTCATACCGCCTTACCTCTTCAATGACATATATCTGACAATCTATGGACTTGTAGGAGCCAAAAGATCCGTTCGAGAAGCGGAGACAGCCAAAAAGTGAGTTGATCCATCTACGATGGTATATTCACTCTTCTTTCTAATCCATCTCCATCTTTGTATTTTCCCACACGGAAAGATCAGAGCTCACCATCTGTACATTCAACTCTACTATAGAGGAACCAACCTTACACCATCTTCCAAATCCCTCAATTCGGCATACGACGACACACCCAAATCCGCCTCGAGAATAATATCGGGATGGAAGTTTCAATCCGAATTTCGTAAAAGTGGTAAAACGAATAGTGAAGATACTGGCGAATATTCCAAACCATCAAATTCCAACTCCAACTCTTCAACTACAAATGGAAAAGGTAAAGGTAAAGCTGTAGACAAATCGGAGATACCGAAGATATTACCTAACGAGACGTTGGGAGAATACAATCGACGTATTGAAAATCTATTACGATCGGGCGTTTCAAAAGCTATTAAAGATGCTGCCTCCACTAAAGCTTTAGAAGTTGCTCAAGCAAATAGGGATAAGAAAGTTAGGAAGAGGAAAGCGAAATTGGAGAAATTGATCAAGGATGGTAAAGTACCTAAGGAAGCGTTGGAGAAGTATCTCAAGGAAGTAAGAGAGAAGGAAGAGCAGAGGAACGATAATCATAGTAAAGGTAAACGGAAGAGGGATAATGAGGAGGACGAAGAGCTGGATGGAGATGGTCAAGGAAAGCAGGCTAGGCCTGCCAAAGAATTTAAAGAGATGGAAGGACCTAGGAGATTGAATGATATAGTCCTAGCACCACCTCAATTACCACATCTGCGTAAATCCGGTGAGAAGAAGACTAGTACGAAAGAAGCGTATTCCGCTATAGGGAAGAATAGTGATAAGATACCGCTCAATGCTGGACAGAAAAGAATTTTGGAAGAAGAACGAGAGAGGGTGGTGAGGATGTATAGGGAGATGAAAGCGAAGAAAGAGGAGGAGAAGGGGAAGAAGGTTTGAGGGAGATAAGTAGTTTGTCACGTGTGCATGTATATATACATCTGCATAGAGTTGAGCATGAGTCTTGAATGACCTCATGATGTATGTTTTTGGAACTACGTCAATTAGTCAGGTATCTTCAGGACATAGAGGATGCAAGGCTTGAGACTACCAAACATCATTTGATTGTCAGATCTCCTGAGCGCGAATCAACACGGATATGTACAAGCGATGAGGTGTTATCATAGTGTACGATTTGTCTTCAGTTCTCCAATGCGAGCACATGATGACACAATTTAACTTGAAACACCTGGAGAAACCGGAATGGTTATGGTAATGTTTTAATGGAAATTCATCAATTTTCTATCTAGAATTCCCCTTTTACAAAACTTGACACATATTGTCAAAATGCTTTTTGAAATTGATATCTTTCACACGCACTCCTCGGTTTCGGATTGTTTCTCCGAAACCTAAACCCATTCCCACCTTTTGCTCTACTGATATACCACTTTTCCTATACTGAATATTGAATATTGAATATTGAAAGAGCGTCTATTCCAACTCTTCAAGATCAGTTTCCTTCTTAGCCTCCTTATCACCCTCAGCCTCATCAAAATTCTCAACCAAATCAGGAATCTCATCATCACCTTCACCCTCAGCTTTACCCTCTGCACCTGCACCTCCAGCAGCGGCGGCGGCGGCAGCTTGTCGGGCAGTCATAGATTGGTAAGATTCGGCTAATCTTCGTAAGTTGGCCAAGGAATCGGGTCCGAGCTGGTTGAGGATTCCAGGGACGAGTTCGGTGAGTTCCTTGGTTTGACCGGGGCCATAGACTGCGAGGGTGTTGGAGGGGAGAGCGGCGTGGACTGTAGTGAATGAGAGGGGTTAGTAAATGGTCTGTATAAATGAGAGAAAAGGAGTAGAGAAAAAGGTGGTTTGAACGATGGACGAGAGGAAAGTAGGTCAAGTCAAGTTGGACGAAGTGTTATCAACGTCTTGTAGAAGTAGTACCTCTCATAGTCCATGCACTGCGATATGGTCTGTCCCTCCACTGAAAGCAACATCCAAAGTCAAAGAACAGCCAAAGCCCAACTCACCTCGAGGAGCGCCGAAATGCAAGACATTACCATCCTCCTTGAACATGTTAACTTCCTCTACACCTGTGATAGGTTGAACGCCAAGCTTCTTGAGGGCAGCTTGGAGCTTTCGGTCATCACCTTGAGAAGCGGTCACGGACTTCTTGACTTGCTTTCGTCGGGGTGTACCCTTACCACCTGTTTCAGTGAGCGAGAGGGAGCGTAATGAGAGGGGTACAGGGTTATTACCAAGTTTCGTATTTGACGAGGGTAGCGTAATGAGCGAGACATAGATAAGGAGAGGTGAATATAGTGGAGGGGTTAGAGAGACGTTGACAATGTAGAATGTGCGGTGTTGTCGAAACGTATAGAATACCCAGGTTGATAATGTGAGTAGAGAAAAGGAGGATGTCCTATCAGCACATGTTCATCTTTGAAATGATGTAGAGCATCACACACCGATTCTGACTTGAGCTTGGAGCTTGGCCAACTTTTCCTTATCCATTTTGACTGATTTGTTAGGTGGGTGTGATAAGGCAAGATGCTATTTGAGGTTGAGGTTGGTTGAAAAGGAAAAGTCGAATGAGTGATTGGAATGAAAAAAGATTAACATGGGATGGATTACCAGGAGATGAGCTCCGTCCCTCAGATAACGCACTGGAATTACTCACCTGAGGTTAGCTATATGCCTTGATATGAGTTGGGTTGAGTGGGAAGATGAGGTGATCAGTTGTGAATATGATATACATTCAATCTCCTACTGAGCTCGCTGTCGCTGTCGCTGTTGCCTGTATGAGTGTATAGTGCGAGTATGGGGCTCACCACGAAATGTGGCACTCGCTCGACTTTGCGCTGACATCGGCATTTGTCGGTGATTTACCTCCCTCGGTTCAAGTGGCATCTGACGCGTGTGCTATCTTTGTTGCGTATGAGCCCCGAGTGAGGTCACATATCCCATAGAGTAAGTAATGTTTGACCTGATTCCTGATTCCTGATTGCAGCTTTGACTCCTTGACAATCGCAATCATCGGCATCATCATCATTGGCTAACGTGACCTACTTACCTACACACCAGCAGCAACATGTTCGCCCCTCGGTCCACTCACTTACCTCGCACCTACTCAGTATATCATCAACCTACTACAACGAGGAAAAACGCGAACAAGGAGAATGCCCGTGCTCTACCTTCGAAAACACCTTCGAGGGCAGGTAAACCCATGTTAGGTGGGGGGTTGGGAACAGGCCTGAGGGTGGGTCTGGGAGTGAAGACTGAAGGCAAAGATAGGAACATTTTGGTACAGCATCAGCAACAGCAAGGATATCAAGGTGGGGGAAAAGGTAAGGGAAAAGAAGGTGAAGATATAGGTATGTATATATAGTCTTCTAACCAAATCAGACCGAATTGTTTTCTGACATTTCGGTGTACTGGTTTCGCAGAACCAAAGAGACTGTTCGGTCATGGTCCATCGAAATCAACAACTTCCATCCCACCTTCTAAATCACTCTCTTCCATGCCTCATATCCAACTTACCAAAACCCCTGCTCCATCGAGGAAGAAACAACAATCTTTCCAAGCGTTAAGGACACCTGCTCCTTCGTTTCAGGAACCTGCACCTACACCATTACCATCTGCTACGAGACAACGACGGAGGTCTAGACAATCGTTATCGACCATCAGTCTGACACCGATCAAAGCGTCGATAGATCAGAGTTTCGTTACTCCCGCTCCGATTCAATGGGAAGAAGAGCTAAGTCTAGGTAGTATTGAAGAGACTACCAATGAGATGCTGCAGGATGTGAGGGAGGAGAATGAATTGGATGATGGGAGTGATGGAGATCCCGAATATATGCCTCCTCCTGTACAAGGTGAGTTTCTTCGCATACTCGTAGCATCCATTCAAGTGATGATGTTGAAATTGACGTTTACGATTGTGCTATATATCACAGAACTTCCTTATACACCTGCATACGATCATCCAGATCTGACATCGATATTCTCCACTTTATCTTCATTACCTCCGATGTGGACAGTCCACGACGACGTGATCATAAGCGATGTACCGGAGTTCGAGTTTCAGGAAATGACCGTAGGGAAATTGACTTTGAAGGGTGAGTGAAATCTCTATCGTTGGTTAAAATGGCCACTTGATGTTCGTTCTGTGCTGACATTGAATCTTGTCTATAGACGATGAAGAATTGGAAGAAGAGTGGTTGAGACCTAAATCCAAACCTCAACTCAAACCTACTCAAATGACCAAACCCCAAAACACCTCAACCAGGGGAATACCACCTAAATCATCCTTACAACCCAAAATCACACCCCGTCCAAGTGTGACCTCACGATTAAACCCTACAACCAAAACTAAACCTCTTGCACCTGCACTTAGACCACCTCCAATCAGACAGAGAACCACCATTTCGACTGGACCTCGATCCGCACAGGCCCGTCAAGCCTTATTACACCCCGCCCAACAGGTTGCTCAACCTGTAAAATCGATTAAGATCAGTGAGGAGGATCAGAAGTTGTTTGAGAGTTGGGAGAAAGAAGATTTCCCAATGGGAGATTTCGAATTGTACTTGGAGATGGAGATAGATGATGGTCATTTGGATTTCGGAGCGTCAAAAGTATTCGATTAGAAGTGCAGTGATTGGTGAAAAAGCAAAATATCGACGGTAGCTAAGGATCGACAGTCGGTCTACTACGACTTGATTGATTAAGCTTTCACCATCTACATTCGATACCGTTCCATGGTATAATTTGTACCATATAACAAATGTTGATATTCTCATACTTCGTGCTTAGACGCCCAGGTCGGTGTATATACATCTAGTGTTCTCTTTAATAACGCTGTATTTTGTATTTATGATTTTATACGATACCTCTATATGATTTCTGATGACCAACAATGCATATTCCGATTCTATATCACTTATATGCATATTCTACTATCTTATTTCTTCCTCCACCGAATCCGATTGTCCCGTTAGATCCTTCTTTCGCAATATCGTACCCTTCCGTTCCGATATTAAGGAGCTAACCTGTTAATCTCCCATTGACTCTCCTGTGAGTCTTGAGGTCTACTATATTTGAATCTATCGTGTAATCGTGAGGGTTGACCAGACCAAAATTCGACCTCGCTGCAAGTGTAAGTACAAGTACAGGAGACAGATTACATCAGCGTTTACACTAATCATCGAGCGCACCGTATGAAGTCAACAAGACTTAGATAGGGGTATGCACTTACAAAGGTACAAGCCTCCATCCACCCCAATGCGGCGGACAATCAATCTCCCCTTCTTCCCCAAACTCCTTAGTTTTCTCATCGACAATTCGCTGCACCTCCCCTTCCTGGACGATACTACTCTGTGGTGAAGCCCATGCACCCACCTGACTGCCTCTAGGTCTACTCTTAAAATACTCTTCTGATTCTTGCCTAGATACTTTCTCGACTTTACCCACCACTCTAACTTGACGAGATACCTCTCTCCAGTAAAATGCCAAACTTGCATAAGGGTTATTGGTCAGTTCTTGGGATTTACGTGAATTGTAATTCGTAAAGAAAACGAATCCTTTCTCATCCACTGTCTTGAGTAGCACTATCCTAGATGAAGGTATACCATTTGGTAAAGAGGTAGATAAAGTCATAGCTTCTGGTTCTTTTACAATGGGTTGACCATCCTTGGGATCGAGTGCGGCAGAGAGCCAGCTGTTGAATTGAATCAGAGGATTGGTGTGAAGATTGTCTCGAAGGAGTCGAGGGGTTTTGTATTGATTGTGAGAAGTGAGATGGAGTTTCTCAGGTGCGGAGGAAGATGAAGCCGAAGTGGATTTATCTTGGTTGGAGGGTTGAGGGGCGGGTGTACCGTATAAATGTTGGGTCGACATGGTTCTTCTCGGTTTGATTATTTGAGTGGAATGGGATGGGTTGGTAGTAAAATTCGATTTGATGATTCGCAATATGTATGCTCTTGCTGTAGATGACATATGTTTCACAGGGCTAGCTGTGTTATACTGTATATAAGATACTCATATGTTATATGTAAAGATACTCGAGTCGAGTTCGGATGAGTTCGTATGTTGCAGATATGGAGGGGATGAGAAGATCGGCGATCAACGAACAGACTCATTCAGCGATTCTTCTTTCTTCTTTCCGATGGAAGGAGAGCAGGAACTAATCTATCTGTCTTTGATCTCAAGATAAAAGAAGGTGCAGTGCAACTCTTGTCTTGGAGATCTGATCTTGGGTGATGCTCTCCTGATAGACATGCAGAAAACTGTCTAGATCTTCTCATCCTGCACGATTATGGGTTTGAGTCTTCTCAGCTCGAACTCGATCATGGACATCAAGCTGCCATGTCGTACTCCTTTAGCGCTGCTGGTCGAAATGAGAAAACCTAAAAAATGCCGATGATCACACCTTGATGCATTCCCACTCATCCCTCCCTTCTCCTTTGTCAAAATCCACCCCTTTGAGTCTTACAAGACAGTCATAAGTCAAAGCTTTCAGACGAGTACCTCTGTTCCGCACCCTCGTATACAAAGTCCAGAATCAACAGAATTATACGAAGAACGACTTTACCGCAGTTGCTGCACAACCGCAACCGCAACCTTATCACCGCAAATCGGTGGTTTCCAGGTAATGCATCAACCCTTGATCTGACAATTTAACGTAAACAAATCCATCATCGCATCTCACACAACCTTGTCCGAAAATTAATTCTTTCCACTCATACATCTCTATATACATCCATCGCATCAACAAATCATATTGATCTATATTGAGGCAGATAAACGACATAGATATCTGGTCTATACATACAACACTACACTTCTTTCACCCACTGCAGTCTGCTTGCTCCACACAACGATACCAAAACAACCGAGCCAAGATGAATCTCTCCAATATCCGAGATCACATGTTATCTCAACCTCCTTCATTCAAGAAGAAGAAGGAGTATCAGCTAGAAGAGTTACTGGGTAGAGGAGGATTCGGAAAGGTCGTGAGAGCTTCTTGGACACCTAGGGAAGGTGAGAAGAAGGAAGTCGCACTGAAGTGGGTGAAAGTCATCTGTTCGGTATATATCTTATAAGAAACTTTGACTGATTATAACGCCCGTTTGATCACAATCGCACAGGATAATATCGAAAAAGCTAGTGAAGGATAATGAACAAGCTGTAATGGACGAAATCAACGTATTGAAAGGGTTGGATCATCCTAATATCGTACATGTGTGGGACCATTTCGAATCAAGGGATAAGTGAGTAATCAGATCACGCGTATACGGTTCTTCACTTCTGTTGAGGATGTGTCACACGACCCAGTCTGAGTCTTACTTGAGTGTTATGATGGGAAATACTGATTTTTCCCGTTTCGCTCTGATTTTGCAGATTCTACCTCACATTCGAACTTGCAGTAGGAGGAGAGCTGTTCGATAGGATATCTGAACGAGGTAAATTCACAGAGAAAGACGCATTGGAATGTATAAGGTGGGTTTTTGTCAACTCTCATCTCTCAACGGAGATATCTCCTTCTTTTATTGTACTCAGTATTTGGTGCTAAATGATTCATCGATATATTGGTACATTGGTATATCAGACAAATATGCTCAGCAGCGCAATATCTCCATTCCCATCAGATCGTCCATCGTGATCTCAAACCAGAAAATATACTGTACAAGACGAAAGACCCAAACTCTCAGATCGTCATTGCCGATTTCGGTATTGCCAAACACCTAGAAGATCCTGAAGAGATGTTACAAGATGCTGCGGGGAGTTTTGGATATGCTGCGCCGGAGGTGTTGACGGGGAGTGGACATGGGACGAAATGCGATTGTTGGAGTATAGGGTGAGTATATAGAATAATATCTCTTGAAGGTTTCGAGGATGAAGTGAGGGATATGACGACAGATTGGAGAGAGGTACGATTCACTGGGGTTGATATTGGTGGGGAACTCGTTGGGAATAGAGGGATCTGTCACAGGGATAATCTTTGCATCATAAGCTGATATTTTGGTTGTCTGTAGGGTCATCGCGTATACTATACTATGTGGATATTCACCTTTCAGGGAGACGGACAAAAACGCTTTACTTCGGGAGATGACGAAAGGCCGGGTAGTGTTCCACGAGAGGTATTGGAAGAAAGTCACGCCTACTGGTAAGTTGTATAGACCATAGAAACAACGGAAGAATCGCTAACGTGGTTTTGTTTACGGTTCAATAGCCAAAGACTTCATCAAGGCTTTATTGGTTGTAGATCCCAAAAAGAGGATATCAGCTACTGAGGCGTTGAAGCATCCTGTAGGTTGATTCACATATCCGACTGCTTCCTTTAGCTTGAGCAGAGCTGATATATCCCACACGCATAGTGGATGACGGAAGGAGCAGCAGCCGAGAACGATCTTACAGATGCGGTCATACCAGCTCTGAATGCTAAGATGAAATGGAAGAAGGCAATAAGGGTGGGCAGACTGTATTCCTCCTTGATTCTGACAACTTCCCTACTTGCCAAATCTGGCAGACATTCCCATCTTGTGAGCTGCAGGCTGATTCCTAATATTGGGTGACAGGCCGTTCAAGCTACCAACCGTCTCCGAGCAGGCTCACGTTCAAATTCCCTCACGACCTCTTCATCCACTTCCACCACTAATTCCACTTCGACAGAACAGCAGAATCTCTCAGCATCACCTATCACCCTGGTGCCCACCGTAGTCACGCCACTGTCAATGACGGAGGAAGAACCGATGTCTGATTCGCACGATTACTTTACGGCTGATGAGGAGACGCATCATGAGGTGCAAACTCCCAGTAGTGCCAGGGATGATGCTCAACACATCAAGATTGTCAAGATGAATGATGCTGGTGCGGAAGAAGATGAAAGTGCGAATACTGGCAATAAGATTGAAAAGAGAGATTATGGTAATCCATCCATAAATCTACAGAAGACTGAGGGATTGAGTGTCGAACAAAAAGAGACGAGACCTGAAACATCGAGGAAGAGTTCGGTGGAAAATGTAGTTGAAGGAGTTAAAGGGTTGATGGGTAAATTGAGACTGTAAGGGGCTTTTGGCTCATAACGAAAGTGGACTTGGGTGAAGAGAGATCGACTGTATCCTGTTGAGTGGGTGTCTGTCTTGTCTTACGAAACGTAACGGATAATCGCTATGTGATTGTTTCTAGAAGGGTAGGAGGGTAGAACATCTGTATTTGTGTAACTTTGTCTCTTGTATTTATCTTGATCTTCATTATGGTCATTTGTTGTAGGCTGTTCTAGCAATTTATATCGCATCTTATACTGTATCATAGCCATTGTCAGATATGCACATATGCATAGCTATTCCTGCTGATTGGGCTCCACATCCTGATCTGTACTTACATACTTTCCTCCCTCGAATTTGTTGACGGAAAATCTGAAACGATCTACTCGGATATCATCTTGTCCTCCTTTATCAGATGACTGAGTGTACCGTAAAGTCCTCAAGCGTACTGTTGAATCATCCAAACTCAGCTACGATAAGAAACACTTCACTTGCCCAACTCCGAGATACATAGCTGCTTATATATAGGACAATAAGTCACATTGATCAATGGTCGATCTCTCAAGAATACCCCTCAGATCCGCAGAAACCCTAATACTCGTTCCAATCTTGTTTGTGATATATAGTAAAAGTCAAATGGCTAGCTACCGGTGATTTGTAACGAATCCCTGACAAGACAATAAACTGCAGCATCGTCATTTTTACTGTATGGCTCTATCATGCCTACATCCTCATTGAACCCAGCAAGTGAAAATTTTGATCATGTCGACAGAAATGGAGATGCGATCGTCTCAATCCCTCTTGAGGATCTATCTTCAACTCAATACGATAATACTTATAGTTCCGCTCAAATTACCCCACCTGATACAATCCACTTACCTAGATCTACGTATGGACACGATGTCTCGAATGTGGGATTACTTCAAGATATTTACTCAAGCTCATACACAGGTCATGATTCGTCCAGAGGAGATGAGGAGAGTAATATAGGTATCATACAAGCTTTGACTCTTACAGATACACGACCTCGCACTGAACGAGAAGGACTCAACACCAACGCTAACTCAACGAACACAGATACAGCCGAGAACGTTGAAGCTGGCGTTGAACAGAACACGAGCACAGTGTCAGAAGACGAAATCACGTCTACGTCAACGTACAAACCCCTAATTCCTTATGTCCGATTCAAACAACCCTCATACATCTCCTCGGAGAGATATCCAACATATAACGATAATAGGACATTCCGATGGACCAGTGCCATTTGCGTGAGTGTCATATTGGGTTGTGCGGTCGCTGCGTCTTTCGGATCGGATTATTATTTTCCTACACAGACGACAACCGATGGTCCTGAACAGGGAGGGTTTGAAGGTGAGGGTAATGAGGATTACCATGTAGGTAAGGATGGGAAGGGTGATTGTTATTCGTTTGAGAAAGATTGTTAACTCAGTTCATTCAAAGTGGTATTATATTGGTAGATGATGTATGCAAACCATATTGCTATTACATTACTCGTACCGCATCTTTTACTGTCTAGGTGTTTTGCTGAAAAATCGTAATTACGATGATGATGTTTATAATCCAAGTCAACACACATAAAGTTATCCTTTTTGTATATCAACAAATCTACATCTACAGAATTTGTTATTCTCTCCAATTCTACTGCACGACTCATCTCGTCGAATTCTTCCAGGGTACCAATCTTGGGATCGACATTTCGATAATCCGCTACGTCATCTAGATATCACCGTACCATCAATTACGACAGAAAAGAACCGTTAGTATATCAATATCACTATCTATCGAATATGTAAGATATCTGTAAGGGAGATGGTAGATCACTCACATCCACCATCTTTCAATGCCGAAGGGTAAAAAGGACTCAACCAAACTGCGTCCACACCCAATTCTTTCAAGTATGGGACACGGGATGTGATACCTCGCAAATCACCTATTCCATCTCCATTCAGATCGGCAAATGATCGAGGGTAGATTTGATAGACGATAGCTTGTCGCCGACCAATCGGCATCTTCCATTCCATTCTGATTTAGCCATACTATCTGACCACAGATCGGTCGAAACGAGACTTACCTGATACAGTGAATACCATTACGTATCGATATGTCAGTCGTGGAGGTGATGATCACATACAGATACTGTCGTAGGGTCGCTTCGAGGTATATCTCTTATATGTATGTACGATGGGTACTCGAATAGATCGATCAGTCGGCGCTAAAGCCAGATGTTGGGTGGATCATTCGAGTGGAGGTCATCAGTGCTGAACACTTACGCTTGATCCGGAGACTGGAGATTCAGCTGATAGAGTAACTTATCAGTCGGCGCTAAATCAGATCGAGGCGCCTTCTTCCTCGAATCATTTCAGCAAATGGATACGTTGTACACTTGCTTCTTGATCCTTCCTTCGTTGGTATTTCGCATAGATCAGATTCAGCGATCGAAGTTATAACATGCATGATGAGAATGAACATATATACCTAATCTATCAACAATGATCTTTGCTCAATGGAAATCCCCCTGCTTCTCACCCTACAAAGACCTACTACAATTACTCGCTATCATCATCGTCTCCTGCACCTTGTCTCTCCCTAAAAGATTTCTCGATCTCCGCCCTTCTCTTTTCCCTTATCTTCTTCTGGAGTCTTATCCAATTACCTATCGGCGAACTCTCAACGACTTCATTCTCAAGGAACTTATCTATCTCAGCTCGATCTCTAGGTGCGAACGAGACATTTCGTCTTTTCTGTTCGATCCACGTCTTGGTAGATTCAAGCTTATCGATCAAAGTCTTGAGTTGAGATACAACTTTAGGTGAACCAGCCTGTGATTTCTTGATATGTCGCTTGAGGGTGATGAGGACAGGTAAAACAATTTCGGGGAAAGCGATATTAAGTGAGATCAACGAATGATATTCTCCCAATAAGAAGACCAACTCTTCACCTAAACCTTCTTGGAATATTCTAGTTTTGGGATAAGCGGCAGGAGATCTGATGATATATTCGAAATCTAAAGGTTTGAGCGTTACTTTCTTTGGATTACTTCTTTTGAATTCCGACGAATCGAGGATTTCCAACAAGAAGGGGGCCAGGGGTATGTAGACCCCTGTCTTTTGGATAATTCGCATGAGGGATTGGAGAATGTGGAATCGTAAGGGGAAGTAACGTGATGATGGGAGAAGTCTAATAAGATCACCCCAGAGAAAACATCAGTCTGGGTAAAGGTGTCGAATTGTTTTCTTAAATATGGGAAATATCACTTACCGGATAACACCCAGACTGATCTGAGTCAGAGGGAAGATCAAAGGTTTCAAAGGACTTTCCAATCCGCCATTATCTTTTTGAGTCTGTATACTTGCTGAGCCAGCTAAAACCTGACTCCAGAAATCGATACAATGCACGAATTGCCAATTGTATACGTTCTTAAACGCTTCTTGGTTTCCACCTGATCCACCTGACGTACTTGATCGAATGACATTTCGCAAGTGGACGGCGAGCATACGGATGAAGCCGAATGCATGTTGGTATGACAACGAGGGTGATAGTTGGTATAGCTCTGATGCTGTATTTTTCATCAGGTTGAGGGATGGTAGGGTGTGAGGAGTGGTGTTTCGGAGAGGAGGTAAGAGGGATCGATAGATGTTCTGTATTGGCAATCCAAGTCCAATGTTAGTGAAATGTGCAAACAGAGTGATCTCGAGATCTTAACTCACCCTCAAACACAAATCTTTTACAGCATCATCACCAATCACGAACAATTTCCTGACAGCCAAGAAAGCTGCGATTCTGACTTGATCACTTGCTGAACCCCAAAGTTCTAACAATACCTTCAGATAAGCTCTCAGATGCTTTCTGGCACCCATGATCCACGGTAACAGTTTTGTAGACTCATTTATAGCTACGAGCAGCAAAGAGCCTGCATCTTCATCGGTAGATCCAGAAGACAGCGATGATGGGGTGGTGGGAAGGGATTTGATAAGGTGTAAGAGGGTTGAGAAGTGGGATAGGATAAGTCGGTTGAGGGATTGATTAGGTGTTTTGGGTTGTTGAAGCTTACTAAAGAGATGGAATATTGATTAGCGGAATGTAGAGCTGCACGGCAAAAGTATGGTTTGACTCACATCCGACCATTTGCCAAAGTCTTGTAGGGGAAATGGTGAGCAACGACCACAGGTGTGTATTTGAGAGCAGTCACGACAAGTTTGTTGAAGACTAGCAGATATTGGAAATCAGCTGGGCTGAGATCTTATCCTTTCTCGTATTTCAGCTGGACTCACCTTGAGCACTATCGATCGAATACTTGGTATCCAGACCACTACCTTGGTCGCCATCGTCTTCGTTCATATGAGCTGCCGCACGGAAGGCCAACAACGTCTTTCGTAAGGATCGAATCGAGTGTTGCTGACATGATAGAGACAATGTCAGCGCGATGTTTATCTATCAAGCCTCGAGTGTGGAGCGTGGATGTGATGTAGACTTGACTTACCTTAAGCATACCTTCTTGCCAACCTCTCAACATCTTTCCATTTACACTGATTTTCTTCCTCTCCTCCTCTTCTTCCTCCATATCCTCATCCTCGACATTTTCATCATCACTATCCATCTCCTCATCTTCATCATCCTGCTTAGCTTTACCCTTTGATTTACCGAAATCCAACAACTCTTCATCATTTTCTTTCAGGTACTTGAAGAACTCGGGATCATTCTTTTGTAAATCCTTCATAGCTTTTTTCATCGCTTGTTCATCCAACAAATCCTCCTCGCCGTCTCCCCCTTCCGAGTCTTCATCTTCATCTTCATCTTCCGAGTTCAACTCTTCTAATTCGGATTCGTCCCCTGCTTCGATGTCCAAACCACCTTTACCGAACAACTCATCTACCGTCTTAGCTACTCCTCCAGCTTTACCTCCTACACCCGCATCACCGACTTTCCTAGCTTCCCTTTCATCATCTTCATCATCCTCTCCTTCGCCTTCCAAGTCGGATTCATCGGCATTACCACGCTGTTTCTGCCTCTGAGCTTTCCTGTCATCTTGCTTCCTCTTGGATTGTTGTTTTGATCGTCGGTTGGCAATCTGATCTTTCAATTTACCGGACGAAGCGAACTTCTTGAATGCTTTTGATGTTTTGGCCATTTTGATACACTTGGCTCCGAATGCAGATACGGCTTGGGTATCAAGACGGATACAGGTGGTCTGCGTATCAATAGGTGTGTAAGTGTGACTTTCCTCACACCAAGATTCAAGTGGAATCCAAAAAAATAAAAAGCTCAAACAAATCTGCTCGTGGCAAGTGGAGGTTATCTTCGAACCACTTGAGCAGTACCAACAAGTGCCACAGTGACAATATCACCGCAACCCCGGGGACGTTGACCGGCCGGTGGAGGTTGACCACCTGGGATGTTGGTGAGGCACATGACCACAGCTGAGGAACACACGCTAAAGATCATCTACATACTACGTCGTCCTCTGCACGCCAAGCTAACTCGTCTATAAATACCGTCATTCATCTGGAGGAAATCATGCGTACGCCGTCCCCGCCGGCAAATGCTTCACTCGACCCGCATGCTTACGGGATCGACTAGCTCTCATATAGTCTAATTCCGACTTTCGGAGGCGTCAATCGCACCTCGTGACGCCTGCTCAAGGCTTGTTCGAAATCAGACTAACAGAAGGAGGGATCGTCATTCTCCCATCATACTGATTGAGTATCGGTCAGAGATGTTTGGATGGCATGTCATCTCCGACCTTTGTTTATCTTGAGGGAATAGGGATCCCGTGGGGGGTTATCAGCTGGATGATATATGTATTATCTGATCTATCATAAACTCTTCCTTCCATCTTCACCGAATAACACTTACCACTCACTGTCAGTCGTCGTTATTCAAAGATGAGACTGACCACCTTAGTCTTCAGCTTGATCACTCCTCTGGTATCTCTTGCGTTACCAGTATCCGAGTACGTTCTACATGCTAGAGATGCCGGTCAAAATGTATCTAGCAATACACCTGTGCTCAGCCAGCAAGCCGAATTCTCAGGTGATGTCACTCAATGTACTGGTGAGTTTCCTCGACTGTCCCAGCTTGGCCTTACTCCTTTGATCCGTATGTATCTAATGTAAATCGATCACAGGCTACAACGTCGATAACACCACTCCATCGTCCTCAGGAGGTCTTTTGATCTACCTCACCCTTACCAACAAATGTTCAGCTTACGGCAATGACATTTCCTACCTTACCGTTTCGGTAGAATACGAAACAACATCTAGATTACATGTCCATATCTACGATAATGACATTCATCAATATCAAGTCCCTCAATACGTTTTACCTCGTCCTGATGGAACCACTTCGGAAGATAAGAGCGATCTGAAATTTGAGTATAATAATGATCCGTTTGAATTCTGGATAACCCGTAAAGAAGATAATGCGATTCTGTTCGATACGAGATCGAAAAACATCCCTACGTACACTGAATCGATCCAGATCGAAGGTGCTTATAGTAATTATACGGTCTTACCTTCTCATCCATTGGTGTTTGAAGATCAATATCTACAACTGTCTTCGGCCTTACCTGATGGTGCGAATATATATGGTCTAGGTGAAGTCATAGTACGTTTCCCAATGACTTTATCTATACGGTTGAGCTGACGTGAGATCATGGGTGAAGGCTGGAACGGGGTATAGAAGAAACGAATCTGCTACGGTTCAGACTTTCTGGACTAGAGATGTTGGTGATCCAGTGGATGAGAACATGTGTAAGCCGCCTTACCTGAGTTCCCTCAAATCCATGATTAACAGCTAATATTGTGTTTAGACGGTGTTCATCCGATGTATATGGAAGTAAGATGGGACGAACAACGTAAGAAATTGATGTCTCATGGTGTCTTTTTGCTCAAGTAAGTTCTGCCCAACTATCGCGGATTGCCAAAACGCCCAAGATGCGAGCTGAAAGCATCATGTATCGTAGTTCGAACGGGATGGACGCGATCCTACGAGACGGTGTGATCGAGTATAGGGCAATTGGGGGAACTTTCGATTTATGTCAGTATATTCCTCTTCGCACTTGTCTGTCCTCTATATTCTACTTCTTTGTCAACTAACCGTTTACCATTCACCCATTAGATTTCTTCTCCGGACCATCACCCAACGACGTAGCCTCTCAATACGCACAAGCCGTAGGTCTGGCTCAAGTCATGCCAGAATGGTCATTCGGATTCCATCTTTGTCGATGGGGGTATACCTCGGTCAATGATACGAGGACCACAGTTACGAGGATGAGGGAAGCTGGCATTCCATTGGAAGTGTGAGTCAGCCCCTCTCACAAGCTCCCCCACTGACTGGTCAAACAGCTGATGAACTTTTCCTCGGACAGACAATGGAATGATATCGACTGTGAGTATCACTAAATACTGGATGAAGGGATAGATCCTGGCTCACACAACCGCTGATATCGGATATCTCGCAGGGATGAGAGCTTACAGAGAGTTCCAATTTGACCAAAACTACGCTCCGGACGAGTATAAGGCTTTTGTGGATGAGTTGCATTCTATGAACCAGCATTATGTGAGCTACATGTCTTCATGGCTCTGATATCGATAGCTCACTTTTCTTTCAGATCCCAATCATTGATGCTGCCATCGGTAAGTCAGCTGAACAATTTCTGGGTCGGCCATCCTAACAATATTGGGAAGCTGATGTATTTGTTGGGTAGGCTACCTTTACAATGATTCTGATGTAGTAAGTTCAGGACGATACACGACTTACATTTCTTTAGTCTCAAACTTACAGGTTGATTTATTAATCAGTTCGACGTTTACTCTCGTGGTCACGAGCTTGATGTCTGGATGAAGAACCCCGATGGTACAGAATACGTAGGAGCAGTTTGGCCAGGTGAGTTGACTTCTATATTTGGAATTCATCGTTCATAGTTGACAATCATGCTTTTGTCAGGATTCACCGTCTTCCCTGGTTAGTGTTTTCAGCTCATTCGATGACCGTTCTTTACTCAACGATCGCCACAGAAGCTGATGGATTATGGCAGATTGGTTCAACCCCAAGATGCAGCAAGTTTGGACTGAGGCATTCTACAACCTCAGTCAAGTGGTGGACTTCGATGGTGAGCTTCACTATTGCCTTCTATTGCCCATGAGTGCGACACTGATAGCTCTCTTCTGATGATCAGGTATCTGGCTCGATGTGCGTTCAGAAGCGTTCTACAGGAACCGACCGGTTACAAAAGCTGACCTCTCGAAATAGATGAATGAACCTTCGTCGTTTGTCGATGGATCCGCCACGAACTCTACAATCCCCATCGAGAACACTACTGTAGTACCTCGTAAGCTGACTCTTGACTCAGGATCGCTGAATATATGCCACAGCTGATACAAATGAACAGCCAATTATACGCCTCAAGCTCCTCCCGTTGATTTCCCAGAAGGGTACTGGCCTAATATATCAGGATATAGTGGTAACATCGTAAGCATTTTACCGATCGGATTATCAGAAACCATTGCCACTCGCGCTGACCACCATGTTGCTCAGACTGTGAATGGTACTCTTACCTACGGTCAAAATGGCACTGCACCTAAAAATACCGCACTTCGACGATCATACACTGCTGAGATCGAACAAGCAAAGAGAAACGGAGGCTCGGGACCGAGTACACCGGATCTACCAGACTACATCCCTGATATACCATATGTCGATGAACCTCCCTATCCTATCCGAAATCAGGCCGGTAGGTTATCTGCTAAGACTGTTAGTCCCAATGCTACCCATTATAGGGGTCTGCAAGAGTATAATGTACACAAGTGAGTACTCTTATGTCCATATGTCTTCAGTTATACCTCATTCGAATGAAGCCAAAACTGATATAGACTGAATACAGTTTATGGGGAACGATGGAAGAGTTAGCTATGCACGATACTCTGTTGGAACTTAAGCCTGGCAAAAGACCGTTCATGGTGGCTAGATCTACTTTTGCCGGTATAGTGAGTTACTACTTTACAGGCTTCTTCGTTCGATCATTAGCTCAGTAACTCATGAACAATTATATGCTACAGGGTCGAAAGACTGCTCATTGGCTTGGTGATAACTATTCCACATTGTAAGGCGATATGTGCAATATCAGTTCGATTGTCAATCGTGCTGAGATTCAACTGATCTGCTCGATTTAGTGCGTACATGAAAAGAGCTATTCAGGGAGTTCTACAGTTCAACTTATTTGGTATTGTGAGTTATTCGCCATAGTCACTCTCATACGATGCCGAATGATCGGCTAATGCAGATGCTTACGACAATAGCCTATGGTCGGCCCTGATACGTGAGCTGCTTTTGTTCCCGTCTTGAGCATCTGCGAAAGGATTTAGCTGACAATGACGGACTTGATAGCTGTGGCTTTGTTAGTTACATCTAATGTACCTCCAAATATGAAGGAGAAGAGCTGACAAGAAAGGTAGAACGGTAATACTGATGAAGAACTCTGTAACCGATGGATGCAATTGAGCGCATTCTTCCCGTTCTACAGGGTGAGCTGGACGGTAACTGCTTAGAAACTCAGCTAACCATATCTATGATCATTAGAACCACAATACAAAGTACGTTACATTAGCTGAAGTTTGACCATTCCCCTTAAGAGATGCAGCTGATACACTGCACAGACTCGCTTTGTCTCAAGAACCATATGTTTGGGACTCAGTACGAGATGCGAGTATCAAAGCTATCAACGCTCGATATTCCCTCTTACCATATTGGCAAACCTTGTTCGCTAAAGCATCTGAAGGCGGAACGTAAGTCTTTTTCTTTCAGTATATACTGTATGATGCGTCCATCGATGCAGCAGATAGCTGAGCTAAGATACGATGACAGACCACCTGTTGTACCACTATTCCATGAATTCCAAAACCCTTCATACCTATCAATCGACTCCCAGTTCCTCATTGGACCTTCCGTTCTGGTCACACCAGTACTTCAACCAAACGAATCGACCGTCTATGGTGTTTTCCCAAACGGCAATGGTGTATTCTGGGTAGATTGGTGGACCCATTCCAAAGTTGAGAACTCCAACTCTGACAATATCAGTATTTCCTTACCTCTCGGTGAGATTGGTGTACATGTGAGAAGTGGCAGTGTGTTGTTGGTCTATGATCAACCGGAATATACCGTCAAGGAAACTAGGGATGGAGGATATGGGATTTTGGTGGTCCTTGATGGAAAAGGTTATGCGGAGGGAGACGCGAAAGTAGATGATGGAGATAGTTATCCAGGTAAGTCAGGTGGTCCCTTGTAAATGGAATCGGACTAGGAGAGCTTATACAGATAATTTGCTTGTTCAATTCCTTACTCTTAGTCAACGAATTAACTTGTCTTTCTTTCGTCGCTTCTGATGGGAAATTATGTTCGACCCCACAAGGGAACTATCACATTGATGGACAGGTGAATACCATCACTATTATTGGGGTATGGAACAAACCTTCGAAAATCAGCTTCAATGGACAAGATCTGGATGATGGTCAAATCGAGTACGATGATCAAGTAGGTAGGGTCAAGGTTAATGACGTGGGAGGCAATTTGAACCAAGGATGGACTTTGACCTGGGAATGAAGTAAGAAATAAAAGCATATTGGACAATCTTCTCTTCGTCTACACGATATAATATGATTCTCGTTATAATAGCTATGGACTCCATATTTTCTTACTTTTCAACGGTATAGGTCTAGGTATAGCCAGAGGCTCCTGTCATGTATCGTTTTAGTGTCTTACTCGTATACTGTGTTTATTTGCCACTCAATTGTATGAGCGGTGATCACCGACAGACAGACAGACAGACAGACAGACACGTCACAGCGTTTGACGATGACATGACAATTATATCGAGAGAATTTAGGTGACAGCTTCTTTTCTCTCTCATCCTCGCACCAAGCTCATCGATATATATCGAAGTGATCGCGATCGACAACAAGAACACAAGCAAACTCGTGAAATGAGGATATAGGAGGAGGGCACACAGAAGCTCGAAAAGAAGAGCACTCCCGCGTCGATTCACCTAAGAACGCTTCTCTGTCCTTCTCGACCGAACATCATCAAGATGGTTCCTCGTTTGGCCATATATGGTTTCTCTTCCACGCTGCTTGCGAGCGGAGTGGTGTACTCCGCATTGAACACTAGGCCGAATTTCTATGCTGCTGCGGTAGCTTTGGGGAGAAGTAGCGGGGCTTTGATGGTGAGTGTCAGGATAGCTTATAACGAGAAGGAGGATGTCTGCTGGAAGTCCTGGGAATGACGGATGAAGGGTCACTGTATGGTCAAATTGAACAGATGTGCACGAACGACCAGCAGGGATATCTGACAACCACTACATTCAAATTCCAAAATAGGTTCTAGCCAATTTTGCATTGTTTAATACCATCTTATTCGGGATAGGGTTGAAGAAGATCTTCTTTGGTCAATTGAGGGCTATAGAATATGAGGTGAGTCGTCTTCGCATGTCAGATCATCCGTATCAGCTTTCGATCGTTATTCTTGATGAATAACAGTACAAGCTGATAATAATATCATGATAGCACTTATTCGAGAGATTGTGGATATTCTTGACGGAGTCATTGTTGGCTTTGACGATTTTCAGGCAAGTCCATCAACTCATCATGATCGCTGCTTGGCCCATACTTCATGTCGCTGTCTGGAAGCACGGAGTCGCTAATGAATGTTGATCATCGCAGAGACGACTTCTCCGCACCTTTCGCTTTTATGTATTGTCTACTGCTGTTCTTGAAATGCTTTCATTGGATAACAGCAGATAGGGTAGATTATGTGAGTTTCTTTATGTTCTACGTTATGACCAGCATAGCAGATACTGATGTTTAATGCTGTTTCGTGTTGTTGTTGCAGATGGATCAAATACCACCTCCAGGTCCACCAACGCTATATCACGTCCGAATCACCTCCATTATCCTCTTATTAGCGATATTCGATTTCGCGTTGGTATCGTATTCGATAGACGCTATATTAACGGAAGGTGTCTCAGCAATGGTACTATTCGCATCTGAATTCACCATTCTGAATGCTTCAATCTTGGGTACCGCTGCGAGATATGCTGTTGGACTGGTTGATCTGAGAAGAGCAAGAGGCAGAGCAGACGCTCCTCCTTGGGAAGAGAAGTCAATGTGGTTGTTCTATGTTGATCTGACTGTCGGTAAGTAACCATGTACTATTTTTCTGTCCGTTATCTGTGAATGTGCTGACAGGACACTTCAGACTTCATGAAACTCCTCACATACCTCGCATTCTTCCTTGTCATTCTTCTTCACTACGGCCTTCCACTTCATATCCTTCGAGACGTTTATATGACATTACGATCATTCATTTCTCGATGTGGTGATCTGATCAGATACCGACGAGCTACAAGGGATATGGATGCCTTATATCCCGATGCGACTGAAGAAGAGATGGAGAGGGGTGGAGATAGAACATGTATAATATGTAGGGAAGAGATGATCCCTCGAGCAGTAGCTGAAAGACAAGGAAATGGCGGTAGTGGAGACGGTGGAGGACCCAATGAGACCCCCAAGAAATTGGCTTGTGGACATATATTCCATTTCCATTGTCTTAGAAGTTGGTTGGAAAGGCAACAAAGCTGTCCTACCTGGTAAGCTAAATATGTCGGCTGCACTAAGCAGCGCAGTAGCTGACATACACTTATGATCCTTGTCTGTAGTCGAAGAGATGTCCTGCATACCCCTGCACCTGCACCTGGTCGAGCGGCAGCTCAGCGGAATGCTGCTGGAGGTAATCCGCCACCCGCTCAGCCTGGAGCTGTACCTCAGCAGCCTCAGCAGCAAGATAGGAACAACATACAACAAGCGTACAACGAGTACTTTCAATTACCCAGAATGGGATGGGATAACCCAGTACCACAGCCGACTGGCTTACCTCAAGCGGGAGCCCAGGAGAACACAGCGAGAAGAGAGGATAGTATAGACGAAAGATTACAAAGGGGTATATGGGGTGGTCCGATCATTCCTGGTCGCTTCTTCCCGGCTCCTTTGGGTGCTGCACCAAGATTCCAACAGTCTTCTCCCAATGCTGGACCTAGTTCTCCCTTCAATCCTCCCCTTCCACAATCATCATCAAGCAGAGTTACTCAGCCCGCAGGTCAAGATCCACTACCGACCATATCAAGAAGAGAATCCCACCTCTCTGTGCCTGCTACACCACAGATGTCGGGCAGCGTCACTCCGTTCTCTTCGAATCCTCCTGTTGTCTTCTCTCCTACTGGTACAGCTAGACCTATACCGCAAGTAGAAAGAGAAAATGATGATGAAGAAGTAGAGGAAGTTGTGGAAGTGGATGAAGTAGCGGTGAGAAGAAAAGCTGCTGAAGCTGCCTTGAAAAGATTTGGGGGCTCGACATTCCATTCTGCATTGACAGGAAAGGAGAAAGGTAAAGGGAAAGACAAGGAAGTACCGGCTGAAGCTCAAGTTGGAAGCCAGAATGAAAATCTCAATTTGGATGATTGGGGAACTTTACCTACTGTTCATCCGAGATTGATACCTTCTTCTTACGATTTACTCGGTAATCAACAACAACAGCATCAGAGTTTCGATAGTGGAAATAACGATGCTGCGGTGGGTGGTTTGGAAGAGAGGATCCAGGTGTTGAGGAAAGTCGATGAGACTATCTGGGGATTGGTAGGTGAATTGACGAGATTACAAAGTAGTTGGCAAGCAGAACGAGAGGGACTGGACTCTCTTCCCGATAAAAGGGAAGGATCGGGAATAGGACCAGTGGGAAGACCTAGAATAGAGATTCCTGATGAAGATGAACAGTAATAGTATTTGTTGTTGATATTCATATCATACGTCTATGCACGATAATTACATAGGATGATTTGCATCCGATAATCTCGGTATTCGATTGAGTTTGATCCGAAGATGGATGTGCCTGGATGATGGGGAGCATGACGCGGAGACTAAGAAACAATGGATCAAACGGAGACGGGCATCTTCGAGCATCCAATCCATCTCTGGACATTCTTGGGTCAGCTTGTCAAAAGCGTTGGATGGGCTCTGTTGCTTGTTCTTACCATGTCAACATCCAAGACTTGTATATAGAGACGTTCAGCCGGAGCCAGTGTGTTGCAAAGAGCGTCAGAAAACGATCAATAGAATTCGAGTTATCAAGTGGAGGATCGCGTTTGTTTGGTTCGATCTTTGATTATCGTGATGTGAGTGAATTGAGCGGGGGATCCTGTCACGACGAGTATGACTGTGAATTGGATAATGTACACAGCCTGAGCTTACTCTACGGTCTTATGTAGCCAAGAATAGCAATGTCAGATAGACTTGATCATCAAGAAAATGCATATGACGAAGGAGTTGCAGGACCTTCTAGGACGATACCAATCTTAGGACCACCCATCGACCAACCTGTTATCTCACCAAGTCGTCTTTCAGGTGATGAAGCTTTGGGGAATGGTCCATCTGTAAGAGACAGACTGTCTGACGGTCTCGAAGCAGGTCCGAGTGACAGAAAATTGGAGCAGCCAGTATCATCGAACAAGCAGGATGATTTAGAAGATTGGTCGGACAAGGGTAACGATGGTGCGCCCCAGCAACATTTTCTTGTCATGGCTGAAAAGCAATCTTCCACATCCCATCTGCCTTCAGCCAATGGTATATCTCCCCGGCGATCTCCCACAATCGATCATATCAGCCGATCAAATCCGGAAACCCATGAATTGCAACCTCTCCCATCGAACCATGACATCGCCATCTCCCAATCGAACGATGTCAATGCTCTACTCAACTTACCTCCGCCGCTACCATTCCATCTCTCTGTGGAAGGTCTGACGATAGGTGTACCTGATAAGAAAGTCATCCCGTATGTAACATCCTCTTATCCTCCTGGCCACATGGGTCAGACGGCTGACCTGGACTAATTTAATGCGGCGCAGATGGAAACCAAGTTTCTTCCGCCAGAAACAGCCTGCCGCGATAGGTGAAGATAAACCGAAGAAGAAGTGGATCTTGAAAGATGTAGGATGTGAATGTCGTAGTGGGGAAGTCTTAGCTATGTGAGTGGGATCGTCAATCCATCTTCAATTTGTATACTGAACCAATCTTCCCATCTCCCTACTATTGACAATGTCCTGACTCTCCCCCTTGTTTGATGTAGTCTCGGCGGATCCGGATCAGGAAAGACCACATTACTCAACGCAATCGCCCATCGACTATCTGGCTTACCAACTCAATCCGGCCAAGTAGCTTACTACGCCGCTAACTCCCAAATATCAACTTCCCAGACGGCTGTCAGGGGTCAGAAGCTGGGTAAGAGTGAAGTGAAAAGGCGAATAGGTTTTGTACGACAACAGGATTATCTAGTAGAATGTTTGACGGGTACGAGTCAAGTTTGACCCTCTTCTTTCTTGCATCGTTAGAATAGAGATATACTGATTGATATCGATTGACATATAATCATAGTGCGAGAAACTCTAACATATGTAAGCATATCCCACTTTCCCGAATTGGAATGGAAATTGATATCTGATATCGGATTAGGCTGCGAAATTGCGATTGCCCACTTCACTCTCGGACGAAGCTATAACCCACATTGTGGATCAGACGATAGACGAGCTTGGATTGAGAGATGCCGCTGATACTGTCGTTGGAGGACCTTTGAGGAAAGGTATCTCAGGTGGAGAAAAACGGTGAGTCAGACAGATGCATGGGTGGGAAAAGGGTATGCTGAATGGAGATATTGGTTGTCAGACGACTGTCCATTGGATGTGTATTGGTCACATTACCTAGTGTACTGATACTTGATGTGAGTCTAGTTGCATTTCCCAAACATCCCTTATGCTGATGATCTCGAGATTGACAGGAACCCACCTCAGGTCTGGGTTAGTTAATTGCGTCTTTGCAATTTATCGTGAACCGAAACTGAAAATCTCTCATCATAGATGCCTTCACATCCTATCTCCTCCTTCTCACGCTCTCGCATCTTGCTCGACGAGGACGAACGGTCATTCTATCCATACACGCACCTCGATCAGACGCATTTGATATATTCGATCGGATTGCGTTATTATCGAAAGGTGAAATAGTATATTCTGGCTTGAGGAGCGATTGTCTGGGATGGTTTGGAAGTTTAGGAGAACATGTGGAGAAGGGTGTGAATCCGTTAGGTGAGCCAACCTCTTGTGTTCAGCGTTCAAACATCATGTCATGTTTTCGGCTTGGAGATGCTGATTTTGATCTGTTTTGATCCTTTGTAGATTTCCTAATTGATGTTTCCACCATTGACAACCGTACCCCCGAAGCAGAAGAAACCTCTCGATCCCGCGTATCTAGTCTAGTGAACGCTTGGAAATCCAGATCACCGAATCATTTCGAAAATCGATTGTCCAAAAGCTCGATTGACTCCTCAATCTCCGAAGTTCGACATTCTCAATCTAACGACATTGTAGAGAATACTGGAATTGAGAATGGTGGATCATCCTTAGATGCAAGGGACGAGAAAAGACCTGGATTATGGAAACAGACTGTCGTGCTTACCGCTAGAGCACATCGGAACGTGTACAGAAACGTACCTCAACTAGTCGGTTTCTTGGTTCAGGCGATCGTACTGGGTGTAATTATCGGCGTCACCTATTACAGGTTACCTGAAGTGAGTGAATGATATCACACCGGAGACTGGAGACTAGATCGGAACGCTGACGTTGGTATGGTGAATGTAGACTCCTACAGGTATTCAGAGCTTGAAAAACTTGAGTTTCCAGTTGATCCCAGGTGTTTTCTACTTGCAGCAAGTGTTTTGTAAGTGATACGTTTCAGAATCCTGCCTCGAGAGGATTTGCGGATACTTAAAGTCTTCATTTTTCTCCTTAATTTAAGGGATATATAAGTTCTGTACCGACTTGATCATTTTCGACCGTGAACGAGAAGTAAGTCAGAAGCTAGAGTACTCACTGAATGAGGCGACGAGCTTATTGTTGATCTTCTACTAGGACCGACTTTACGTGAGACTTCGCATCGCGTTTCTGCTTTCTTTTATCTCAGACACTGATAATTGAGCCTCGAAATAGGATGTTACGCCATATATTATATCGGACTTCATCTCATACCTCCTACCCAGTATATTGTCACCTACCATCTATGTTGTATTAGTATATTTCATTTCGAGGTTGAGAACGGAAGATTTAGCTGCGAGGCTGTTCACGTCAATCGCTTCGGTAAGTGAAACCCAGATAAACCACTCTCACCAGAAATGTTCTGCTAATCCATGATCATAGACCATCTTGGTTCAATTTGCTACTCAAGGATTATCTTTGGTCTCGGTAAGTCGCATCATTCCCCCTTTGATCCACACTGATCATCGATACTCCATAGGCATCCCTTCTTAGATCCTTCTCTGCTGCTTCCTTAGTTGGCAATGCGTTCAACCTCTTTATGATGTAAGTATCTACCACCCTGCCCTTTCATGACAGATCGAGGCTAACATCGTGTCGCAGTATGAGTTCCGGTTTCATTGTGTAAGCTTCTCCTCGACCTACCACCGATGGAGCAAATCCAAGTACTGATATCGATCGTTAAGAACACATGTTCCTGCCTATGTCGCCTGGATACGCTGGCTTAGTCCATATTTCTACTCTTTTCGTAAGTTGCTTTTTTCCCTCTGAGAACTGATGGGATGTGATCGAGGCTAATGACTATTATTGATAATTAGGTATAATCGCCACCACCCAATTTAAGGACCGTGTTTTTGATTGTCCTCAGGATTCAGCTGCCAATCTCAATCAGGTATGTCCCGATCACAAAGCTCATCTCTACTCTTCAACTGCCCACCTGCAAAATCGATGAATGCTGATACGACTCCAACTTATCAGTGCGATGGAAACAACGTTCTCAATGGTCTAAATTTCAATGCATCGATCAACATTGGTGCTTGGTTCGGAGGGTTAATTGGTGTGACAGTGGCGGAATATGCGCTGGCCTGCTTCATTTTATGGATATATCCTGCCGGAGGTGTGAAAGTGAGTTGATCTACATATAAGCACATCACTATCCATACTGAACTGTCCTCTTTTCAGCATGCATCCGAGATCGAGAGTCATAACAGAGGTAAAGGGACGGATGTGATGGAAAGTCACATGACGAGAGACAAGATCGATGTAGCCGTAAGTGCATTGAATATGCCTCTTGGAGATGGAAAAACCTGACAGGTCGAATGATACTTGACAAATGATAGGTCAAGAACCTTACTTTGACATGGGAGAGGAAAGGTCGAGGAGCTGTGAAAGATAAGAGCAAGATCATCCTCAACGATGTCTCCGTGAATTTTCCAGGTCAGTCCCAGCTACTGATCCTGGCGAAAGATGTCGCTGAATATGTGCATATAGCTGGAGAAATATCTGCCATACTAGGACCATCAGGTGCAGGAAAGGTGAGATGTCATCCGTCCCCCAGTGTATTCTCAATAGGGTTAAAGCTGATGGAGGCGATCTCAGTCAACATTATTACAACTTATCGCCGGACGTTCTCTGAATCCCGGTCCCTTATCCCGATTCACTCATTCCGGCTCACTACTCTTTGCAGGCGAAGTGGCCTCTCAAGCTTCACAGTCCAATGTGGCATTTGTAGAGCAAGACGATGACTGGCATCTACCCTCTCTAACCGTCAGAGAAACACTCACGTATGCAGCCATACTTCGATTACCGGATAAGATGCCTAGAAAACAGAAGATCGCACGAGCGGAGACGGTCCTGAAGATGTTGGGGTTGAAGGATTGTGCGGATTTACCGGTCGGTGGACAGTTATTGAAAGGGATTAGTGGGGGCGAGAAAAGAAGACTGAGTCTGGCTGTGCAGAGTGAGCATACACCAAGACTATACAATACTTCGTGGATGGACGGTTGCTGATGGTAAGATGGGTGATAGTGATCAATGACCCGGCTGTACTGGTAGTTGATGAACCGTAAGTTTGTTTTCCAAACAGCCTGAACAATGAGACTGAAATGGAGTTGTTTGTGTTAGCACGTCGGGTTTAGATGCAAGTATTGCTTTGAGTGTCATGCAAGTACTGCGTGACATCGCTGCTACTGGAAGGACAGTCATAGGTTCGTCTCGTCTCCAGAGTATCGTATGAATCTGGGTCCTAGGTGAAAGTACTTAACGATCTGTGATACAGCTACAATTCATCAACCTCGTAGTGATATATGGAAATTAGCAGATAATGTCACGCTCTTAGCGAAAGGTGGAGTAGTAGCTGTGAGTCGCATCTTTGCGTGACCCCCATGCAGCAATGGTGCGGTATCGAGCTTACTTGACGATAGTTCAACGGTAAACGATCCGAGGCTGTTGAATACTTTGGTTCTATCGGACATCCCATGCCATCCGAATTCTTTAATCCAGCCGATCACTTGTTGGATCTGGTATCTGTCGATCCCCGACCTCAAGGATACGAAACCTCCTTATCTCGAGTACGGAATTTAACCTCCCGATGGTCGTTTCATACCAGCAAGGAGAACGGGGAGGAATCGGAGAAAGGTAAAACGTCACAAGTACTACCGCGAGGTGGAGGAACGACTTCTATGAGAGTCGCCCTGCCAGTCGTGTTGGAACGTCATTGGAAGAATCTCTGGAGAAGGAAAGATGTATTCTTCAATAGATTGGTTCAGACACCTTTGCTGGGTGGAATGTTCATACTGTTCTTTCAAAGGTTGAATCATGGTCCATCAGGTGAGTGAGAATCATGCTTCGCTATACTATAACATCTCAATCCTAGCGGCTGTTAACTGATGCGCTCCCTCTCCTCTCTATACTCTGCAGGTGCTCAAGATCGGATCGGTATAACTATCGAATCCACTTCGGCAATCGCTTTTGTCGGTCTATTGAACGCTATGGCGATTTTTCCGGCGGATAGAAACCTGTATTTGCACGAAGCTAAATCAAGTGCGAGATATTCACCGGCCACCTTTGTCATTACTTACACTCTGGTTGAAATGGGCTTCGAGCTAGCTGGAGGATTCGGATATGCCGCCATCGTGAGTGCTCACAATTCTTTTGACAACTCCTCGGACCATTTCAGGAGCTTCAACCTCGACCTCCATGTTTATAATGCTTTTGACGTGACAGATGAACATTGGGGTGGGTATGCAAACTTCCGTACGGATATACTTCCAGTTCGCGATAACCATCTGGGCAATGGTCAACATGGGTGAAAGTTTCGCTATGATATTTGGTAGCTGGATCCAAACCGAGGGATTGACCGTAACGTGAGTTCGTCGGTCAACTGCGACTACTCCTTTCCGTCATCTTGGCTCATATATCCTTTCCACTCCGTATTCGTAGCGTCGTTTCAACTATATTATCAATGATCGGACAAGTCAGTGGAGTGATATCGTTGAGTGTACCAACCTGGCTGGCTGGGGTAAGTCAGTATCTCTTCTATCGTCGATTGTCAGCTGACCGGATACTTCATAATTTTCTACAGCTTGCTTGGGGAACTTGTGTGAAAGGTGAGATATCATCAATAGATATTTGAGAAACACTATTGACACTTCCTGGAAACAGCTGCAACTCGAATACAGATTATCAATGAATCGGTCGGACTAGTGTTCAATTGTAGTCAAGATGAGATATCATCCGGTGCTTGTGTAGCTCAAAGTGGAGAACAGTTGTAAGTTCTTGAACCCAATTGTCGATCGATGAAGATAGCTGAATATAGGGCATGCATACCGAAAGGTTGGCTCTTTTCGGCTGGAATGATCTTAACACTGCTAGGTACATGGGGATCATGGTTGCGATCGCTGTAGCGTGGAGGGTAGTCGCTTGGCTGAACCTTGCTGGTAGAGTCGGTGGATTACGATGATTATTTTGAGATATGAAAGGACCCAGAATAGATTGGTGTAACCATATTGCATTTTATACATGTTGTGCTAGTGTCATCTCGTAGAATATCTGCATTATCCCGCATCGAAAGCCATCATGCATTCTGCTCATCGTGCCACCACAAAAGAAGATGTTCGAGCGGAGATGGCCGTCAAACTCTAGATCTTATCGATGACGATTCTGACGTCAAACTCACACAGAATTCAATCCAAATCTCTGAAGCTTATGAATTGGGTGCTCTTAGACTGGTCACTATGCAGTCCAACTAGACCGACATCTCCGTGATAGCTGTGATAGCCACCATCTTTTACAGAAATAAGAGAACCTAGCTTCCCGCCGCGTCGCAACGGTTTGGAGCAGCCAGTAATGCCATCAGATTATCCTACGTTCTTCGTCTACTAGATATTTCAAACTTCTGCGAGTACAAGATGTCAGACGCTACCAAAGACCCAGCTGCGCCCCCTCTAGCAGGTGAGTAGTTAACTCTACGAAATTGCTCCTTTGATATACCTTTCACCAATGGCTGATATATGGTTAAGCCTATGCACTATGGCTTGTCCCTACAGTACCCGAGCAAAGCGAGAAGTTCCAAAACCTGATTACCGACCTCGCATCTCTCGAACAACCCTCACCAGTCTTCTCACCCCATATCACCCTCATCCACCCAATCCCTCTGTCCACCAGACTGCGCGATATCCATGCGGGCGTTAAACAAGCCATCAAAACCACTTCATCCAAGCACTCTCTGGAAAAATTTACAGTCGATCTCAATCCAGCTCAAAAGGGAGACAAGTACTATCAATCGGTCTTGGCTCCCGTCAATCTTCCCAACGAAGCTCTCTCAAGCTTGCGAGAAGCAGTGGAGGATGTGTTCGCCCTTAAGAACTTGCCTGAATATTTCCCTCATCTAAGTCTGTTCTATGGTGGAGTCAGTCCCAAGAGGAGAGATGAAATTGCAAAGATTGCGAACGAGAAAATAGGAGAATTAGGAAAGGTAGAAATCGGGGAGATCGCTATTGTGAGCTGTGTAGGGACTGCTGAGAAGTGGGAGGTGGTTGGAAGAGAGAAATTGAGTTGATCAGACTCAAAGCCAAAGAAGAAGAGAGGTGGAAATGTAGGAAATCAAAGAATTTGATTGTCAACATATCCATTTGTACGTTATATCACCACATGGATGATAATCCCGATCCTAAATCACTGTGTCTATCTTGAACATACAACCGATGGGACAGCTGCCGGAGCTCACTAGATATAACCAGTCATTGCGAATGCTCACAGATGCGACTTCGGCAGGCTGCAAAGCTCTCCACATCCTCATGCATGGTATGATATCCTCAATCCTACCATCCGCCTGAATCCTGAGTATTGTTAATTCATGATTCAAACCTACTTTCTGGTAGTCTCAACTATTCGTCGTCCCTCTTCCAAAGATACGCACTCGCTCCAGCAACCACACCGCCACCTAGACAAGTGGTACAGCAGCAAACAAAGTGTGGTGCATGGACAACAGATGGCTTGCATCACCTTCTCTCCGGTAGTGAGAGGCCGAGTACTCTGGCTTACAGCACCAGGACCAAAGCTAAAAGGTCTGATGCTACCATTACCATCGCCTCCTACCCCTGGTGTATAGTTCATATGGGAGGAATGGGAGTGGTACCCTGCGAGACCGAATGGTCGCGGTCCACTGAGGAATCTATCGCCTTCTGGACCGGTGAATCGAGTGTTATACCCATTACAAAAGAAGGGATCATCCCCCCAAATGGTGGACCTCGTATGAGCTTGATGGGTCTCGCTGGTTGGTTCCACTGTGGGGTCAGCCCGTTGAGTATCTTCATCTTTACTTGTTCGAGTACGATCTTCTGCATCTTTGCTGGTATCTTCTGTGGCGCTACGCGAAGCCTCACTGGTTTCATTTGATACCTCAGCTCTGGATCGAACGTCTGTGTGACTCTTTCCAGGTTTGCTTTCTTCGCTGAACATTTCGTACTAGGGACCTAGACTTGTCTGATTGGTAAGATGAATCGGAGAGGATGAATCAATTACGATAAAAAATTCCTTATTCCACTACTTTCCTACTCCCTTGGTAGGTTATATACAGGCCAGGATCCAAAATGGCGCGGGAATTTGCCCCAAGTCATGCGTTTGATTTTTTAATAGAACAACAGACAGGAAGTTTCTTTTTGGGAATCTGGAGCGGACGAGCGTCATGATCTCGAAGTACAGGCGATGGCCCCCCTTCGATAAAAATGCCACTACCCGTTTTTCCATAAAGGAAGAGACGTCATATGACCTTGTGGGTATACTTCTTCAGCTTTCACCTCTCAACATAACCTTTGATGGATAGGATGTCTACTGTAGAAGCGTATTGCTTGGGAAGAGTATAGTTCCACGACCCTTTGTGAGCATGAGAAGCTATGTATATGCTAAGAGTTAGATTCGCAGGGATATCACTGTGCCACTTCCTCGAGTGACGTGTATACACTTTCCAATCGATCCTTGTACTGCAATAAGGGCGATATACTCGATTCATCAAGAGTGGCCCTCTGTCATGAAAGCATACATGCAAAGGAGAGTCAATTCTCAAAATAACATCAACAGGTTACTCATAAATACTGTACGACTGTACAGTATCAGAGTGTCACATGGCTATGGGACCTCACGACCACAGCCCCCACACATGGAAGTCCCACAACTAACGCAAGTTTCGTACGTACAAATCCCACAAGCGCCAATGATAAGAGCAGTACCGCGGCAAGCACATCCCACATGTTTGTTACAGGACCAACCTCCTGATGCGGTACAACCAAAGCAACTGATACATTGGTCGAAGGATGTTGTATTTGCCACTCCCGTTGTTGTATTCGTATTCTGATCAGGAGCGGAATATATCATTTGGTTCAAAGTGCTTCTTTCCCCGTAGGGTACTGTTATATCTCTTTGTAGGATTTTGAGATAGTCATCAAGAGTCCTGGTGTCTTTGATGGTCGCCTCCGTAGATTGGGCATCAGATACTGCAGATGCTGTAGGTGCGGGAGAGACAAGCTGCGGCTGAAGTCAGCAGTCAGCCGCAGCTTGTGAGGTGTTATCTTGCTTGGATGCCATGACACCCTGGACGAGATATGTATAGCGTGTGCGTCTGTCAAGAAGCAATGTACTGGTATGAAACCGTATAAGGCATATGGAACCAAGGGTAAATATGGATAAAATCGATGTCCTAAAGAGACAAACACAAATACTTGCGAAGGATGTCCTCGCTCAACGTCAAAAGAACGACCATCCAAGCCGACAAAGGTGGGTGCCTTCTACGTTTAGTATGAGAGTGAAGATACCAGACTTGTTTTTTGACCGAATGGACGTGTTGAGCTCTTAAAACCACGAGAAGACATGCATACAATTGACATACTTCGCATATTTCACTTGCATACTTCGGATCAGCCTCCACTTTCATTAACCTGTTTGTATTGTGAAACTGGTAATTACCCCCTTTATCCAAGAGGATTACACTTCTCACAGATCCCACACCCACAATAGTGATCTAAACAGCAGCATGGCCCTACACAACAGTAACCCACTGCGAACGTACCCGCTTTCTTGATGACGGAGACACACGATCCACAAACTAGTGCCCCATAGAATAGCCATCCTGGGACTCCCATTATCGTTGTCCGACTGCGACTCCTAGATTGCTCCTGTCGGAGAGCTGAAGTCGAGGCTGCACGGTACTCAGGCTGGCTATGAGAATTATATTGAGATTGGTAAACGGAGGGTGCAGCGGCTTCCGTTGGTAGTCGTTGGGTGGTTCCTCTCCCTGGGAATGTCGATTGATTCAATGATCGATTATCCCATTTGTCATCTGCAAATAGTCTCTGATGACTTGCTTCTGGCTGAGAGATATTGGATGGCTCACCCTGATTAGTATGTACGGTGTCAGTTCCTTCGGATGGATCAGTGATGTTTTCTCGCCAATCCTGGATGGTAGCTTTCGTGTCAGCGTCTTTGGTATTAGTATCCGCTTGACTCATTGTGAGAATGGTTGATGGATGAAGAGTGGAAAAAAGATAGAGCAAAGCCGGAGTCAATGTTCATCAGGTAAAATCTCCTTGTTTCCTAGGTCTGGTCGAGGGATAGTCGGGACACCATCCCTTACAGTTCCATGAAAGGAGAATCCTTCCTCGTACGTCATCGAGGCGAAACGTATCATGGCGTGAAAAATATTCCGGATTGCATGACGCTTGTGTCCTAGGGAACGACATTGAAACAATCCGATGTCGAGGGACAATAGATATGAGCTAGCTATGCTACAGCAGTCACATCGTTTGAAAATGCCTGCCAGATGGATGGACCACCTCCACCGACCTAATTCCTCAGCTCGGGAATTCGGCGTTTTATTCTGTGATCGACATTTTCGTCAATAGTGGCGAAAGTATACCAAAAAATCGAATTGCCCTGAATTGTTCAGTTTTCACGCTTTTGCACTTTCATCCACTGGTACCTGCAGACGACTTTGTCGAAAACCTCCAATCGCTATATCTTATAGCTTCAATCCCCAAAAAGAAACCTTTAATACATATCCATCATCATCGACACGACAAAATGGCTGAGCCTCTCGTATTCAAGGGTACCCTCGCCGGCCACTCCGGCTGGATCACCGCCATCGCTACTTCAAGTGAAAACCCAGACATGATCTTGACCGCTTCTAGGGGTGGGTTTGGTTCTTAGGTTGAATAATAGGATAGGAAGAAAGTAGAAGGCGAATGTAGGCTGACAACTTTGTTTGTTCGTATGAATAGACAAGACCATCATCGTCTGGCAACTCACTCGAGATGATGGATCTTTCGGTTTCCCCAAAAAGATCCTCCACGGACACAACCACTTTGTATCTGATGTGGTCATCTCATCCGATGGTCAATTCGCTCTTTCCTCATCGTGGGACCACACCCTCAGATTATGGGACTTGAACACCGGTTTGACCACAAGAAAATTCGTTGGACACACTGGTGATGTTCTTTCGTGAGTTTGAGATTTTCCATATATTGAGGAAAGAGGAAAGAGTAGATATCAGGATTGGTGCTGTCAGAGCTGGGGCATTGCAGGAGTAATGCCGCCACGGAACTGTCTCTTTGCTTGTCTATAAACAGATGTTCGCACGCACAAAATTTGGTTGAGATGGAAATGTAAAGAGGCAGCGGGAGTTCGGAAGGGGAACAACGCTGTTACACGAGACAATCATACTGACTGACTACTCCCCTTACAGCGTCTCATTCTCCGCTGACAACCGACAAATCGTCTCCGCTTCCCGAGACCGAACTATCAAGCTCTGGAACACCCTCGGTGAATGTAAATTCAACATCACCGAAGATGGTCACTCCGAATGGGTTTCATGTGTTCGATTCTCCCCTAACCCCGTTATCCCTGTCATCGTATCTGCCGGTTGGGACAAGACCGTCAAGGTGAGTGGGAAATTCGTCATCTTTTTATCCACAACCTCTTCTCCTTCATTTGTTCCTACCTCATCGACATGATGCGATCTATATATATTTGCTACTTCAGAGGGGTGAAACAGACCCGATGAGACAATCTTTTCCACCAAGATCTCTGATCTTTCTTTTATCATTATCAACTTTCTTACTTAACTTGGTCACTGAGTAAGACAAGTTGCTGATCTTCTGGGTATTGGCAACTAGGTTTGGGAACTTTCCAAGTGTAAGCTCAAGACCAACCACTACGGTCACACCGGATACATCAACACCCTCGCTGTCTCTCCCGACGGATCTCTCGCTGCTTCAGGTGGTAAAGATGGTATCACCATGCTTTGGGACTTGAACGATGGTAAACACCTTTACTCCCTCGATGCCGGAGATGTCGTCAACGCCCTTGTCTTCTCCCCTAACCGATACTGGCTCTGTGCTGCTACCTCCTCTTCCATCAAGATCTTCGACCTTGAATCCAAGTGAGTAAACAACGCGTACCTCCTTTCCACCCTACGAGTCTTGCTGATTGCGCTGTCTTGTTCCAGATCAATCGTCGATGACCTCCGACCAGACTTTGACGGTCTCTCCGACAAAGCTCGAAAACCCGAATGTACTTCTCTCGCTTGGTCCGCTGATGGTCAAACTCTTTTCGCTGGTTTCTCAGACAACCTCGTTAGAGTCTGGGTTGTTGTCGTATAAATAGAATTAATCAAATAATCTATTGTGGGATGGGTCTATATGAGAGGTTTGCTTGTACAACTTTGCATGCAGATGATCACTGGATATAACATATTATGTTTATCACTTGTTTCGTTGCGTTTTGTCCAATGCTCAGGCTCATCCCGTAAAATCTCTTGCCGCTCACGTCGAATTTCCTTGAAGAGACGGTCGGTTGCGTTTTGAGAGTCGTTACGCCATATGGGTATATCTCAATCCATATGTCTGAACCACATTAATGCTATCTACACCTCCATGCGGATTGATTTTCCATATCTGAATGGTAGTACCTTGACAATGAGAATTAGGTCATATGAAACTTGAATTACATTATAAGTGGATATACATTATGAATGGTATATATGATACGAGAATGTACAAAAGACCCAGTATGGTTGGACATGAGATCCGTTTCAATGGAAGAATATATTATCTCACTGAAAAGATCGCGAGGTTGATATATCCGTGTTTGGAGTTCTGACAGAAAGCATTATGACGGACTATAAATCGTATTCGTCCGAATCTGAATCGTCTCGTTTACGTTGGATCTGCAATGCGTTTCCTTGAGTCGTTTGAAAAGGGAATGATATTCCAAGTAGTGATGTGCACTCACAGTTATACCACCACCCAGCGATTTTGTCCTTCCTCCAGCGGATACAGCTGGTGTTGTATTCTTACTGGGAGGTGGGTTAGATACCTAGTGAAATAATGTCAAGTCAGCTATTGTTTTCCAGGTATTAGATACTACGCTATACAAATGGTGAGGAGGAGACATTCACCTGTTCCAATAACCCTTTCAAAGCTTCATCCGTCACTTGACCTCTAATCTGACCTTGCTGTCCCATCCTTACCAGTAAATCTTCCACTTGCGCTGCCAGTTGTGGTCGGGTAAGGGATATTCGAGATACTAAAGATGAGCATACATGTATCAGCCAAGACCCACTCCCGGGTGTATCAAGCTATTGCAGCGATATCGGCTGAGTAAATATGGGAGCTCACATCGCTCCCTAGCAGCGGGTTCCAACATGGCAGCAATCATGGTCCTCTTCATTTCCTCTGCCTGTCTCGCCCTAGCTTCGGCTGCCTCTCTCTCCTCAGGGGATGGCCCATTGTTCCCTCCGCTTGGTCCGCCTGAAGCTGGTCTGAATCCTTGAGGCAGTTGGAAATTGGACATGGTATGGGTTTCCAGTTTGTTTTAACAGTAAATCCGATGATCTTTATGAGGAATGTTGATTTCTCATGACGAATAAAATAATGTTCGCTGAGGTTGACTTTCAGCTTGTAACGAGAGTATCACTATCGGTGATCTGCCACGCGAGATCCATGGGCGTGTCGCGCGCGAATGAAACGCCGGTGCACCAGGCTCTCCCTGATGACGGCATTTCGACCGAGTGGCAGCTCGGGTGGTCATGGTCGGTGCCCTCGGTTATCTACGAGGATGGATGAACCGTCGAGTCCATAGGAATAGAATAGAATGGTTCATCATCCTATCATCCTGCCATCGATCACCCAAACATAGTATCCTGTATCAGAAACCTGCGAAGCGACCTTCCCAGCTCCTACCGACTCGAACTGCACGAGCCCACAAAGACCACCAATGATGTCATCTCCACCACCTTCCACTTCCACTTCCTCCACTCCCATCCCCGGAGCAGCTTTATCGTCGACTGCCAAACCTAAGCGGAACAGGAAGAAGCCGACCGCGAAGTCAGACGAAGCGCCTGTCACAGCTGAAGAGGCTGCTTCCAGCCCGGCAGCTCAACCTCAGGACGAAGTGACGGCTGCTGTTCCCGCTGTGAACGGCAGTGGAAGTAAGGAGAAGGGGCCGGTGGAAGAAGTGATAGCTAAGAGGATGAGGCAGTTGACCAAGAAGCTCGTGAGTGTAGTCATATCATCTGAGCAGTGATCAACACCAAAGCAATAGTAATCCTTTGATCGGACGGCTGTGGGAAGTACACACGAGCTGACATTTTTTTTTTCGTGACCTTTCAGCAACGATTCAGGGGATATGCCTCACAACCTCATGAGACTCTCAATGCCGACCAAAAAGCTGCGATAAGTAGTTTACCAACTTTGGAAAATGTTTACAAAGAATTGGAAGATCTTTCAAAGCAAGTGGAGGTGAGTGACTCGATATATTACCGGGTTGTCGTCATTTAGAGAATGGAATAGAAGGCCTTTCCCTTGAGGATGGGACAAGAAGAGAACCGGACGGTGTTTATACTTTGCAGGGTCTATACTGATGATGCCACTTCACATGATAGCCCGTAGAACTGGAACAAGCTGGAAAGCTCAGAGAACTGAAGGAACAAGCCAGACAAGAAGCTGAAGGATCAGTAGCGGGCAAGATTACAGAATTCCAAGTGGGTAGAACATCCCCCTCAGCCAGAATGTTGAGCTTGTCTATCTATCACCCGTTTAACGTATAGGCGACTGATTCTGCATTTTCTTTCCTCAGACATCCCTTTCTACGCCTCTTTCCATTTTCCTACGTCTTCATCGTCTACTCCATCCTGCCCGTCCTTCCGACCATGAACACCTAACTTTCGCTAGATTGGATTTACCCATGAATCTCCAAGATGAAGTCCAAGCTACGGATGTATTGCGTGTAGGAAGGATGTACGATGATTTGCTCGCTGGTGGAGATAGGGGTGTTGAGGTTATTGCTGGATTGGTAAAAGGTTCAACGGGTGATGACGAAGAGAGTAAGTCCTTGTTCGCATTGGGCGTCTACGAAATACCTTCTCAGGGTATAGTCCTTCTCTCATGTCAAACTAATTAACATGTTGGCATCTTCTAGATGATCACATCCATCATCTACTTGCCTTACTCGCCGCCTCCGATTCTCTTCCCGCTGAGAACGCTGCACCCGAAGAAGTGGACCTGGAAGAAGCTCAACCTGCACCGGAGGTAGAGGAGCCAGCGTCAAAAGCGCCTTCAATCAACGGTGAAGTGAATGGAGATGCAAACGAAGAGGAGATCACGACTGCACCCGCCTCAGTGAACGGTACGACAGGAGCAGGTCAAGGAGCCCTGAACTTCTTACAAGAGGATGAATTGGCTGAAGAAGAGGAGTTTGAGATTGTGCCTAGTCTGAGACCCGATCAGGTGTGTGAATTTTTCTGTCATCCCAATTTCGCTTGTATTGCTGTAAGGTTGTCAAGTGGTGATTCGGAGCTTCTGACCCTGAGTGTTGTTTATCTATGATCGTGAGCTGATATATTTGCTTCACTCTTAGACTTCTGGTTTCCAGCCTCCCCAGGAACCAGTCACGACCATCCCACCTCCACCTATCGACACCGAACCTGCATCTCAACCTCCAGTCAACTCTTCCGCTCCTGCACCGTTCACTGCTTCTGGAAAGTTCGACTGGGCCGCTGATGAAGATCTGGACGAAGCTACTGAAGCAGCACACATCAGACAAGCATTCGCTTTACCACCCAGCGGCCCGCAAACTCCCGCTCAGCAACCTGAACCTCAAGGTAAAGTAGAGGAAACGACCGTACCTACCGAGGACGAGGAGCCGGCTATAGCTCTGATACAGGAGAACGAACTTGCCAATGCACACGTATCCGAATCTGCTGTAGCGGTGCCTACAGCCGTGGAGAGTGATGCTGTCCCTGCTCCACCTGCTGTTGAACCTAAAGATATCCCCGTACAAGGAAAGGGACAAAGAGGTCATGGAGGTGGAAATGGTAGAGGAGGAAGAGGTGGACGAAATGCCTCAGGAAGGAATCAAACTCAAAAGGCTCCTGTTAAACCTACAATTGATGAAGATGGATTCCAAGTGGTTGGAAGACAGATACTACCCCCTTCGAATAGAGGTAGAGGCAACGTCAATGGAAGTGGAAGAGGTGATGGTGGTAGAGGAAGAGGTCAGAGCGGTAGAGGACGAGGTGGACCTGGTAAGCCTCCAAGTTACCAGCCTATACAGGCGGTCAAGCTGATTTTTGTGTATTGCGTAGGTCATAAAGGTAATCGACCTAATGGAGAAGGGACGAACCAAAATCAGAATCAACAAGGTGGAAATAAACCACCTAGACAGCATCGACAACCTTCTCAAGCTCAAGGTCTACTCAAAACACCTGCTGTGGCATAATCACATGAAGTGATTCATCAGCACTGGTGATAACAGAGAGAAACCAGGAATAAAGGAATCAAGCATCATCATCAACACCTCGTTCAGCAAAAGCTTTTATATCCACCTTTTGGGGGGACCAAACATCTTTTTGTACACATAATAGCGATGTTCATAATCACAATATCAGAATAGTTCAAAGTGGGAAGAGAAGGGGAAAAGTGCACACGTATAATAATCTCTATGGTGATACAAGCATCATTCACATTTCATGATATATGCATCATTGATCTCTTTTGCACATGTGAAAAGTCATAATGTTACCTTAGCACTTTCAATGGGAGAATCACTGACTTTTCAGTCGGTAAGAAGGCATTGACAGAGTGCTGCTAGTTCTATCGAGATCGATCAGCGTCTGATGCTCTATGCATCCACCATATGAAATCATATGTACAATATTTCCTTATCACAGTGATCTCTCTCTTGTCCTGTACCCACAGACGGGGCTTTTGGCTTTGTTTTCAAAGGAAATGGGTGCACATACCGTATTCGTGTATTCAGGAGACAGGAGATGCGAACAGAAATATGTATACAATCGGTAGGTGCTCTCAGTCTGCATTTCATGACTTTGCTCTGCTTTGCTGGTATTGACATTTTCAATCCTTCTGTTAATAGCTTTCGGAAGTAGGTGGTATGATCGGGAGGTCTTTCGGAGTGTTGTATACTGTTTCTTATTCGAACAATCTAGTACTTTTCGTTGACATAGTCGAATATTGTCTTCGGAGAGTGTTAGATCTTGATGATGGTTCGCTCCCATCTATTGATTGCTCCGGATAATAATCCGACCTTCTTCCGCTCATCCTAGATTGGAAACTCCTAGAATCATACCCTGATATCCCTTTCGGTTCAGCTCCAGCTCCGCTCAAAGATGTTTGTGATCTGATTGAAAGGGTCGATCTTCTTCTGAACTCCTTCCTCTCATCTTCTGACATATTAGATATATCTTCAGGTTTCATATATGGCACTTGTACATATTTCTTTTCGTAACCATATTCTAGTGGAGATAAAGTTTGTCCAGTACTTGGACTGAGAGCAGGTGATGGTGTACCGGATCTCATCCTTTTGGATCTGAGGCTTGACTTGACTTTGTCCCACCAGAATCTCCCGAAAGCTTTTCGCTTCTTCTCATCCGCTGTTGATGATTGAGCTCCTTCGGCCGTATAGGCCATCGAGCCATATCCAGATCCAGCACCTGATGGGTTCATATCTCTATTTCGAGGTTGATCGTCAACTTCTGACTCGTTATCTTCTTGTAGTGTTTCGATGCTGTAATGGGTGAAGCGTGAGCGTCCGCGCGGAAGGGAAAATTTCGATCGGATTCTATGTTGCGACTCACCTTCCGATGCGTCCTGCAGAGCTGTACATCCGTCTAACGCTTGGAGAGCTTTTGGAAGATCCCTCCATTGGTGAACTTGGCGATCTAGGTCTACAGTGCGGCATTCATCGAATCATCAGCACCTGGACATTCGTTCCCCTCATTCAGAGATGGATTTCATGGAGACCGAGGAACTCACATCGTATCAGTGTAAGACGTGAAACTAGCCCTGTAATCCGCTCCTGAAGTATCAATCTTCAAGCCTAGACCACGACCTTCTCGCTGCTGACCTGGTGAGTCAGCTTGTGCGAGTACTCCAGCAAGTGATTGAGTGCTGTCCGCTGCGTAGCTCAATCGATAAAGGCTACTATCATCACCTTGTCTAAAGCTCCTCGGTCTCGAGAGTCTGCTACTTGAGGCTCGTATCGCACCAAAGCATTCATCTTTACTGGACGTAGAGATGGTGCTCGTGGGCGATCCAGCGGGGGATTGAACTCGACCTGATCTCTTGTACTCGTTCGCTCCGGGGCTGTAAGCGTACAATTCTTTGTTTCTGATTCGTATAGCAAGGAATGTATGTCAGCCCAGGTATAGGTGTATTTTCGATGAATGAAGTTCAGACCTGAAGTACTCACACGATCAAATAGTCAGGTGGATTATCAAGCAACCTGCTCATCTCATTGGCTGATGATTCTTCGAAACTTGAACTCGCGGTGTTAGGTCTAGATTGCTTAATGTTGAATTCTCGATGTACACTTTCACGGAACGTCTGACCATCCTCGGTGACTAGTACCCTACCTTTCTTGGAGGATGGAGGAATTGAAGGCTGATACATTTCTTCAGGCTCTTTCATATTAGGACTGCGAGGTCGAGAAGGTAAAGCCTCAGGCATGAGATTCTCAACGTGACCTTTATACGGTGACCATTCACCCCGTCGAATAAAGACGGTATGATTTGGACTACTTCTTTTAGGACTTCCTGGTAGACCTGATCAACGACAGTTCAGTATATTAATCGTACTGTATCGTACTGCAACCCATTTGTCGCGGTTGAGATGTCGGTATCGATACTTACCGGCAATATAGACATTCCCTCTAGGTACTGTGCTTGATATGATATCGTGAAGGATCTCTTCACTTGGCTGCCTCGAGATGGTATCTTTGGGGCTATGAGGTAGTCCTAGCAGCATTTCGGATATCAGCAGTCTCCTTTTTAATAAGCCCATAAACAACGTTGATTACCTGAGTACGAAGGGAATTGGCTAGGAGTATTTGTCCAATCCTCTACAGACATATTCTCAAACTCCGATCTGGCAGAAGAGATATCAGGAGTGGGTAGTGGGTCGACAATCAGTTCCGGAATATCCATTCCCAAAGGAGGCTTCTCGAAATTACCACGGTTGTCTATGTGAAGAGCAGGAGGCCTGTTTGGACGATTCATCGTGTCTGATGAAATGCGTATTTGAGTGTGTGGCTTGGAGTGATGTTAAGCGTTGTGCAATGATCAGTGACGAGTGATCTACTCACCTCTCCGTTTACATATATATATATGTCTGACTCGTACAGGAAACGATTCAAAATTTGCGGGCTTTGAATCGGATGTTCTCCGAGCTTCTGTCATTATGCTGCCTATACTCAGCTGAGGGTAAGAACTTCTTGATGAGTCTTTCAAATGCTTGAACTCTGACCTTTGTTGACGAATAAGCGGAGGCTATGTTGAGGGTAAGCGCTCCCAAAGCATTATAGACCTGAAGGGAAGGAAGGACGGTGATCAGATAATTCTTGTTCGCTTCGCAGGTATCTCCGACAGTCTAGATCTTGTCGGGATTCATAATTGAGCTAAACTGATTTAGCTTTCCCTGACTGGGGCCGACTGAGCACATATCAATCATGCTTCTTGTTGGTCCGTGTTCCGCATACTTCGCAGGAATAGAATGTTGTGTCACAAAGAAGATCCTTAAATTAGCGGAGACGTTATAGTCGACCACGTCGACAAAAACAATCAGTACACTCAGGACCACGAAGCGTGGCTTGTAAGGAAGGGTAGGGCAGAACAATCCTTGATTGCCTTAGCAATTAGGCGGGGTTTTAAGATCGCCAACATGTTGAACAAGGATCGACATGGCCGAGCAGACAAACAACCAAGGCATGGCAAAGCGTCGTATGATAACGGAAAGATGACAAGAAGAAAGGATGCATAGGAAGCTCGTACAATTCTGTTATGGTCTGGCAAGAGTACATTAGCGGTATTCCAATTTCATGCTCGAAGATTATTTCGATACTCACATTGCACAGACTTATCAGCTCACCGTTGTTCACTCATCATCTTCATCGCTCTCATCCTTCTTCGCCTTCTTCTTCCCCTTTGGCGCAGATTTGGCTTTCGCTTTAGGTCCCGGCCCCTTATCCTTGGGTGGGTTTATGCTATCTCTCTCCTGTCTCCACCTCGCTTCAATCTCATCCTTCTTAACCTCCCATTGCTCATCGTCAATACCTTGTATCTCGTACAGCAATTTTATCTCCCTCATCCAGATTGCCAAATCCCCAACTTCCAGTGCTTTCTCAGGCGCTGGAGTTTCGAGTACAAGTGGTATTCCAGACATCAGAGGATCCCTCATTATACATCGAAATCCTGTCAAACCGATTTTGCCGCTATATCACCACTTGTCACTCAGCACAAAGACATCAACAGGAATAATATGTACTTACAGACCGATGTTTTCGTGCAGATCCTTGTTACCCGCCAGATCCGCCTTTGAATCATTCAGATGCATCCCACCCAGATACCCATTTCCAACCTCTTCATCGAATCTCTTCATCGTATCCGCATATGCTTCTGGTGTCCGTAGATCAGACCCAGCAGCGAAAAGATGACATGTATCAAGACACACTCGGACTCTTGATTTGTCCTCTACCAAGGCGATGATAGCGGCTAGTTCCGAGAAAGCTGTACCGACGATGTTTGAACCTGCATTTGCCTTTTGTCGAATTAGCATGCATTCATTCTCTCTTGGGAGCGACCCCTTACCATGTTCTCAATGACTGTGATGACTTCCGGTACTTCTTTGTGGACCCTATTTATAGCTTTGGCGATAAGAGCAAAACTTTCTTCTTTGGTACATGCTCCAACGGTCGACCCAGGACTGAAAGTTTACATTGTTGCATGAGCCAACAGTCAATACACCCAGAGCACGAATTTAACACTTACTGCCAGTTGTACAACTTGATCCCCAATTGATGACACCTGTATATATCATCCTTGAAGCATTCGTATGAGTTGTTCCATTTAGCTCTGCATCATCTATCAGTCTCACATTTCGAGTTATTGAGAGACAAATTATATCTCACTCGTCTGGGTTACTGAGCAACGTTAAAAGATTAGCTATATCATCACATGGTCATACAGGATTCTCTACTTACCCAAGATTGATCAAGTAGCTTCCATGTACCAAGATACTCTCAGGGGGGTATCCCAGGCCTGCAAGAAAAGTCTCAGCTTCTGTAACGCAATGTAGCGAAGCGAAAACCTACTCACCTCCATCCTCTTTGCTCTTCATCAGATTCCTAAATTTCTCTATGGCTTCTGGTTCGAATGGATTACTCTTCCACTGTCTCTGACTCTTCATGAACAGAGCCAGACCATTTGCTCCCGCCACCCCAGCTCTGAGTAACGCTCCAGCAGGTCCACCAGCTATTGATACGTGCGCACCAAGCAGCATCGGTCGATCTTCTTTCGTAGAAGGAGGTAAAGCACCATTCTTAGCTGAGGTGGTAGTTGGTAGTTTGAAGATTGGATATCCATTCCTGGGAGGATGTATATCAGGTGATAGTTCAGGTGGTGGCCATACTTTCGCTTTGGCTACTCTAGCTTTCTTCTTGGGTGGTTCAACTTCTGCTGGGTCATCGTCACCTGCTTTGGCATCGTCCGCTAATGCTGTTCTGGGTTTGACAGATACCTTGGAGTCATCTCCGTTAGATTTGCCTTTGGCCTTGGAGGTCGATTTGGGTTTAGTAGCTGGGATGTCGGATAATGAAGATGATGAGGTTGAGCGTTCACGCTTTGGAGCGGAAGTGGATCCGGTAGACCGACGAGGGGGCATGTTATAAGAGATCGTCAATGGCTGAAGCTTTAAGGCCGTGAAAGAGATGTATCTAGCTGGAGGTAGTAGCTGCAGTGGACGTAGGAGCATGGACCAGGACTTGTAGTGAGGGTATGCCAGCTGAAGAGAATGGCTATAAGACCGAAATCAAATGAACATGAATTTTGGATATTGGATGTTGGGCCTCTGTCGATCGAACGCGTCGGAGTAACTAACTGATGACATCAACCAGACTACCAACCATACTCCACTGCGTGGCATCAGTGGCACCAAGATTCATCATCTCTCACTTATATACGTGTCCACATACAACAGTAAAGATACAATGAGGAATCAGGGTAGTATGTTGAGAGCACGTGAAGCTATTTGTGCCCCGGGACGCCAAGACCCAGTTACTCTCCATCAGAAAATTCCGTCGATTCTCCATCACTTGCATCTGCCCGTTGATGACCGTAGGTTTTAGAGGATCTCGCGGGAACACTTCCTTGCTGTGTGCTGGGCGACCCCCTTTCACTGCATTGAAGAGTTGGACGGACCCGACCTTTTCTACGGGCTTTCGTCGAGCCTGCACTCCTGCTCATGAGGGCCAGCTCCGAAGACGAGATAGACACCGGGAGGATAGGAGGACTGTTCGGGGGTAAAATAAATGAATCGCCTCGTCTCGCTGTGGCTTTTGAGGTAGCCGGCCTGTGGGGGATGTCACTGGATGAACTCTGATTTCGAGAGAGCGTAAAATTGCGAGCCTTGGGTTGATGTGGGGCACTAACATTCCTCTTAGCCGAAGATTGAGATAGGTTGCTATTCTCTTCGTCACTATACTCGGAGTGGCAGGGGCTAGAGTCTTGCTCATCATCTTCAGGACATGACGATGATTCGCATTCTTGGTCCTCTCCAGTCCAATTGTGCTTTTCGTCACGTGTCGTTCTTGAGGCAAGTCCTCCATGTAGGTCCACAGTAGATGATGAAGGGGAGAACGTTACTCTGAATCTCAAATCTTGAGCCGCAGGATCAATGAAGGTATCCCGAGGACGAGAAGGATCGTCACGATGATCGGTATGACCGTGAATGCTGTAGTTTCTCCTTGTGCTCATCTTGAATGGATATGTATATAGCGGGGATATATACACAATTACGGAGAAACATGAAGAGCAAGAACGATGTGAGATAGTCCAAAGGTCAGCAGACGATATATACATAAAAGTAACCGGAACAAAGAGGTACCAAAGACGGCTGCAACGTCATCGGTACAATACCGTCAAAGGAGGGGAGAAGAAATTGTAATGTCAGCTATTCCGAAAGGTTCCATAATGATCGGCTGCAGTCCATAACATCGTCATAAGTGAAGATCCTTTGAGCAGTGTTCGACACATAGGGAAGTCTCAAGAGGGTAGAAGAGGGGAAATCCGGCGGAAGAACGGGTCAAAAGTGATATTAGCTGATAGCTGACGGCAGCTGGGAGTTCGGAATAAGTCTTTTCACCTTTGTATTGGGTGCATGAGTGCGTGTAAGCTCTTTATGATCGCTGGACTGGGAGACACGATGATATCAGTCGACTTTCGAGGTCATGTGAATAACTGGAGGTTCTTATTGTCGGTAGTGTCTTATCCATAAGATGCGATCGTAAGATATCATCGATGCTTTCCGTCAGAATGAAAGTGTCAGTATCGCATGGACAAATCGCCTCAAGGTCATTCATGTCAAGACTACAACATATCTACCGATTCATCCATCGTGAGTGCCTCAGTCCTTATTCCCTTCCATCGCAATGGAGAACCATTCAGCCATTTGCATCCCGTTTCTAGCCTTATCCCTGACCGTATAAGAAGACATATCACCGTAATCGGGTAATCTATGAGAGGACAATGAGGAGATAGATGTAATATCGGGCCATATGAGCTACCGGAATATTTATTTGAACCATCCTGAGACGAGGTGCTGAAGGAGGTGTGAGAGTCTCGGTGTGAGTAGTACTCTGAGTGTCTCGATGACATTATATCGTGATCGGTTGCTGGATGATTTGGAGTCGGACTGAATTTCAGATATAAACTTAGGTAGACTGCTTAGTATGATTTAGGAATTGGAGGTGTCGCTTGAAATATGTAGTGTCAGCGACTCTAAGAAGATGGTCACTCTTATATAATTGACCATGATGGGGCGAATGACGATCTTGTGCCAGCTTTAAGACCTACTCAATGAATATGGGAACTTTTCGTATCTCAGCCTCAAAGGAGATCATCGGCAAATCCTATATCCATATCACTCCGCTTCTCCTTTATACCAGTATCTTCCGTTTTGTATTATGAATTCACCATTACCAATCTAGCATTGTGCCGTTGCTCAACTATGATATCATCCCCGCTCCCACTCAAAAAAGGTAATATAAACATAAACATTGGTACAAACACACTGGTACAATCGAGAGATGGTCCATTATCACCATGATATCATGGCAGAAAGGCATACTGACATTCAGTGTGTGAATGTGGGATCTATGACGTGACATATCAATACATGAAACGATCGTGAACGATGCTGGTGGATCGTGAATCTATTCAACAAAGATGTATATACAATATTTACAACTATGATTATATGATCATACAACTATGCACAAATGATCTGTTACGAATCAATTCGGAAAAAAGGAATTTGGACGAGGCCTGAAAATTGAAATAAGAGAACAAAAAATTACCCAAAAATGCCACCTGCCATATCATGAATGTCAAACAAACACCAATCATCTTCTTCCCCTTCTCCTTGCTCTCTCCGCTCGTTCTTCCGCACCACGACGACGTTCTTCTTGGCGCTCTGTATTGATCTGTCCTCGTTCCTCCCGTACACGCAATTCGTTCCTGATTCGATGTTCGTCTTGCAGGTCGGCCGCAGCTTCTTCGTCTTCTTCAGAATCTGAATTTGATTCTTCGTCAACCTGATCATCTTCATCGATATCATCCCAATCATCACCATTGAAGGTATCAGGTTCATCTATAGGTAGAATCGGCCGATTTGGAGCTCTGCGGTGTGGTAGAGGAGCTATCGCTCTACCTATCAGTCCCTGATCGATACGAGGTAGTACGTTGTTGAGGTTGAAATGTGGACCAGCATTGGGCACCGCTGGAAGGTTGTCAAATGGAGGAAGATAAAGTGGTCCAGGTCGACGAGGCAATTCGAGAAGCCGGTTGACACGAGGTGCAACGTCATGCATTCTCGCCCACGCGTCTCGGAACCCTGTTGTAAATCGGAAATGTTCAGTCAGCTACACTGCTGTAGCACACACGAGGTCTGATGAGATGACGAGGCGGGTCTCAGCACTCACGTTGATCCGCCGCCTCATTGCCACCGCGAGCAGCAGGTATCCACCTTTGTGCTACTCCAGCCGGTGGCACATATCTAGCCATAGGAACGGGCCCAGCTCCGGCAGCCATGGCAAGTGGAGCATCAGGCAGGGCGACATTAATGTCGTCTGCATTGAGATCGACACCATTCTCCTGAGCGGCAGCTAGCACTCTTGCAGCAGCTTGGTCTCTCGCTGCTCGAATCTATACGGGGGGAAGATAGTTAACATTGATAAAAGTATACTGGGCGATGCAAATCTTACAGCTTGATCGTCATGTTGCCTTTCATTCTGATCCCATAGTATGCACTTGTTTGGTTGTCTAGGCTGGCCAGATGCTCTAGGTACTGCTCAGTGAAGGGTCAATCAGTCTTTATTTTCTGCCATGAGAGGGTCTAAGCTCACCTTGATCGAAATGTTCATACCTGTGGCATGCAGAGGTATCCGTCAGTCCATTCAACGCATACAGAAATACTACTCACCCAGTAATAACCTTCTGACACACATAACATGAGAGAGTACCGCATTTACCGCAAGAGATTTTATTGCACCTGGGAAATATGTCAGTCGATCGACGATGTCAGCCAGGTAAGACGAGAATCATTAGGAAGGTAATTGAACTCACCCTGAATCTTTGATATACGGTTTCAAGCATGTGGGACATCGTCTGATCAAAGCTTCCGACATGGCATCTTCCACGGTATGTCTATTGTTAAGTTTCAGATCCGCTTCGACCTCTATGTACCATAACCCAAATAACGATCAAATTGTGATCAGTTGACCTGAACATAGTATGGGATGATGCGATGTATACACTTACCAGCACACGTCTTCGGTATATGTTCCTTCTTCCTACACCCTCTGCAAGTGACTTGACCACATTCCTCATTCATACATCTGAAAAGCTTCTCATCCGGATTATCAATGATAGTAGCATAAGGACAACTCGGACAGCTTTCCAGTCCTTCGATTTCAGCTTGCTCAAGTTCTTTAGCTTGCTTCAGTCGATGATACAATTGGATGGACTTTTCGGAAAGACATCTGGTGAGTTCGGATTCGGGGAAAGGGGAAGTACAGTCCGACTGGTCCATACATAGAATCGACTACGAGAGAGCGTCAGCTAAATTCTCAGAGGAAGATTTCAACCAAGAGACGCAGACTTACAGTTGATTGCTCTCCGAGTTTCGTCTCTGCATGCTTGGAAGCACATTCTCGGCAGAAAAGATGACCTTCGGTACATTGGATCATATCCCTCTGTATGCTTGGTGAGCCAGCATTCGACTATAATGTATTCAGTACTCACCGGTAAAGTGTCACAGAAACAACATCCGCATTCAATACCAGCGCCTCCAGCTAGCGCTTCCTCTTCAGCTACTCGTCTAGCTTCAGCAGCATCCCTCTCACTCTGCTCTGTGGCTTGATGAATGATGTCATCAGCGACAACATGGCTGTAGACTAACGATTACTCACCTAGAGTCCGTCGTAGCCACTTGACTTCTTTCTCGAACTCCTCTGATCCTACATCCTGGACTTGATCCTCCTCGGTCAAATCATCCCGTTCCACTTGCTTCGCTTTATACTTCCCTTTTCCCGTATTTCTCCCCCTTTTCAACTCTACATATGGTTTTGCTGGTAACTTTGAGTGTTCCAGAAGTCGGAAGTACGCAGGGACGTATAGAGTCTGCATAGTATGGAAGACAGTTCGAACACTGGTACAGCGAAATCCCAAATCAGTTTGTAATACTTTACGGTAAATCAATTATGGGGAGATTGTTTCTGACATACTAATGTGCAGGTATAAGAGGGAAATCCTCTTCCAGCTGACTGACACCCTTCTGACAATATCCCATACCGATTCTCTCATCACTTCTATAAATCGGATTTCTATATCCTTCTCTTTGTCCAGCTACGACAGGCGATTTTTCTTTTCCTTTACCCTTTTTGGTTTGATTCAATTTTGGGTAGCCACCTTCCATCTCTAAAGCGATTTCTACAACTCTATTGGCGGGATTATCATCTTTCCTAAGTACCATCTCTTGGTTGATGTGGCCCAAGGCCCATTCTGAATCGATGTCAGGTAAGATCTCTAGTACGTGATTCAGGTGATCTTCGGCCAGGTACGATCTCGGTGTGGAAGGACCGGCTACAGGCGAAGAGGAAGGGAGAGCAGAATGGATGGCTGCTGAAGTTTGTTGCGATCGAGGTACGGTAGTTGATTTTCTTCGATTCGCAGGGGATCTTGAAGAGTTTCTCCGTTGAGATACTCTGACTGGCGGTTCATCATCTGAATCTTGATTACGTCTATTACTAGTTGAAGGCCCCGCTCGAGTGGGAGTAGGAGGCTCATCCTCGTCCGAAGAAGAGTCGACCACGATAGGTGCATCTTTGTTGGTGATTTTCCTCAGGTGTTCGGGTGCTTCGTCCAACGCCATAACATCGTCGTCGGATGTATCGTCGGAAGTATGGTAGGTGCCGGGAGGAAGATTGGCGAAGATGTCACCACGGGAGAAAAGGGAAGATTGGGACTAGGCGGAACACAATTGGTCAGCTTTTGGTCTCTCGTCGCTGACGTCACAAACATATATGATGGACCATCACTCACGGCTACGGAAGCTGGCATGATCCCTCTCTTTCCCAAGGAGAGGGGCCCCAGCGCGGGCTGCGTCCTGATCGGAAGGAGGTGCTCAGGTTATTGGGGTCTTTGACTTGATTCGGATAGATAGCACTCGCAGATTAGATTGTATAGGTCTCTCTTGAGATATAGTCATGAAGGCAGTCTAAATGATGAGTTGATGAATTGATTCACCGTTGAATCGGTTGACTGAGGTTTACGAGTATCGTTGCAACCATTCAGACCCCGGAACCAAATAAATCACTCTTGCGGGTCACGTGATAATCCCGCTGCGAATACGTAATCAGTTCAGACACTCACGCGTACATGACCTGGAGTGACGTTGAAGAGACATCCTACATCCTACATCCTACCTACCAACATTTACCAACTATACACACTCAGATATACATATACATCCTCGATATCATCCACCGAAGTCCCTCAGCGTCACCAAGAACCTCGTGAATACTTGCAGAATCCAATCGAATCCTCTACAGTAGTGGATAAAAATGTTCTTAACGAGGTGAGTCATTCATGATTTCTCCGTCCATAATGAACAGCCTACCTGAGCATACCCGTGGAGGCTGTTATACTGATAACGATTACTCGTCTACAGATCCGAATACGATCGTGGTGTGAATACCTTCTCTCCAGAGGTGAGTCGCTTCGAGTGCTTACTTAGAGCTGTTGGCTGATATCCATCTAAATTGAAATAGGGTCGATTGTTTCAAGGTATGTCGTATAGTTGAATCAGTATTTTGATGCGAGAAAGGTTAAGCTAATCATGAATCTGAATATGATCAGTCGAGTATGCCATGGAAGCTATCAAAGTGAGCTATCTTCTAGCCTCTCACATCACTGCTGAACAATAGCTCATTCATTCAACCACTACCAGCTCGGTTCAACAACAGTTGGGATAACCACCCCTGAAGGAGTCATCTTAGCAGTTGAGAAGAGGGTACCCTCCCCATTATTAGAATCATCGTCAATCGAGAAAATCATGGAGATCGATTCGCATATCGGTACAGCCATGTCGGGTCTGACGGCAGATGCTCGAACGATGGTGGAACATGCTCGAGTGACCTCTCAAATGCACAATTTCACTTACGACGAGAAGATCGGTGTGGAAAGTTGTACTCAGGCTGTGTGTGATCTGGCATTGAGGTTCGGTGAGAGTGTTGAGGATGATGACGCTTTGATGGTGAGTGAATACCATCATTGACTGTGTCAATCCTATCTTTCTATACTTCTGTCTTAAACTACTTGTACACTCGCTAACCTCATTATACAGTCCCGACCCTTCGGTGTCGCTCTTCTGATCGCTGGTATAGATGAGAAAGGACCACAATTGTGAGCTATATAAAACAGCTCGTAGCATGTAAAGATGTGACTCTAACAATTTTGCTCTTATCTCAGATACCACACCGATCCATCTGGTACCTTTGTGCGATACGATGCGAAAGCGATTGGTTCAGGTTCAGATGCAGCTCAACAATCCTTACAAGATGCTTTCCACAAGGTGAGTCGCACTTAGCTGAATACGGCAGAGTGATCCAGTACGATAGCTGATAGATGAGATGTACAGCAAATGACATTGATGGAAGCTCACTCGTTAGCTTTGAAAGTATTGAAACAAGTCATGGAAGAGAAGTTAGACGAAAACAACGTTCAGCTTGCTCAGGTGAGTTTCGACTATCCCTTAATTCATCATTACCTAGGTTCATGGATGCAGACGCTTATTGATATTCTCTTCACACAGGTAACAAAGTCAAAAGGATTTGAGATCCTGGGTGAGAATGAACTGAAAGCTGTCATTGAGACTCTTGCAGCGTAAGAGTAGTAGAATCGGGAGATGTGATGCCGATGACATAAAATGCATGTTTATAACGATTAATGATCTCTGGTATACAATGTTGCAGGGTATATATCCATTATAGGTATTCAATTTCCATATGATAGTTCCATTGAATATTGCTTTGCTTATCAGATTCAGATCGTCACTGATCCACTTTAAAGAACTTGATATTACTCCATTCCCACCTTGAAGCTCTTTCCCAAACACCTCCCATCCCTTTCTTCCTCCCTTCTTCAGTCAAAAGTTCATTCGCACCTGGATCTCTCAATTCAACCATTATACCAACTTTCACTTCCCCTTCCTTCGCCTTTAGGTCTACTGAAAACCACTCTAACCATAGACCTGTCCATCCTCCTGATCCTTTTCTGGTGGGTTCTCCAAAATGACTTACGAGATCTCTCCCTGTACTATTCGGCAGAAGCTTGAACGTGGTCTGTCGAGGTATAGATAGTGGTTTTTCACCTTCTTTCTTAGGTGGGAGGGATATACTATCTGTTGGAAAACGGAGTATGATCTCGGGTGGTGAGGAATATACAGGTGACGGTTTCTGATTAGCTCGTTTAGGTTGAGGATGAGGTAATGGATTGTAGATGTCTATTGAGTCGAGTCCCTTGGCAGGATGGAATGCTAGTGATAGACCGAGAGAATAGTAGTTGTGGTAGATCGTATCTGGATATGATTTGATTTCAGGTTCTGGTAGAGGAGAAGTGGAGGAGAGTGACTGGAGGTAGGAGGTGAGGGAGGTGGATGAGGAGGGTTGGGAGAAGAGGGAGGCCAAGTCTGAGGGATCTAAGCTGGGCATATCGGTGGAGGATTGAGGGAGTAGTCCCGACGAGTTCGGATGCGACAGAGAGGTGGGGCTGCAAACAGCCGGATGAAACGACTTAAACGATGGGTGATGGGTGCTTATTCTAGATGGAACTTTTAACATGAACAGGACCATGAACATCGGCCTGTTTCAGGGTGGATAAAAGAACATCGCGAGGTGGAGGTTGTCCACTTTGAAACACCGATCAAACCAACCATCAATGTGCCCAAGCGAGCGTATTCCAACGTTGGTTCAAAACCTGATCATCAATCATTCTCATCTTCAGAATGGATGACTGTTTCGAGAACATTAGGAGTGTGAGCATTTGAACCTTAAAAACTTCCTATAACGTATGCTCAGCTGATGTCAACTGCGCTTCTCCCCCTCAAGCCTAACCCCTAAAACACCTAAACCCCCCAAGATGACCTTGACTTCAGGCGACACTTCTCCTGAGGTCTTCCTTATCAAGTCTGAATCCCCTTTCAGTCCAGTCTCGCCTGTTGTCAAATCATCCAGCAAACATGCCACGCACAATGTCAATCAGACTCTCAGGAATCCCAAGCAGAAATTGCCCGTCCTCCAATCGTCATCGTCTGTTTCACCTATAACCATCTAGAACATCAGGGGAAGAGATGACAAGCCTCTTCCCCTTCCCAAGACATCCATTCCTAAAAAGCAACGAGATGAATTGGCTGAAAGGGGAATCAGAGTCGACGACCAATACAATGATCCCAAAGCCGATCTCATACTCGTCTCCTCGGATGGGATTGGTTTCAAGGTTCAGTCAATCTATGTGAGAGCGGCAAGGTGAGTTGTACCAGTAGCTTCGTCATCAACGTTTGAAATTGACCATTGGCCTTGGAACTCATTTTGACAATAAACTAGTAGTAAAATCCTCAATGACAAATGCCTCGCACTCGTCTCTTCCTTATCTCCCATTCCCACCATCGATTTCGAAGATCGTTCCATCGAAAGAGCAACAACCATTCGATTCCTCCTCGATTTCTCCATGGCAATATACCCGAGCCCAAACACGAACTTCTGGGTATCTTCCGCCGAGCGATCCTTCTTGCTAAAGAATACGAATGCAAGCTGGTCCTAATGGCTATGAAGGCTCTTGCTAAAAGATATAGCGAAAATGGGGAAATTCCATTAATCGTTTTCGTTCTCGGAGCCAGTTTGGGCGATATCCAACTATGTTGTGATGCGATCATGGATGGGGATGAATCTCATGAGAAGGGGATGGATGACCCTCCAGAGTGGTATGATCACACTGGAGATGATGTTGTTGACAAGGACAATCTCAACGAAGGGGACGACGGGGTTGAAGACGATGATAATCTCAGTTCCACCATGGATCCGACTACTTGGAAGACACAAGACATTCAACACATCCCTGCAAGATACCTCGCTGGACTTCTCAGAGCATCCAGAGTTAGAGATCAACCCGGTAAAGATTGGTACGATGTCGCTCATAAATTTGAGGATCTCATGTCTCCGAACCAAAAGGTAGATCAATCCATCAAGCAGGAAGAAATGGTCGGGAAAGATAAGGGAGTTGTGGCAAAAGATGAGATCAAGGATATCAAAGTCAAATCGGTAGTTGACGGTGATACCAAGAAGAAGAGAGATACGAAAGGTTCAAGACCGAGGCTATAGGGGGACTAGAAAATAATTTGAAGGGTAAAGGGAAATCGCAGGTGAATGGAGGAAAGAAGTTGAGGAAAGAAGCAGAGTTAGGAATCATAGCATGTCTCATGTGAATGAAATATAGTCAATGGGTTTTGTATGAATAATACTATTATGTACACGACTTTTTCATTCATTCTTTGAGCTGACGAGATGAGACTCTGCGAGTTGTATGTGTTCATGTACTTGGTGGTCTGTGCGACCATCAAACAGGACGACCCAATGGGTATATCAGGTATTACTGTTAGAATCTATCGTCCACTCCTCAATCTTTCTCATTTTCCTTATCACTCTCATTCATTCCTCGTTCTTCTCTATATATCAAAATCACAACAAACGAGATCTGGCACTCACGTCGCAAGTCTCGGTAAGTCCTCCTTATCTTCCTCGCCTCTTACCCCTTCCGACCACGCTTTCAGTATTCCCAAATTTTCCCCCTCACAGTATGAGCTTGACGCCTAAGGTCAGGACCCCATATAGACTCCCTAGCATCCCCCAACTTCTTCCTCTGTCCACTGATCGATCCTCAAGCCCACCTGTACGTCTCGGTGATCAAGACACTTCCACCATGGACACCGTTGATTCTCTCCAAGGTTCAAACCGAAAGATAGAGAATGCTAAGCCTCTTTCTTTCTCATCGACAGCTCGTACATTGGCAAGCGATCACACTCAATCTCCCAGTGAGGATGCTGAAAAGCTCGATGATCGATACAACGACCCTACGGCAGATCTCAAGATCGTCTCTTCGGATGGAGTGGTTTTCAAGATTCGATCTATCTATCTCAGAGCGGCAAGGTGAGCATCTGAACTACTTGACTTTTCCTTCCTACACCTATACTGTCCAAGCCATTGTGTACATTCTTTTTCCATACCACCCGAATATTCCTTTTCGACATTCTGGTAAACACTAACGTAATCACAGCAAAATCTTCGACGACAAGATCACCTCACTTGCTACCATCTCGGATATGACTCTCAAGCTCGAAGATACTTCTATCGAACGAGCAACAGCCGTGCGATTACTCCTTGATTTCCTCCATGGTCAATTCGGTCAACTCGAATATGAAGATCTGGGTATTTTCCGTCGTTCCATTCTTCTCGCCAAAAATACGATTGTCAACTTGTTCTCGCCGCTATGAAACAATATACAAGAACTTTGACAAGAAGCGGAAAAGATAGTCATGCTAGAATCATTTTCGTCTTGGGATCCATTTTGGACGACATCGATATCTGCGCTGATGCTATCCGCAATGCCGAAGCCGACACTTGAGATAATACCGAAGATGGACTGGCACCACCCAAAGAATGGTACAAATACCTTCTGTCAGACTTGAACGATCCGGATGATAGGTTCGATGGGGAATGCTCCATGGATCTATCAACTTGGGATCCAGAAGATTTCGAACAGGTTCCTCCCAGATATCTTGCCGGTCTTATGAGAGCCAGCAGATCCATTCTTAAAGATAGTGGAAGATGGGAAGATGTAGCAACAAATTCAGGGAAATTATGGAGCCAGTCGATACGGATTCAGAAGATGATGAGGACGATGAGTTATCTTTGGATGGAGATAAAGAGATGTCAAACTAAGTGAGAGCATGGAGTTGGATAGTTCAGAGTCGAAAGAAGAGAGATCAGACACCATGATCCTGGAAAGTCAGTACACAAATAGTGCAGTCGGAATGAAGTAGATTTATCAAGTAGGCACAAACGTATTTGAAGTTCACATACAGTAGTATGTGAGATATCAGGTTATTCCCGTTATTCTGCGTTATGTACCGATCTCATAATCGACTTATGGCATGTATATGTATGTATATATAGCCACTGTCACTGCCTGGGATAACTTTTGAGCTGACGAGATTGCAATTGACGATATAATCACCCACCATCGCAATGATGCTTACATCCTTTGAGAACGGCTGTGCGTCAATTTTGTCGCTCTGAAGGTTGAGTCACTGATATTGTACAAAGACTTCATATAACAGTCAATTTTAATTGTTTATTCATATCTCCCTCTCTTCTCCTCTTCTACCTAGCAAGAAGAATTGGCATTTTAGTCGGTATCTCCCACGATCTCCAATACAGTAGTGAGTCACGGATCATCTCCTCCGATCAACGTCCGATAACACCCCTTTCCACGGGACAATTTCTTTGAGCTGATATGATACTGTACAACCCAGTCAATTCACCTTCCTTTTCAATATACTTTCGACTTCTCAACATGCCTGACGCTCTTTCATCCAACTTTGAGCCAGGGGTGGATCCTTCCTACAACGACCCAGAAGCAGACTTCATGCTGGTTTCATCCGATAATGTTGCTTTTAAAGTTCAGAAGTTTTACCTTTTGGCTCACAGGTATGTCCCAACCTTATAACTACTACCATAAGACCTGAAATGTACCGTTTCATTCAATCAGCGCTATTTTTCGAGACATGATTTCCAGCTGTTCAACCTCTGGTGAGACTACAAATCGATTGGAATTCACAGACTCTCAAATCGAACATTCGTCTACTATCACTATATTCCTCGACATAATCTCCAGTCGAGCTTTGAACCTAGTCAGAAACTCCCTCGGTCCCTTTCGAGACTGCATTCTCTTTTGCAAAAAGTACGATTGCGAAGTCCTATTAACAGCTCTCCGAGCTCATGCGGTAGCGTTCCTGGATCAATACATCTCTCGACATTACATATTCATCATTGCTGCTGAGTTGGACGACATCGATTTGGCTTCAAGAGCCATATCTACGGTAGATGAATGGCATTGGCCTCCCGATAAGGTCATTCCCGATCCACCACGGTGGACGACCTCTGGGGAAGTGGAAGAAAACAAAACTTCTACATCATTGGGTCTTACCAAAGGAGCGGGAGTACTCGAAATCACTTCTTGGCCTATCTGGAAGTTTAAACGTGTCCCTTTACCATATGTTATAGGATTGATGAAAGTGGGAAGGAAGTTCAGCTTGGCGAAAGGTAGCGACAACGATATTCCTGCTGGTAGATATTTCAAGGAGATCATGGAGGAGTGGCAGAAGGGGAAAGTACAATGAAGATTTAGAAAGTATCATTATACATAGCAATTAGATAGTTTAGTAAGGATAGTAAAAAATACGGTACTTGATTTGTGCTATAGGATTATACGATGCGGTCTTCAGAAAAGGTCATGCATCCCATAGTAGATGGTGATCCCAGCTATAGTACTTGTGACAGCGAGATTTGAGCTTGAGGTATGAGCAAGTAGAATGGATTGTATCTGAGCTGACGAGATCAAAATGACTTGTCAGTGGTGTGTGTGTGTGTGTGTGTGGGAGTGTGGGTGCTGGTGGTACCTCGATCAATCGGTCAGACAGCACACGCAGCATCATCATCCCTAGATTATCACCTTCCTTCATCTCTTTATCTCTCTTCTTATCTAACTACCAGTGACACATCTAATCCAGCTGTACTCTACATCTAAATACTCAATACACATTACCGCCCTCACATATCTCCCTTACAACACCTTCGCCAAACTCAACAGTTACAATTTGCTTTTTACAAGGAATACATCTTCCCCTTTCTCCACACCTGGCTATATACAGTCAGTTCATCTATCGTACTATGGAACAACCATCTAAAGTTGAGAGCGACTTGGATTTCGACCCAACGTACTCAGATCGAGGAGCAGACTTCACTCTCTTCTCATCGGATAGTGTAGCTTTCAAAGTGCACAAATACTATCTCCAAGCTCACAGGTATGTATTTTTTCGCATAAACTAACTAAAACAGTGATCTTACACACCACTAACTTTTGTTTGATCAGTAGTACTGTATTTCGAGATATGATATCCAATTGTGACCTTAAAGAAAATCACAATCTATTGGAATTTACAGATCCTCAAATCGAACACTCAACAACACTCACTATCTTCCTCAATCTGGTATATAATCGACAACTGAACTTATCTCGAGATTCCCTTGGTCCATTTAGGAATTTAATTGGATTCGCTAAGAAGTACGATTGTCGAATGGTCTTACCAACCTTGAAATCGCTTGCTAGACAATTCCTAGATCAATATATTTCTCCTCATTATGTTTTTATCATTGCAGCCGAGCTGGACGATATAGATCTAGCCTCCGACTGCATCATCAAAGGAACCAGTTGGGTCTGGCCGAAAGATTCGGACCGTCCTGATCCCCCTCAATGGCGAACTTCGGATGAAGTGGCCGAAAGTGAACGTGAAAGTAAAGGAGAATCTAATTTGGGAATCTCAAGAGGTGCTGGTGTTTTGGAAGTTACTTCAGGGCCTATTTGGGAATTACCTCGAGTACCGATATCTTATTTGGTTGGACTGATGAAGACGGGAAGAATGTATATGTTGACTGCGCGTGGGGGTGATGGTGTTCAGGCGAGTCAGGATTTCAAGAAGATCATGAAAGCTTGTCAAGGGAAGTAGTCAAATAAAACGGAAGGGTGGTCAAGTGTGAATATACAGTATTGTGTGATCGGTAGTCCCTTTGGACAAAATCTACATGTATGAAACTTCGATTGACTGTATCGACGAGCGTTAAAAACCTCGGTTTCATATCCGGAAAACCCACTTCCTTCCTCGTGCAGAATGGTCAGATCGTGCCAGGTGGAGCTAACGAGTTCACGATCTGTGCGTGTGTATGTGATTTCTTGGGCGTCTGTGCTTTGGTCGAGATGATTGTGTGGACATTCAGGGATCGAATGTCATGTTCTATCGATATGATCTCTTCTTTTTGTCTTTTCCTTCCTTGATCCATCTGTCCAGCTACTCATCTATCTCAACAACATCGATATACTTTGTACCAGGGTAAGCATTTCTATGCAAGTAACTTGGATGACATATAGATAGCACTGCTCAACCCACATGCTCCTCTCCTTGTACCAAAGGTGAAGCTGATTTTGTGATTGTTCCCATCGAGCCTCCCCATTTGAACCAGATGCTTGAAGACTCCAATATTCCCGAGCCAACGATGGATCAAGTTTACAGCGACTCAGACGCCGATTTAACCTTGATCTCTTCGGATAATGTTGCCTTTAGGGTGTATGCCTTCCACTTAGGCACTAGGTAAGCTCTGCTCATCACTGCAGGCTGCGATAAGTATAGCTCACTTTTCTGAATCTTGGCAGTCCCGTTCTGATGGATATGATCAAAGTTCTACCTCGGTGTAAATCCGACATTCCGTTCTCGGACTCACAAATGGAAGATTCGCACACCATCCGATACCTTTTGAACATTCTTCATAACAATCATTCGGAGCTTGACTGGAATACATTGGGATTTTTCAGAAATACCATATCTTTCGTGAAGAAATACGAGATGATCTTAGTCCAATCGTTCCTTTCTGTACAACTGCGACGATATCTGGAGAACGGCGGCGCGGAAAGATATTGCTTCATACTCGCAGCTGAACTTGACGATATCTCAATCGCGGCCGCCGCCATCGAAAAGGGAGGAAGACAAACTTTTGTCAATAACGGTGACAAGTATTCTTCCGGGTGGTTCGATCAAGGACAAATTGTCGAGCGACAACGACTGATCGAAAGCGGCAAATGGGGTTTTGTCGATGGTTGTGCGATAATGAACCCAACAGCTTGGCCGCTATGGGAGCTACGACGTGTCCCATTCGAGTATGTCAATTCGCTTGGCCGAACTTACCAGCGGTTCCCCTTCGGTCATAAAACTTCAGATGTGCAAGCCGCCGCTCAATACTTCAAGCAACTCATGGAGGATTTGAAAGTCTAGTATTTCCGTTTGTAGGGTTCTTTGCGATACCATAATTCATGAATCGGTGGTATCATCTCGTATGCAGGGTATATATATCGAGCTATCTTACAAGATTATACCGATCTTAATCCAACCTGGGTCCTCCCACAGGTGTGCCATTATCCTTCATATCCCTGCCATTGCATTTCTGCAACAAGCCGACAAACAGTCCGACTGCCCCTACAAGCAAAACGAGGGCGAGTAATGGATGATCCACACTCATTTGCTATTTGTTAAAATCACATTGATTAGCTTTACTGACATCTGCTTGATATCATAGAGCTAAAAAAAAGGGGTGTGCTCACTCCGAAATTGATCAAAGTCGCAGCAGCACTTCTTGATCCCCATTCCAAGGTTGATTCTATCCTCTTTGGTCGAAGGAAGTGCTGGTATACTCCTTCCAGTACTGAGAATATACTTGCTCCGTCAAAGGTGATCTCAGTCCCTTCTATCGTGGTATCGTAATACTCATTTTGCTGCAACAAGCAATGTCCTTAATTGTATTCCAGAATATATGATACAAATGACGCGACTTACAGGAGTATCGATGACAACAGCAGATGGCAGTTGAGATTTCTTGATACTATGGATGAGATCAGTAACGCTCATCAATCTATCACACCGATTTTATATAGAGACTACTCACGTATATTGCTGCTTCAACCAACCACTCCATTTCTCACCATCTACCCAAACGAACCAAACAGGTTGTGAGAAAGGTCTACCACCTCTTTTCCAAGCTTTAGCCACTTCTGCCAATTTCTTTTTCTCCTTCTGACCTTCGTCTCCTTTATGCAGAGCGCCTAAAACCACCATAGCTCGAGAATCGGAACTCATTATAGCATTATAGTTGCTACCTGTCAATTCGACTAGCGTAGGGAATTTATGTAATTGTATGAACCGTTTCAAGCTATCTTCAGATGCTGGGAAGGATAATGATCCGACCGGACGCGAAGAGTAGGAAGAGAATGCGAATAAGACTGATGTAGGAGGTGGGTTGGCTACCGATAGTTGTTGGTAGAATTGGGGATCGGACGAGGTATAAGCTGGTACAGCACCAAGAAGTGGTTCAAGAGCCGATTTAACGGATTTCTGCACATGAAATATCAGCAAAGGTCGAATTGTACGTGCGATACCCAACATACCACATCGGCTACGGTAGTATCGTAATTCTGAAGATATAGGAAGAAAGCTTCATCAGATTTGACTATAGAATCGAACTCTTCGAATTTGATGGACTGTAAAGTCGTTCTGTTCCACAAGATCAGCGCATCACCCTGGAAGATAGACTAATTATACTCACACTTGTACTGCCTTCTCAGCGAATGCTTTGAGTTTATCCAGAGATCTAGATCCATTATGATCTGTTCTTGTACCGTGGTGATACCTGATATCTCATCATCGATCAGTCATATTCAGTAAACCTCATAATGATAAAGATACCCACATTCGAATGGTCGGGTATCCTTGTATTCCAGCATTTTTGCAAAAGCCTTTATGTTGCTCACAATCAACAGCAACTATGTTGAGCTTTCCCTTCATCGCTTCAGCCAGTTTTTCGTAGGCTACGGGATAGTAGTTGTCAGTTGAGCAAGAATGAGGGAGTTTCAACGATACTTACTAGGTCTGAGCTTTTTACAGCTATACACGTGGATGATTTCAGTATATCATCATTTTCATCGAGTCGATGAACTCACTGTCCACACCAAGGAGCATAGAACTCTACCATGACAGGCCCTTGCTCTTTGTACTCTTCGAACTGCTTCTCGTCGATCTCTACTACCTGTCCATCAGGATTCGGTCTACCACCGGTCGATACCCCTTCATCATCCTCCTTTCCAGCCACTGAATGTTTCTGAGAATATTCGTCCACTTTCTCATTGATGAATTTCTCTAAATCTCCGTATGATCTATCGCCAGTATAATGTGGCTTCGCTTCCCCATCAACGTATAGCATCAATTGAGGATCTGAAACCATATCAATAGGATTCACCACGACACACAAGCAGCGAAGCGATGACCCACAGAACTTGATACCATTTGCATTACACAGATCCCCTTGAGCTAAGCAGTTCACCTGAGCCATATGGAATCCTGATAATCTCTCCAGATGCTGTTTGTCCTTGGCCATCTGGGTCCAAGTCGGTGCGAAAGCTCTACAGTGAGAACCTATTGCCCATATTCCGTCAATTCTGTTCGTCAGGATCGAGAGTGGCCTTTGAAGGAAGCTTACATTTCGGAGAAAAATGCTCGACAAGCCTTGAGATGAGTAAGCACCGAATGCATAAGCACGATGAGCTGATTTGTGGGGATAGGGCCTATAGCTCACCATACGCCTCGAGCCGTCTCTGATCGGAAGTTGTCATCTGTCAACTGACGAAGTTCAAAGTCATCTCGTTCCTCTATCGATGCTCCTGACGCGCCGCCGAGAGCCAAAGTCAAAGTCAAAGCTGAGAGGAGAAATTGAGGTATTCGCATTGAGTTTATGATTTTGTCAAGTCTATGATTGACCTTGACTAAACTTGACTGTGTAAACTTTGTTCAGGTGACGATATATTGACGATATTGGCTGGATTCGAAATGGACACCAAGTGTGACCATGAGGATACGTGTATATAGATAGACCAGTGCATTTCAACGACGACGATCATTTGAGTAATTCATTTTGACTTGACAACAACAGAGCAACACCAAAGGAGCGTTGCCCCCTGATAGTTACGTAAAGTGACACGTGGTCTGCTTCCACCAGCGTGCAGATGACGCCGCCAGGATCTCATTGATATTGCTTGCTTCAGGTCATGTTGGTTATCTATCAACAATGATTCATCTCATCTTTACCACTGAAACATACATTCACATATATCATATACCATCATAGCATCAGCAACGTTCTGTTCGGCTGGATAGAAACTGCCTGGAAGCACTCAACATCATGAACATCCTAGTGAGATTGATTCCTTCACGCATGTTGGGTAGCGCTGAACGTCACCTTTGAATAGGATACGCTCTTTGGTCGATCAATGACCCCAGCTGAACGATTAAGGCAGCATCAGCGCTCACTGCAGAAGGCTCAGCGTGAGCTGGATAGGGAGAAGGGGAAGTTGGAAGCGCAAGAGAAGAAGACGATGGCTGATATCAAGCGTAATGCTAAAGCTGGAAATATGGTAGGTCCGCCTGGAACCTCCTATGTCTAGTGTATATAACTATACCTCCACGTCAGTGAATCACGATCATATCGCTAATATGACTCTGCTTATTGATCAGAATGCATGTAAGATCCTCGCCAAAGATCTTGTGCGAACCAGAAGATATATACAGAAATTCACTCAGATGAGGGTACAACTTCAAGCCGTATCACTCAGAATGCAGACATTAAGGAGTAATGAGCAGATGGCTACCGCAATGAAAGGTGCAACAAGGGTGAGTCAATTTTGTGCTTGTCAAATCTTTGTCAATTCAGCTGATCCGGTTCACGCGTACATAGGCAATGGGTCAGATGAATCGAAGTTTGAATCTTCCTCAAATACAGAAGATCATGAATGATTTCGAGAAAGAATCGTCTACGATGGATATGAAGGAAGAAATGATGTCTGACGCTGTCGATGATGCGATGGAAGATGAAGACGAGGGTGAAGGTGAAGAAGTAGAGAGTGACAAGATATTGAAAGAGGTTTTGGATGAGATTGGTATGAACATGAATGAATCGGTAAGTTCGCTTTCACGCACCACGTGTTCATTCGTCTTCAGTATGCCTCGCTTCCTGGCTTCGCAATCCGCTTTTGACGGAGTATGATCGTTGACCATGCGACCTCCTACTGTCCACCTCAACAGCTCGCCTCGGCTCCGACTGCCAATCCTCTTGCCAACGAACCCTTACAATCCTCGCGGGTGGCAGTTGCCGAAGGTCTCGCATCTATGCCATCCGGTGGTGCTGATACACCCAAAGCATCGGGTGGTGGCGGAGGAGGTGGTGGTGGGATGAGTGCGGATGAAGCTGATTTGCAGAGAAGGTTGGACGCTCTGAGAAGAGACTAGAGATGGCTAGGCCTATTTACCTGTGTTCATATCCAGTCTTTAGCTCTTTACCGTCGATCTTAGGATGTTTCATACTTTAATTGCACAGTTGTACCAGTATTCCGTCCAGTCTATGTATACCTGTGGGGGTCTTTATCTGATAAAAGTCGGAATGAGTTAGCAAATACAGGGAGTTGAATGAGCAGCATCGGCCGAAATGAGTCAAAGTGCCACATGCGAGTGACATCCTGTTGTTGAGCTATGGTGGGACTCGGGATAGTCCGGAGTTATCGGCGTGATTGTCATTTGATTCAGGGTCATTGAGTCATGTTTGTGTCCCTGTGCGTACGAGGAATCCCATCATTTTTTTATCAGATAACACGCATCTCCCTGCTCAGAGGGAGAAAAAAGAAAGAACAAGTCCCGAGATGAAGAAGTAGCAATCAGGTTTAGGTTTCTTTGCTTGGACTCACAGTCATAGAGAATACCACTCCATATACAGTCTAGCCCTGACTCATACTTCTTGTATCCCTTTTACATGCTCAACCGATACCAGTCTGGTCCATGAAACGCAACAAATCGAAACTCCCCATCCACACTCACCGACCTCGAAATTGTCTCTTCATCCAATCATCTCGAGTCGACATTCGATCTTTATAGCATTTACCTCATGTCTTCTTCTTTAAACAACATTATACTTGAATCAACAACCATATAGGACCATCTTCCACAGCTAGGATATGGCTACTATTAGTCATACTTCACCCTATTACCAGAGACCTTCTCCCTATATCAGGACATCGTCTCAAACACCTTTGACACCGTCTGCTCTGTCATACACCTCATACACGACACCTTCACCTCAAATCCCGAATTTCCCTACTACGTCGACATCAAACACACCAATGAAGAGACCGTTGCCTCCCGATGCACCGGGTCAATACCCTCCTCCTCCAGAGAGGAAATTCAGTACCGACTCCTCCCATCATCAGGACTCTACTGGAGGACAGAAAAAGAAAAGAATAAGCTTGAGTTGTGCTCAGTGTAAGTGATGCAGTTCTCAGGTGGGGTTACATGCCGGTACTGGTCGCTGATCCTCGCGTTGTAGGTGCAAAACGTAAACAGAAGGTGGGCCATCTCGTCACGATAAAGGAGAGATGGTGTGACTGACGACGTGTGCTTCATCACAGTGTAATCGAGAATTTCCATGTAATCATTGTGAGTGTTATACCTACAATGATATCTTCGAAATGCTGATGTTCTCACAACGTAGGTGTCGGTAAGGCTCTTTCGTGACTCTGAGCTGGATAAAGCTCTGCATGCTAACCATCTCCCCTCATAGCTCGGAAAGTACCTGAACTTTGTGTGAGCTCTGCCTGCTTCCTTCCAGACAGCGCACGTGTTTCTGACAATCTTTAATCTCGTAGGTACCCTACAATCCTCAAGCCAATAATAACAATAGTTCCGGACCAGATCCTCATACGGCTCAAAGGCTCGATAGCATCGAAGCCGTACTATCAGTAGTTGTAAGGCATACAGGTGGTATCGCTCAATACGATGCGATTCGGGATTGGATCTCATCATCTACATTCCAAAAACATCTAGCTTCAGCTCCCTCGACACCATCCTCACCTCATCATTTCCTCTCTCATGGCGGGTCCGCTGGACCATCAGGCTCGAGACCGACCCCCAACGGCTTTGAGGGAAATCAGGCAGAATTGGAAAGAGGCGCAAGTTCTGATGAAGATGGTCTGGCCAAAGTCGGTAAAGGATGGTTGGGAGAACTGGAAGGGTGAGCGATCCTGATGACCAACTAGTAGTTATGTACTGACCTATCTCCCTCTCTAGCGGACTTCCCGAGACTGTAAGTCGCCTTCCTGCCATCTTTTTCGAGGTACTATACTTATTTTTTTCGCAGATGAACATCAATGATAAAGTGAAGATGAAACTTGACATCCACGGCACACCCGCTGAGAATCTTCAAAGACTGATAACCGATTGCGGGGTTAGTCCTCATAAGGTCAGTCATACGGCCGAGTTCAAGGGAGAGTACGCTCACGAATTGATTATTTAGGTGGCGGAGTTGGTACAAGAATTACCACCGAAACATTTCGCAGATCGAATCGTCGATTGGTTCTTTGATAAATTGAATTTCGTCCGATATCCAATTGACGAGCGATCGTTTCGAGGATCATACGAGGATCTGTACAATAGGTCGACCGCGGTCGATCCATCGAACGTACGAGCTTTACCTCTTGTGTTCATCGTCTTGGCTCTTGCTGTTAGGCAGGCACCTGACGAATGGGCAGGCGATGAGGAAACCAGAAAGTTGTCCAGTCTAAGGATGTACTGGAGCTGTGAGTCGATCTTGCCCGACTCGGTTCAGACAAATTGGCTGATGTGCATACACAGCGAGACGAAGTATTCTCATTGCTACTGCAGTTCAATCGGAAAGTGTGGAATTGGTTATCACTCGATTACTTGTGAGCATCACCCATATTCTGGTCGTATCACAACTGATGAGATTTGACCACAGAGTGCAATGTACCTGGTCTTGATACACGATCGACGACTTACTGAATGTTGGTCGCAACTCGGAGCGTCGCTTCGAACAGCACAGGCGATCGGACTGCATCGTGATGGTACAAAACTTGGTCTAGAGTAAGTATGGAGCAACGATTGATGAATGGCTGAAGCTAAATATCCGTCGATTGCAGTCCTTTCCAAACGGAGTATCGCAGACGCTTGTGGAGTTATTTGTATCATGCCGACAAGCTTTATAGGTAAGAATCGATCGCTTGCATCGATACAATATAAGCTAACGCATCTCCCTTAGTCTTGTGCTCGGTCGTCCACCCAGTATCTCAGATAGCTATACCGATACACAGTGAGTCATCATTGAACGGATCATCGCCTCTTCGTATGAGGCTAATATCATATTCCAGACCACCTTCAAACATTGATCTAACGGAGTACAACCCCGCACTTGGTCTTCCACCACCACGACCTTTCAACGAGCCGACTCCGGCACTCTTCCTTATCCTGCGTAAGCGTTTAGCGGGAATCATAGGCAAAGTCGTCCACCATTTCCAGAAACTCAATGAGCCTGCTCAATACTCCGATGTGGAGAGACTGCAGCAGGATCTAGATGCCTTCGTTGATCAATTGCCGCCTCATTTCCGAATGCATGATCCTGATAAGTCCCTTGATCAAGGTAAATACCATTTCGCGTCAAAGGGAGAAAGACTTTAGCTGACATTTTGGCTGCCAGTGCACTTTTGGCTACCTGTGCACAGGCTTATGTTATTAACGGAGGTCTTAGTGACCACCATAATCTTGCACGTGAGTTATTCATTGTGCGAAAGTAAAATTATGGCTGATCACTCTCTTAGCGACCCTGGCTTTTACGAAAACTGTCGAGCGATCGCTACGCCGTTAGTAATTTTCATTACGACCCTGGGTTCGTCCACTGACGTTTTTCTTCAGGCTTCTCGAACGGCCTGCTTCGAAGCTGCCAAGCTGGATTTCCACATCAGACAGGACTTCCAACGAGATGTACCAGACTTCCGATTCCACGCGATAACAGGTCAATTCAAGATGTTCAATAGCGCTATGATCGCAGGAATAAGTGCAATCATCGATCCTAGAGGAGCAGATGCTGATCAGATGAGGTATGCCTTGCTTTATCGAGGAAGAGATCGAACTTTATGGCTGATTGTTGCTGTTCATAACAGACGCATACTCACTACTTTCCTCGAGCAGAATCCATGGCACGAGGTGGCAAGTAAGGACGCTACCACGCGCAAGGAGGTCCAAATTGTGAGTAGTGCTTCATCGTTTCTGCCGCAGAATCTATGGCTAACTTCGAGACGTGCTTTGACAGATTCAAACACTGTCTCGACGAGCAGCCCAGATATTCGAAGATTCCTTCGGTCCAGGAGAGCTCAACACACACGACAAAGATTCTGTGGGACTCTTATTGGCCCTCAGACAAAGCAACGATTCCTCAACTCATGCTAACGCCTATCCTCGAGGCGTGCAACCAAGAGAGGACGCTCCAACTCCCGGTGGACCTGGTAATAATCACTTTAGTAGACCTATGGCGCCTCCTCGAACTTGGGGTGACATTGCTGGTGGAGGGGTACAATTCGCACCTGTTCATCATGGTGGTATCACCCAGAGTCCTGCTTCTACTGGTAGTCATGAGGATGATCACTCGCAGAAATTGTGAGTTTACGAATATATTTTCCTTGGAGGTTTGAAGATTGTGCTGATTTCCATGATAGGCTCGATCACTGGATCAACGCCAATACGTCCTTAGCAGTCGGCTCGATCAATGGTGCCGTACCAGCAATCGACCCCATAGGAGGTATGGGCTATCTCCCTATTCCTTCGATGTCAACACCTTCCGCCGCGCCAGGAGGACTGAACAACATGTCTCTTGGTCCTGGACCGGGTCTGGCGCCCACACCTGGATCTATGCCAGGTTATAGCAATCACTTTGTCGAAGATACCCCTTCCTCCACCGTAGGATTCATCGGACCTCCAGGTGAATTTGGATATCCCAATCAATTTGGCTTGATGGGTGGTGTAGGCGATGTCGTGATGGGCAACGCACCTCTACCGGGTGGCATACCGATAGAACCGGGAGCGGAGAATAGTGATGAATATTGGAATACCCTCATCGATGGTGAGTACCTGGTTCTATATCTCATTCGCAGTTTAGAGAAAAAGCTGATGATCAAAATCAGGGATTTTGGGGACGACATCGAACGTGCAACCAAACAATGCGTCGTGAGAATCATTCGGGAGGGCTGTAAATTTAGTTGAATATATGGGATAGAAAGACTACAAACTTTTATAATTACGATAGTTTACGATACGAGACGTGCATGCAGTAGAGAGCTAGTATAGTTGAACAAGTGTTATTGCAGCCGGCGATCACCGACGAATGAGTGACATTGCAATAACAAAATAACAAAATGAGCTACCCGTATTTCGTATTTCTCACCACTCGCTCCCAATGTTATCTCTCTATCCATGTCCTTATAATCTATCTTCATAGTCTCATCATCATCATCATCGTCACTTCCCCCAGATAAACCACTGTACCTTGTCCAGCATGACTTCACCATCTGGTGAAAGAAAGCAAGCAGAGCCAGCTCGTGAACGTCCATCCCTCCTCCAACCGCCCGCGACTATCATCTCACCCCCTTCGCCAACTGATGCCAAGGATTTCCACCCTCCGACTTTTTCCTTCCCTCCTCAACCCGCTGGCGCTACGAATAGCAATACTGAAGATGTAGTAGAGTACGACTCACCTGAAGAAGAAGATGAAGAAGAAGGTCTAAATACTACCCTACCTACTCCAGCAGCTAAACCTAAAAATAGACCTAGACCTTCTTATCAATCTCTAAGTCCCAAACCCGCTGCTCAACCTCAGATATCAACTCAGATGTCCGAATCGCCCATGAAAGAATCGACGTTACAGTTACCTGAATCACCTGATCCTTCCGTTTCATCCTCTCGTCCTCCTTCACCCTCGTCCCCCAGATATCGACCGAAAGGTTTGCACCATAGACGAACAAGTTCGACCCACCGTGTCAGAGAGACGACCGATGGGACTCAAACAAGTACAGAGGATGGAACGAGGATGATCAACCAGTATAAGATAGGTAGAAGTCTGGGTAAAGGTGCCTATGCCAAGGTCGAGCTGGGTGTGGACGTAGGAACAGGACAGGAATATGTAAGTGACAGAAGGAAACTCGAATTGCTGTTGTTGATTTAGTGGACTTAGGCTATCAAAGAATTCTCGAAATCTCGATTACATTATCAAGCTCTTCAGGAGAAACATCGTCAGACGTCTCGTGGAAGGATCAGGCGTGCTCAAGGTCCATCTGGCTTACTTAGGGAGACTGCGATCAGAAGAGCAGGGGAAGAGCAGATGCCTGAACAGGAGGGAAATCAGCCTTGGGGAGGAACAAAAACAATAGACGAGGATCCATTAGGTTTAATCAGGAGGGAAATTGCAGTGATGAAGAAGCTGGAGTAAGTCTACCTGCATTTTCACATATTGGAGATACTTGCTGATGACCGATTTCAGTCATCCGAATGTAGGTTTAACCTATGACCAATATGAGCTAACCCCCCTGACCAGATTATCCACCTATACGAAGCTATATCAGTGCCTACCGCCGATGCGCTGTTCCTTGTCTTGGAGTACTTACCCGGTGGTACCCTCATGCAAGTGAATGTTGGCGAGGATGACTCAAATGCCAAGGCTCCATTCGAGATTTCGCAAACAAGAGAATACTTCAGGCAACTATGCTTGGGGTTGGAATATCTACATGCAAATGGAGTGATTCATCGTGATGTGAGTATATTATCTCATCGTGGGTGAAAGGTGATCACTAATCCTCGAGAGATTGTAGGTGAAACCGGATAACGTGCTTTTATCTGCCAATAAAGAGCTGGTCAAACTGTGTGATTTCGGTGTGTCGGAAATGTTCACGGCAGCGGATGATGATAGGATCAAAAAATCAGGAGGAAGTCCAGCATTCCTAAGTCCGGAAAGTTTCACATGTACGTCAATTGAGATGATTATGACTTTTGGCTACCTGCGCTGATGATTTGAACAGCTCACCAGCAGGATCTACACGGAAAGGCAGTCGACATATGGGCACTGGGTGAGTTAAACCTTGAGTGCACGAAGAGCTGATATGATAGGTGTAACGCTATACTGTATGTTAACGGGGAGGCTCCCATTCAACGTTCCAACGCCCATGGAGCTGTTCACAGCGGTACGAGAGAAGGAGTAAGCTATGTTTAGTGTCTCATCTCATGTCACTGTTAATAAAGACACTCTAGTCCGAATATACCGGAAGATTGGGAAAGCCCTTTGAAGGATCTGGTGAGGCGCATGCTAGATAAAGATCCTAAGAAGCGAATCGCTATGGCAGACATCAGAGTGAGTAACCCTTATACAGCGAAACGCCTAATCTCAACATCCTTATAGGAACATTCTTGGGTGACGGAGCACGGTCAAGAACCGATGATCGAAACCGATACCAACCTGTTCGACATCGGAAAACGTGTGGAGGAACCTACTCAAGAGGAACTCAAGAACGCTATTGGATCATTACGTGGTATATTGTGAGTGGTTTTACTTGTATAGAAGGTACGATACTAACACTCCCCTCTGATGAACAGTACCGTTATACGAGCTGTACAAAAGTGAGCCTTGCTTCTGAGGGGAAAAAATCCCGCTGACATGTGTGCTACAGAATGCGTCGTTTGCAATTGCATCGACGATCTCAATCCGGTCAAGGCCCACCATCACCTGGCTCAACTAACGTATCTCTGGCATCTGGATCGATGGACTCGTATGTGTCTGCAGAACTAGGAACAAGCGCGACTTCCGTCTCGGACGAAAATGAAGAAGCTAGGTATAGGGATATAGCTGGTGAGACCGTTATGAGTCCGAGGTCAATGAGCAGGGCGTCATTGGCTAGCACCGAAAGACAAACTTCGAACAAATTGGACAAGCTCACTCGCCTTGATACCAACACTGATCAGAAGACCGAAAGCGGAGATGAAAACGAAGAGGCGGATGAAAAGGACAAAGCAGGCAGAAAAGAGAAACACACAGGAACAGGTGAAGGTGAAGAACATGGCGATGATAATGGTAAGGATGGAGCGGAAGGAGATGATGGAGAAGACGAGGATGAACAAGTGGTAATGGTCGAGTCACCTATCTCATCAGACGATGAAGTTCGTAAAACACCCGTTCGAGGTGAACATCAATAATTGTTTCTTGGCCTGGTCGAAAAGGTATATATGATATATATATATATCTGTATGGTTGTATAATATATTGAAAAAAAGGTATCTTGTGTTTGTTTGAAGAAGAATGAAATTGCGCTGAGCGTATTTAATGCATTATATACAATGTTCATTCTACTCTATTATGCCTGAACAGCTTGCTGAGGACCATTGGGACCTTGTAATGCCTGGAACTGTTGTTGAAGACCCATTATCTGTTGGTGGTAAACCGTCAGATGTATTGCACAAAATGCAGAATGTCATTGAAAGCAAGATGATGAATGCTCGACTCACCTCATCCTTCTTCTTTGCAGCTTTCTCTTCACTCTCTTTCAATTGAGATTCTACTCGTTTTCTGTGTATAAACCATTGTTAGCATGATCACCAGGGTTGATCCAGTTGATGAGATTTACATTTCTGATTTTATGAAATCCAGTCGTTTCTCTACGTTCACTTTCGCCTCATTCTGATCTTGAGGTACTAACGATGGTCCGACGAGCTTGTACACGGTGTTATGTGATTTCAGTTGATTGAATTCCTAACAACATGGTAAATGTGGATATATCAGTTCTGGTTAACATGTTGCTCAAGACGATGATGCCTTACTTTCAGCACCAATTCATTCTCTGACAATTGTGAGTCGAGCCTTTGTCTAGCTTCTATCACACCGGCCAGCTCTAAGAGGGATCGAGTGATCGTCAGTTTTAGATTCTAGACATTTGTTTCTGCACTGTGAAGAATGTGAGAAGAGACTTTACCTGCTTCTATCTTCTGGAATGCGATGGATGAAGATTGTAACTGAGCCTGCAAGGATGCTATCTTCTTGTCAGCCATGTTGATGGGATTTTCAGCCTGGCTGTGATAGTGACAAGTTGAGCTAGTCAATGTATGCTCTTTTGACTGAAAAAAGCATTCATCCCCATCATTCATCGTTTCATCTCGACTAAGTCAAAGCTCATTTCTTCATTCTCCCGCCTATCCGTCGATGTCATCACTTTTTATCGCATCAAAAACACAGTCAACTCCATTTGCCACCCAAATCCATTCACTACTCGCTTTCTAACCATATCTGGGTCCATTGCGTGCTCATAGCACTTTTGCTTTCTTCAAACAATGTAGGGATTCCCCCAGGATGGCCAAACAAGATCCGAATGGACCGCCAAAGCGCGCTGCTCCCATCAGCGCATCCGCCTTTGCTTTCTCATTCAGCACCCCGAAGAACAAGAAACCTAAAGTCAATACCATCACTCCTCTGTCTGCGATCCCAAACCCAACACAAACACCTTCCAATGTTAAGAAAGAATGGTCGACTCCCAGGCCACCTACCTTTACTGCACAACAGGTCTCTCATACACCCATCAAAGCATTGAAGATCGAGCAAGACGAACATCAATTGTCGGATGGTATACCTAAACCTTTCGAAACACCTCTTCGAGGAGCATCAACCTTTAAACCATTAACAGCTTTCACAACCCCTCTGACCCACCAACCCAAGTTGGGTGATCCCGGACCTTCTTCTTCTTCAAAAGTACTTCGTCCTCTACACGAGCGAATTGGTGATGTGACACCTGTCAAGGGGAAAGAAAAGGAATCCGAACCCGAATCGAAACCGAGATTCGCTTTGCATGAGACTCTTTTATCGGGAAAAACTGCTGGAGATCTCCTTACCAAGAAGAAATTGACTTTGAAAGATGAAGATGAAGGATTGGGTGTATCTCCGAGAGGAAAGAGGATAGCTAAATGGAGTGGGCATGGGTATGTCATCGATCCAGTCTAGTCAAAACAAAGTATGGGTTGACTAATGGTTGATGTCTTCTGTTAGACCACCACCGCCATCTATACATCTGGCCAATCTCCTATCATCTTCCAACGCTTCTCTCCATTTATTTTACACTTCGATGCAACATCTCCTGTATCCTTCTCAACGCGGAAATACCTCTATCGCTCGCTCTCGTCAGACCACCAGTGATAATACCATTCTTACCCCTTTACAGCACATCGAAAACTCGGCTTCAATACGACTCAGAATCGTTGATCCAGTACAAGGACCTACTCATCATTCCACTATGTTCTGGTGTGAACCTATAAAATGGCATAATGGTTCCATTCCCACTCGACATATACCAGTAATCTTTCAGCCACTTCCTCACGAGTGTCCTAAATTAGGTGTGGATCCTAGGTTGTTGGCGATGAAGATGAAGGATGAAGTGGGAAAGCAATGGCAGGTAGGTATATGGGCTTGGACTGAGGTGGATTTGCCATTGGGAGTGGAGCAGCGCAGGAGTGGTGATGAGGATCTGGAAGGAAATCATACGGAGGGAGAAGAGGATGAAGGTATGAAGCCACTTTCAGCACTAATCGTTTCGAGATATTTGATCGTAGTACAACCTATTGTATAGTAAGTACAGTAAACAAGTAACTGATACATAACATCATGTTGTCAACTTATAACCTATATTTGTACAATTATAATGTAACCTCATAACAACCAATATCAAATTATTCGACCATACCAATACCTACTCCCATCGTTCGTCGCTTCAATCTTGCTACTTTCAAGTAGGGTCATTAGTAGCCGTAACCATACTGCCGGCACCGTCAGCAGGTTTCATGGTTTGTAGGGACTCACATATTGACTATACGCGTAAGGATTCGTAGCGATCATTCCATATGGGTAACCCATTCCCATACCCATACCGTACATTCCAGCACCGAGACCGTATCCTACAAGGTGTTTAGTCAGGATGATGATATATCGGTACAAGGGTTGTTCACTCACCCATACCGCCGTAACCACCCATCATGTATGGGACACCGAGTCCACCGGCATAGTAAGGACTCATCATCTAAGTGGAGTCGAGAGTATCAGTACGATGGATCAGAGATGTTTGGGTGTAGGGGCGACTCACTGTACCGTAAGCTGGGAACATGTTCATGGAGTATGGTGACCAATAGCCTCCGTACATCTACTTGTCGATGGTGGTTTATTACTTGATGCCCTTATGGTTTATTCAGATAGTTGTGTATACGTACGTTGTAGAAGTTTAGATGAATTTATGTGATATTGACTACAGAGATGAAAGATTTGTTTGAGCGTTTGCCACCTAATATGAGAGATGCGATCGCATGACGTCGAGCTTTGTAATGACGAGTGTGAGACATCATGAGATTGGGAAGGAGATGTTCCATTGACATGATGACGCTATGGGATATTACCAAGAAGGTCTGTGACTATCCCTCAACCCGGGTAGAGCAGGGAGGTATGGACCGGAGGGACAAAGGAGAACATAGCATTGGGCCGGACTCACTTGTAGACGTCTTCCAGCTGTGTCAGGATAACAAAGGAGGTGGAGTAATAGTTTGTAGTTGAGCCAAAACTTATGATTATGACTGTTACCTGAATAGATCATAAGAGAAATAGAATGATACAGAATGAGTGGATAACTCAACGTGTTTGATTCGGTATGTGGCAATTCCTGATCAACGGATCAACCCTCTTACGGTTTTTTGCTGTTGTGAAAGAAACACGCTCTTTCGGATCAATACTCCGAGGTTGAGAAGTTGTTTCAGCTGCCAATATGTGTCCATACGTCACATTTCTATTTCGTATCTGGCATTCCCCTTTTTCCACCATGCACAAGTAGTATTTGTGTCGCCTGAAAATTGATCTGGATGATCGATCTGCGATAGCCATAGACGATGCGGTAAATGGGTTGAATTCCCCACGGGACATCCGTTCCTGATTGCGGCAACCCATCCCGTTACTGGCTTATTACCAGTCACTTTCTAATCGGGATTGTGCTGTGATTAGGATCTGTTGTAGTCTCAGGGTGGATGATGAATGAATGGTTTCCCCACGTCATGCTGCTCGCTTCAGTTTTCCCATTGCAGAGAGCAGCTCCGATAAAGTGGACCAACCCGTTTTATTAGGGTACATCACACTCCCCCTTCGCATCCTTGCATCTAACTCGTAGTGTACAGTATCATATCCTTGCTCAACAACTTTGACGTGTAAAGGTGAGTCTGCGAACCATCTTTTGGCAAACAGTACATAGCAGATACATCGGTCAAGGCTGTATCTACCCTTGATATCCCTTACCTTTAGCGTGTATTCATCACTCAGCTGACGTTTTGTGTTTTTCATTATTATCATATTGATATCACTCCCCCTTTGGTCTCCTTTGTCGTCGTCAAGCAGTCATATCTATTTCCCAAAAACACACACAAACAGACCAAAAACACCTTCGACTGCACTAGGTGAGATTTCATATACTTCTTTCTTCTTTCTTCTCGTTTCTCAAGTCGACCACGCACTTATTTGTACTCTGACACATCTCGTCTACATCTCTCTTGATCATCATATCCTCCCATTGTTGTTCCGTCTACTTTACTCTGTCCACCTTGCCAACACTCATGATGACATCTCCCTTTCAGAGCTTCACCAATCTACACCTACCCAAAATGTCTGTCACTCCCGACAACCTCGCTTCCCGACTGGCCGGACTCAACACCTCTGAATCAGTAACCAACGGTCACTCGCCTTCTGCACCAGGATCGCCAAGCTCTGAGAACCCCCGTAGAGGGTCAGTCTTAGATAACGGTACCAACCTCGGCTCGGCTTTAGGTCGAAAGTCATCTATTGGTGGTGGAGCAAGACCTGGCTTGGGTATGACCAATTCTGAAACAGAACGAAGAGGCAGTGTCGGAAGTGCCGGTAGAATCAGTAGAAGAGGTAGTAACATCGTAATGACTCCCAGTGGTGCTCAAGCTGTTTATCACACCAGAACCAACGTAAGTTTTGCTTTTATTGTTGATAAGATAAGATACTCCCAATTGATAAACTTTATAGGATGATGTTGAGCTCCCTCATGCTGAGAAGAGTGCGTAAGGCGTCTGACATGGGATATGGTTGAGGAGTCGCAGCTGAACGGTTGTCTATAGAGACCATTGCCGACCATCTGAGAAAGTATGAGAGTCTTTTGACACGTAAGTCTATTACTGCGCTGTCGATAGGTAAATTTCAACTAATCCATTTGTATTTCTCATAGTCACCCCTCAACGAATGCGAATGATCGTGCACTCATTCGAAGAAACTCTCGACAATGGTCTCCAGAAGGATGGACAGGTAGTGGTAAGTGTCTGTCCTGTCAGAGCATCTTCTTTTACGCTGACTTTCTACCTTCCAATGCATAGCCTATGAGTACGTATTCTGAACGCTCATTTCTCGCTGAAAAGTTACTGATATCCTTGATAATTCAGTTCCTACTTTCGTCTTTGGCGTGAGTTGTTGATCCGAATGATGCAGGAACCACGCTGACATACATTTCAGTGGCCTTCTGGTAAAGAAGTTGGTGAATACCTCGCGCTGGATTTGGGAGGTACCAATCTTCGAGTCTGTCTCGTCACCCTTCAAGGTCAAGGTAAATTCCAAGTCACCCAGACCAAATACAGGTTGACTGAGGAGCAAAAGCAAGACGAGGGTCAAAAATTGTGAGTCTTCTTCCTCACCATGTGTGCTCCAAGAAAGAACGCCGACACCGATGGTATCATATCGGACCATCAGGCTGGACTTCTGCGCCGAATGTTTAGACTCTTTCATTCGCGATACTTTGGGTAGAACTGAGGCCGATGGTATCCTTCCTCTGGGATTCACTGTGAGTACTTCCTCACCTCTTCGTCTCGCAGGCTTAACCGCTGACCTCAAACTGAGCATCCTAGTTCTCTTACCCATGCTCGTAAGTTCTCTTATCGATATTGTAGAAGACTACACTCACCTTTCTACAGTCAAGATCGAATTGACCATGGTGGTAAGTAGTATCATACCATCCCTTGGACACCGCTGACGAAAACGTAGTGCTCATCCGATGGACCAAGGGTTTCGGTGCACCTAACATCGAAGGCAGGGATGTTGCTGCTATGTTCATGGATAGTTTGAAACGATTTGTGAGTGACACGTCTGACTTTCTATTGGCAGCTTGGCTAACACCTCAACAGAACGTCGCTGCCGAGCTCACTGCCCTGATCAACGATACTACCGGTACTTTGATTGCGTCCAACTACGTTGACCCTCACACCAAGATTGCCGTGATCTTCGGTACCGGTTGTAATGCCGCCTACATGGAGAATGCCGGTTCTATTCCTAAGATTGACAGTATCGGACTCCCCAAAGAGCAGGGTATGGCCATCAACGTGAGCTGAGTGCTTCTTTGGCTAGGGACAACTCTACTAATTGATCAACAGTGTGAATGGGGAGCCTTCGACTCATTCGATCACCAACACCTTCGTAAGTCTAGTGGATTTCTCATTCGGATCGACGCTAATCATGATGCATGCAGCTCGAACTAAATACGATATCATAATTGATGAGTCCTCCAACAAGCCCGGAGAACAAGTGAGTCCTTCAACCATTCCAGTAGTATGAACATTGCTTACATACCACTATACAGTCTTTCGAAAAGATGATTGCTGGTTTGTACCTGGGTGAAATCTTCCGATTGATCATTTGCGAGCTTATCGATGCTGGTGATCTGTTCTTGGGTCAGAACACATACAAGCTTGAGAAGGCCTACGCTTTTGATACCGCTTTCTTGTCTTTGATGGAAAGGTATGTACAATTCAATCAGATTGACATTCGATCGCCCACTCATCATCCTCCCTTTTCAGTGACATTACCGATGAACTCCTTACTATCATCGGTGTCTTCACTCATTTCTTCGGTGTCGAGACGACATTGGAAGAACGACAGTTCTTCAAAAAGCTTGCAGTGTTGATCGGTACTCGATCGGCGAGACTCTCGGCCTGTGGTATCGCTGCCATCGTCAGCAAGAAGGGCTACCTTGAGGAAGGTTGTGCTGTCGGTGCTGATGGTTCATTGTACAACGTGAGTGTCGTTGTAGTATGATGATTATCGAAAGAATGACTGCGCTGACCAATCGGATGCGCAGAAATACCCCAACTTCGCCAACCGAGTACATGCTGCTCTGGTTGATATCTTCGGTGAAAAGGGTAAGAACATCGTCACTCACCATGCCGAAGATGGTTCAGGTGTAGGAAGTGCCATCATTGCAGGTGAGTATCCAGAGTCAAGGATACTTCAGATCTATGCTAATGCTAATGTGACATATGTCAGCTATGACCAAAGAACGAAAAGACAGAGGATTCTTCGTGGAATACTAAACATATCTCCTATTATTGAATCAAGGAGAGATCATAGAGGTGGATTTGCAATAAAGGAAGGTATGGCATGTAATAATAGTAGAAAAAAGCAACGCATTAAGGGTTGAAGGATTTTGATTAAATCTGGTTTTATGCAAATATTGACGTATATTGATACCTATCTCACTGAATTTACGATTACAATTTTCGATATTCTTCCATCATCAATTCTAGTTGATCATGCTTACAGTTATCATTGTAAAGACCACAAAGAACTCCAACTCCACATGTGCATGTGATCATTGGGGCACTGATGTCTGACTGAATAGTATGGAATGATCTTATCGAATATATCAATCAAGTGGCGTTGTCATGGTAACCCAACATCATGGTTTGGACACTTCGGATGCCAATCTTCCAATCAACTATACCACCATCCCATTTCCCTATTATTTCGTTTTTCTCTGTTCTACTATAAATCACTTTCTTTATTTCTCTTCAGATTCCATAAAAGCGTTCAAATAATTTCCTTGATAACGGTAGATTTTGTTTGTAACTTCCATACCCTCGCACCAATTTTTTTCTATCAACATTCGAACATAGACATCACACGTCACACATCACATCAGCTTCGAAATCAAGTCAAAATGAGGATATCCACTCCAGACCGTATACTTCCCTTGACACCTCCCGCCACTGGAAAGAAAGCTTTCCACCATTCAAATACTCCTTCTAGCCCTCTCAGTCCAACTCCCAATGCCATCAAACCGAACGCTAAAGCGGAAGATGCAGACGACTGGCGAGAATTACCTTTAATCTTGTACCATGACTCTCGTCAGCTCAGCAACGGTCATGACACTCGAAACGCTGGATCCGAATGTAGGTCCGATCATTGCTGGCTGCTCTCATGATGACTATGTACCAGTATTGACGATGTGTCAGCTTCTTCAGCTCAATTGATGCGACAAGAGCATGGTAAACACAAGGAAGAAGCTTTGTTTTTCGAAAAGTCCGTTACACCATACAGTGATGACACATTGGTGGTAAGTGTGTTGTGTTTCTCTTCCGAATTGAATAAATGCTTATCTGCCATGTACGGGAGTTTGATGACAGTGAGACTGACGATGAAGTGGTATTCGTTGGTGATGCGTTGTCAGTAGCATCTTCATCTAGAAATGTAGGTACTCATCTCGAAACGCATTTTGTACTCAACATGTTCTGAGCTGACTTCTAGATTTTCTGATAGAATGAAAAGAAATCATCCATGTTAAAACCCAATCATAGCTCCAATTCTCGTCATGAGGTGCTTCCACATCATCAAGAGGTAGCCCTGTCGAATCATTCATTCCTCAAGCGAACATATATGGAAGTAGAAGATGAAGAGGAAGTCTTGTTCGTGGGACGTTCGTTCAAGATACCCCGTTTAGAAGTGGCGGAGCAATCAGGGGTGATTTATAGGGAAGATACTCCACTTCAAACTATGTCCCATACGAACGACTCTTCCTGTTCGGAATGCGGTTGCAGCTGTGGTGGTAACTCAGGCATTAGCAAAGGGAAAGGGTCAGGTAGTACAACTCTTTCTGCGAAAATCAGAGGCAATATCACTGGTAAATTGTTTTTGCAGATGACATCTGGTGACCTCCGATGACATCTGTTGTATAGCCTTACTCCTCAATCAAGATCAATCGTTGTACGATCAGCTCCGATCCGATTCTAGGGTACGTGATTGGAAAGACATTGCAGAGATGGTGGGAGCGAAGAGGGAGGACTTTGATCGAGTCCGACACGCTGCTAGGTGGCTCCAGCAGCATTTACCAGGTTTGGTCGCGAAGGGATTGCCATGAAACGGATATTTTGAGGGGATATAAAATAATGCTTGTGTTCTCTTGACAAAACTTTTGATTGATCTCTTGGTCTCTCTTCCTTGCTCTCTCTATTGTATGGAAACGGAACCTTTCTTATGTATCATATATGCATACAATAGCTCTACTTACCTGCAAGAGCAATCATCTCCTCTTCAGTCAAAGTTCCCATCACCTCATCAAGACCATCACTGCCATATTCCGTCTCCTGACTACCGGCCCTTCCTGCTAGTTTCTCCGCCACCAGCTCAGCCAGTCTCGGTGTCGCTACGGCGGATTTGCTAGATTCCTGAGCAGCGATTGCATTCCGTATACTTTCGGGATACAAGGAGGCGAAGGTGAGATAAGATGTATGTCCTTTCATTTCAGGAGTTGGTTTGGTAAGTACGACGTTCTTCAGTTGAGTATCGGGTTCAACCCAAACCGAAAAACCTTTGATTTGTTCCTGCTGTTTTTCTTCATTATCGATATCTGCTGATGGTGTACCCTCGGCTTTATCCTCTTCCAATTTCCTCTTTTGACCAGGTTCGGCGTGTTCAGAGCTAGAAACGCCATCTCGGTTCTCTTTCTGCCTTCTAGCTTTTTCCCGGGCGGTCTTCATCTGAACAGCTCTCCTTTCTACCTTTCGTTTTTCATGAGCTTTCAGAGAATCCACGATGGATGAGATAGAGGCGAGATGATCGGGATCAGACTCTTTGACAAGCTCGTGCGTACGTATGAGTACCTCTTGGGTAAAGATATCTACGAATACGGTAAATTAGAATTGTGACTTGTCAAGGGTTTGATAAGCTTACCTGAGAAACCTTCTGATCGAAGAGTGGACACCGTCTTCAGAACTTGTTCAAGACAAGGACTGAAGCAACAGATTTTTGTAATGATATCGGGCTAGACGGCGGGTCAGTGAAAGTCCAGCTTCGGATTCCGAAAAAAACTCACTCGTAAGGTTTTCATTGCGTGGGGTATCGCTTCCCAAGGGGCAGGAAGATCCAAGAATACTGTCAAAGAGGTCAGCATCGCTTGCAAACAGACATGCGGAAAAACGTACCCGCTTCTACTCCTGACGCATCATTGAAACCGTCCTTACAGACATTTCTGTGCTGCAGTCGCACATTTTCTAATCCATGGGATTTGAATTCCTCTCTATGCCAAATCAGCGAAAGCTCGTATTAGAGTATGACTTACAGTGCTTTTTCATATCTCGGCTGATGGTACTCGAATGAGAAGACTTGTCCCGTCGGTCCCACCGTCCTCGACAAGCTATGTGTCATGCTTCCACTGCCTGTACCCGCTTCTATCACGTTGCCTCCTACACGTACTCCTAAACGCATGGTTATATACGAGATATCGGGTAGATATAGTATCTGTGTTCGATGAGGGAGCGACAGAGTCCATAGTTCAGGTGTAGGTCTGAGAAGATGAATGTAGCCTGCATGAGGAGGTGGAGAATGCAACTGACGGGGTAAGCCCAGCTCATTTATCGATGTGAACTCACCTTTGTACCAAATTTCTGCCCGATCAGATCTACATGAGCGTATCGACCAAATTTGTTATGTATCTCTTCTCCGGGAGTGATGATGATCGATGTGAGATTGTCCCTGGACTACCATGCTCATCAGCTGGATTCGACAGGGCCATGACCATGGCTATGACTTACCATATAGACGATGACCAGATCACCAGCTTCGATGACCGCCCTTGAGTGGAACATGGATCTACTAGACAAGCTTGATCGAGAGCTTTCCGATAGCTGTCGCTGATCCACCTGTTGATCCTGCATCGTGTTGAGCAGATGATACTTTTTTTGGATTTGTGATGTGATAGTACTCAGTAGTTGTCAAATAAATTTATCAACAAATCTGAAGAAGTGTTGTAGGTGAACTTCGTTCGCAAAGTGAGTTTGAGGTTACGTAACAGAGATAACAGTCTTGATTTCTCTAATTGACACTTTGATATTCTTGCATTTCTCTCTTTCGGATCAACTTTTCCTTTGCTTCTTCCCTTCATCTCACCTCGCCTCAGTCAGCTCTTACCACTTGACCGTGTCAGAGTCAATCGAACACGAGTCATAACAAGATCGGGACAGGTATCACCATGTCCTCTGATCTTCGCATGCTCCTGCATGCCCTCGTCAACCCGACATCGAACGAGGGGTATGTGCGAGATCAGCAGACTCTGTCAGAGCTCTTCAAAGAGCCAGGTGAGCGATCATCTATCTACATTTTTCAACGGGCAAACGCTGACTTTGAACGTCTTTACAGAGTTCTTCGTTGCTCTCCAAGCACTTGCTGCTGATAAATCGCTTCAACAGCAAGAGCGACTTATGGCTTCTGTGATCACGGCAAGGGAGCTGAAAACCAAATGGCGAAGCAAAGCGTAAGTGTGATATCTGTGTATCTGTACTGACTATACTGTAGACTGGTACCAGAGAACAGAAAACCCGAGGTCCGAGAAAGGCTCTTTAGCTTTATTGAGGAAGGTGACATATCTGTGAGTGTATGCAGTATATCAAATGCGTCGGTTCATCTCGCTCATGATGTAATAGATCGCTCGACCTCAACTTGGACTTCTCGTTGCGATTGCTCGAATCGAATATCCTAAAACATGGCAGAACCTCCCTCAGCTTCTTCTTGAACCTCTCATGATGTGCTTGGCGCATCTCGATAACCTCTCTTCCTCCTCTTCTTCAACCAGTACTATCCTCCTCAATACCTTATGGACCATCAACGCTCTAGTCAAGGAATGGAGGACCGTTAAGGTATCCCACGGTGCTTTGGTGATGCAGAAATTCGAAGATGTCTTTACGGATCCTGTAGGAAGAGTGTTAGCTATATGGGCGGAGCATGAGAGAAATGGGCAGGAAGATTTGACGCTTGCAGAGGCTGGACGATATTCGTTCAAGTGAGTTGTCCCATGATGGAAGCCAAGCTGACCCACCAGGATCCTTGCCCGTCTTTGTCAATGGCAATGGTCTCGCTCCAAAGGTCTTCAGACCCAAGAAGCGCATCAAAGAGTGAGTCGTGCGATTCGTTCAAAGGCATGCCCAAGGTTACCATTGCTGAAGCGGAGCTACAGATCAATCATCTCGTTCACCATTCCGTACATCATGCCCCGATCATTCAAGCTCATCGTCTTCGTCTGGTTACCCAATCAAATTCTGAAAAACTCGTCAGATCGTTGACAAAGCATCTGCGAGCCATTGGTAAATGGTGGAGAGTGATGATCGGCCTTGACCCCAAAGGGTTCTGCAAGATCCCTGGTGTTACAACCGGTGTAGGTTGGTGGTGGGGCGAAGTTGGTGGCGTGGTGGCAGGTTCAGATGGCGCTGTAGCCAATGATGGTAAGTCGCATTCGTGAGAAGTCTAGCTAAATACGACAGATTCCGATTTTATCGCGTATCCAAAGCGGTTTCTCTTACTCGGTCTGCTTCTGTTCAAGGATATCTTACCTATCTTAGCCCACGATCACCCAGACAGTAAGTCTTTGCTTGTAGTAACATCGCTGACAATAGTCTTCACTCCACATTTCATTCTATCCGCTTTCCACCTTCTGGTGGACAAGCTGTTACCCCTCACGTCCACAGATCTCGAGGCATTGGAAGATGAACCTGAAGAATGGCTGGTCGGCGAAAGCTTTGACGAAGAAGCTTGGGCGTTCGAGTTCAGGGTGAGAGAATTGTTTTCGTCTTTCGTAGAAGTAATCTGCTGAATCATCGCTAGCCTTGCGCCGAGCGAGTTCTGATTGCGTTGAACAACGCCTGTCGAAACGTCCCCAAAGAACACAAGGTCATTGAGCCAGAGATGATCAAACTCCTCGCAACCACGGAAGGTTAGTCACATGATCACAGACTAGAGCTGACAGAATAGCGGCACCCGCTAGCGATTTACCTTCTATCTTGAGACGTGAAGCGGTCTACTGTGCCTTAGGAAGATTGAGCAGATCGGTGGCAACGTATGGAGGGGTCGATTTCAACGGTTTATTGACTGAAATTGCCAGCTGGATCGGAAACGGCCAACCTTTGTAAGTACACATACGATCGGAAAGAGCTGACTTCTCAGACATCGTATTGCCAAGCGACGAGTGGCTTGGCTCATAGGCGAATGGGTCAGTGCGGATGAAGATGCTGCCAAGCTGCCTATCGTCTGGCAAATGCTGTTGCACTTGTTGTCAGAACGTAGCGAAGCCACCGATAAAGCGGTCCAGCTAAGCGCGACAATAGCAATCAAGGAATGTGTGGATGTGAGTTATAACATCTGTGAAATGAAGCTGATTATGGTAGTTATGGGAATTACCGATCGATTACTTCATACCTTACCTGCAACAAACAGTGGAAGAATTGTGAGTCCACCTAAATTAAGCGAAGCTAACATACAGAACCAAATTGCTCGGCGAAGCCGCTACTCTCGATGGAAAGCGATATGTCAACGACGCAATCGGTGTGGTCATTGAAAGAGTCGGAGATCAGATTTTGCCATATTTACCGAAACTTGCCCAGTCCGTCCCAGTGCTATGGCATAGTGCTGGAGGCTTGGAAGGCGAATGGTTGTTCAAGGCGTCCCTCGTCGTACTCACCACTAAACTCGTGTCCGCCGCAAAAGCAACCTCTGGCGATCTCATGGAACTTGTTATCCCTCTCATCGAAGAGAGTCTCCAACCGCCGGCGAAAGATTTCTTCGAAGATGATGGTCTGATCTTATGGCAAACAGCTCTCTGGAACGCGGCTTCACCTTATCAGCCAACCAAAGAGACTGGATTGATCCGATTGATACCAGGTCTGCTCAGTATGCTGGGAGAGAATATGGATCTTCTCCCCAAGCTATTGCCTCTTCTTGACTCCTATCTCTTACTCGATGCCAGTGGCATCACCCAAGCATACGGAGAAGCAATAACCTCGACCTTCGCCAAGGCATTGACCACCAGTAAACCCAACGCGGAAGCAGTCAGTCGTATCCTCGTCACCGTCTCTCTCCTCATTCGAACTGCGCCCTTGGCTCAGCTTGCGCCGCTTCTTCTCCACTCTGGTATTTTCCAACACATCACAACTGCTCTTGAGGATGATAAAGCTTCCGGATTGATCCTGGCCGCCTACCTGGAGATTTTATCTCGAATCGCAATCCTTGACCCTCGCATATTCCTTCAATTGGTTGCCGAATCTGCTAGGATGCAAAATCGAGATGGGCAAAAACTCTTAGATGAGGTGTTAGACGCTCTGTGGAGGAATTTCGATTATGTTGGTGAAACACGAATGAGGAAAGCTGTGGCTATGGGAGCTGGGGCCTTGCTCACAACAGTGAGTACCACACTTGTGCAATAGTCGCTGACAATTCCAGGGTGATCATCACGTCCTAGATCGTTTTGATGGCGAATTTAGTAAGTCAATTTTCATGAAGAACGACGCTGACTTGGTATAGTGAATATATTCCTTGATGTGTTGGGTGAAGTACAAGTGGCTCAAGACGATCCCAACAGTATAGAGTAAGTTAGCTTTGTCCGTGAGACTCGAAGTGGAATGGCGTTAACGCGATTTCGCAGAACCGGACTTCGACCTTGGCAAGATGAACACTCTGCACAGTGGTCGGATATCCAATGTGAGTAAGCTCTAATGTATAGTCACGTATCAGCAGGCTGAGCCATCATGCTTAGATACCCCCGAGGGCAAGCGTCGAGTCACATTCGAAGATAGCGATCCAGCATACTCAATCCCTCTCAAGGGTTACATCGTTCAAATCTTGCATCAAGCTCACTCTGTGGGATTGGGACCGTTCTGGGACAAAGCGGATGAAGGGACTAAACGAAGTTTGGAAAAATTCCTCAGCTGACAGTAGATAAATATATACAGTATTTGATACATCATGAGACCTTTATGACATGTAACGAGATATACATGCGACAGAGTCGATATTTCTAAACACAGGATACAACGAATTTAGAGATACAAACTACTTATCTTTGCTTACAACCAAGAGGCGAATCGCCAGAAAATGGGAATATGAGATACAGTTGTTTTTATCATAGCCCGAACATCAAACACCAGGTTACCTCCTACCACCTTCAAATTCCAATCTGGAATGTATTTCCTTCCGGGAATCCATCGTAGAATTTGAGCATCCCCCCAGGAAAGTGCTAATTCCACTCGATAAGCCGTGAGCTGAGGGAGTGGATTGGCCGGATGATTCATTGATGCATATAACGATATCTGACGAGTACGATCTGGCACCGATGGACTATCCGTATTATATGTTTGAGATCCTTCTCGTACTTTGTAAGGTACTAAGGGGAGCGGAGGATCTACCCCGATCGACTTTGAAGCCTGGTCGTCTGGCTGAGGCGGCGGGGACGTAGGTGACTCAAGATCTGCTTCGGAAAATTGGGTTGACACCACCTCGTGAAGCTATATGCAACCTATCAGCTATACTGTATCCATCTGCCAGCTTGAAAGGCATACTCACAGTAGGGATATTCTCATCTGTTGGAAGTCCTTTGTCGTTGTTCATTTCTTTAACAGGTTCATTTTCTGCGCCGTTATCTGACAAGATCGTCGAATCATGCAATACTCGTTCTGCAATATCGGGAGTTGCCACACGGAATGGATCGTCGACTGACCTGGTGATATCTTCCTCTGTAGGTATCGAGAGATCCGCTACTACATGACGGTCAGATGTCTTTGAGCTGAGTGTGGCTACGTCTGAGACGTCCGAGGTTAACAGTGGATGGAAAGGTTCAGGATCATCCACATCCACCTCTTCTTCTTCCTGTCCGATTGGCTATGTGAAGAAGGTCAGAAACGAGCGACACTTTAAACCAAGCACTCACCGAATCCTCTTCCACTTCATTCAGTATTTGTGTCTCTTCGAGTGATGAAGGGGGTAAAGGGATCTCGCTGTACGAGGTAGGGTGATTCGCCGGACGACCATCATTACCCTTCATCGAGATCAGTTTATCATCCTGATTTTTGTGAATTGGACGTCCAATGGGTTGACCTAGATCGAGCATATGGGCGTGATGCTGTATATGTTGGAGACTCGCCACTGAAGCGGTTCGTTCACCATCATGATTTGCACTGGTGGGAGGCGATCGGGGATGATGGTGAATTGCCATACTGTGACTTGAAGCTTGCGCGGGAGGCGGGAGGAAAGCCAGACCTCGACCGGATGTACGTCTGACTACGGTGGGTTGATGTAGCCTAGGCAAGGATTTGGAGAACGATGTGTTATTATCGTAATTTGACGATGAAGAGCTGAAACCACTTTGATATGATTTGGGTGAACCTGGAGCATCCAAAGTAGGTGTTCTGATATTCGTGATATCGCTTGCCGTTCGTACGTGACCTTGATACATGACTGGAGGTTTTGTGGGGGTCCCCTGATCTCTTGTAGGTGTAGAGGGTGCGATAGCAGATAGAATGGATGTTGCTCCAAGTGGTGGAGATGCGGACGAGGTAGTCGAGGATTCCGAGTCCCTGTAAGGCGAGTTAGCCTTTGCCTTTTGTTGGGGTAGAACAAACAGACTCACCTCCTTTGAAGGCTCGATTGTACGCTTGTCGGCCTTCCTTGCCCTGCTTGGCTAGTTGATGGAGATGATTCACTCTCGTAGCGTCGACGAGCAGGAGAATCGCGATCGAAGAACGGCGAATCGTTCACGTTATTGTGCGATGGAGATCTTGGTATGATTGAACTGACTCTGGGAGGGGTTGAGGGAAGACCCTCGACATCGAGGTTACTTGACGATGCGACTGTGCCTACTGGGGGTGCACCAAAGAGCAAAGAAGGAGGACGAGAAGCCGAATGACGATTTTCCCTAGGGGGTGAAGGTGAGAATGGGCGATCGGGATGAGGAGGGAGGTGAACGTTGTCTTTGCGTGCGGGTCTCGTGGTTGAGCTTGGCATGACTAAAATGACGAGAGGAATGGGTAAGTGTATGATGAGGTGATAATGGAGATCACCGGCGGAAGGATCGCTGGTGAAGGGTGGAATGTTGACTAGAAATGGGATGATAAGATGAGGTTATGTGATGTACGTTGTGTGTTGTACGTTGCCCATGAATGCAGATATACATGACTTGGGTTACTACCTAACGATGACACAGTGGGGCACCACAGGTCAGAAACAAAGCAGTGCATGCCTAAATCTTGCTTGATAGATGACGTCGGTGTCAGGTGGCACGTGCCTTTTTCTTCTTTCTCCCTTTTCTTTTCTTTTCTTTTGGTTTTATTTGTGTTGTATTTGGATTTGGATTTTGGATTACCCTTTTTTAACAGTACTAGTGTAGTATGCGAATCAATGAGACACCCTGCTGCGCTTTCTTCATTCTCTGGTCTAATCAATCAACTATCATCTATATCACCATCCTGTAAATCACATAGCATTCCAGCCTACAACCTCCAACCTACTACTCCTTCAGGCTGATACTCAATACTCGGTACCCATGAGCACATAATCATACCACGGACAGACCAACATCACGACTATTCAGCCCCTCTCTTTTCATACCGCATCTCATCTTTTCATCCTTCGCGTTTTTCCTCTGTTTCATTCCCAATACTCATCACCCTCGATCGCGTTATATCATAGTTCATTCATCAACATCATAGCATCAACCTCTCATTGCTCATTCGTTGCGATACCACGCACTGTCGGCTGATTCAGCAAGGGATTATAGATAGGGTATTGGGCGTAGTCACAGGTGAGTTTGTCTGTTGATCTCACACACTCACCAAATACCACAAACAATCTCATCCTTTGTCACCGCCACTGACTTGGCTTGGAACCAACAGAAATCGTTCAACTCATTCCACCCTTTCTTCTCAACGGACATGTCTATCTGATCATAACATCTCACCAATATGTCACGACCCAATCCCAATCAGAATGTATCCTTCAAGGATGACGTACACCCTTCCCGTCGCGGTCAAAGAGAAGATCAGCCTCCTCGACCTCCCGCTAAAAATTTACCTTCCAAGAATTCATTGACCACCACAGTCTCCGTATCTTCCTCCGGTTACAACGCCGACGCCTTAGGATATGACAATGATGGTTATGTCGATGCAGGAGCTCAGAATATGCAAGGGTTTTCCGCTTCCAATGGTGCAGATATGAGGAGGAAAAAGAGTCTGGTTAGACCAGAGAGGGAAAGAATTGATCCCGGTCATCGACTTTGGCATTATCGAGAACATGCAACAGAAGATCAGGTGGATGTGCAGCCAAGTTGTGAGTTATATCTCGTATAAACAGCATTGCTGATGTTCGTAGCCACCGGTAACCAACCGTACAATCGAGGTGCCAACCTTCGTCGAGGCAAATCGCTTCTCGCTCGAGATACTGATGAAACCGATCATCAATCCGGACTGAATATCTTCAAGCGAGGAGCAACCATCAGGCGAAGAGCGTCACAAGCCACTCCTCGACAACCTCCATCAGGAGCCCAATCCAATCGAGCTGGTGCTGGCTCCAATCGAGAATCGGAAGAAAAGCTTGGATGTTTGGGGAATTTCGCACCTGGTCCTAAGGATGCTTGGATGGTCTACTGCTACCTTCTCACGTTCCTCGTTCCTGGTTTCGTCCTTCGCAATGTCTTTGGCAAGCGTACACCTGAAGCACAGCGTGCGTGGAGGGAGAAGATGGGTATCGTTGGCATCGTTGCCTCTCTGATGGCAATTGTCGGTTTCGTCACCTTCGGTTTCACTCAAACAGTGTGTGGCAATCAGGCATTACGAATCGCCGGTGGAAAAGCGGACAACGCATCTCTTATCATCAATGGGTACGATTACGACCTCGGCAACTGGAAACATCCAGCCGCCGGTACAACCTTTAACGGTTCGACAAGTCCGCTTTATATGGACCAGTACATGGCTGGAGGTAAAGATGTCAGTTTCATGTTTCAAAATGTCAATCGTCACTGTTTGGGAGTTATCACACCCGCCAGTGGAACTGGAATTCAGTATTCAGGAGATCAAATGGTTTGGTACTTCCCTTGTAACATACGTGATCAAAACGGCACATCTGCAGCGAATCTTACTGGATACACGGATGCCACCAACTGTCACACTTCGAACAAAGCGAGGACCGAATTCGAGGCTATGGTCCCTACTGCCGAGATATACTACACATGGGACAGAGTTCAAGATGAGTCCAGGAATCTTGCCGTTTACAGATCCGCCGTTATCGACATGAATCTCTTGCAATGGCTTGCCACCAGTCAGGTCAGCTACCCCTCGTTCTTCGACACCATCAAGGAGAGAAACGAGACTTTTGCCGGTAAAGATATCACCGCATTCGTACAGCGAAACGGGCTCGAGCAGTACGCACAATGTTTGACCGACGTGATCCAGGTCGGTTTTGTAGATAGTATCTCAATCGGTTGTGTCGCCTCCGATATCGTATTATATGTCTCTCTAGTCTTCATTTTAGGTGCCGTGATGATCAAGTTTGGTATGGCGGTGGTATTTGGATGGTTCTTGAGTTGGAGATTAGGCAACTTTGAAGGAGAGAGTTATCAACAGAGGATGAAGAGAGCGGCAGAAATAGAAAATTGGACGGACGATATCTATAAAGCCGCACCTGGTTATCTTCGACCGAACGCAGCAAACCGAAGTGGTTCCGGTGGTAATTCCAGGAAAACAGTATTCCTTCCGACAACCTCGAGATTCAGTAAAGCTGAGCCAATGCTTGTCTCTTCTTCTCGTCCATCCACCACCTACGGCGGCCTCGGCGAATCTAGACGACAGGCTGCTAGTGTATATGGTGGAAAACTTGCACCTGGAATGCAGACAACTCCACCAGGGTCCCCCATGTTGCGAAATTCGCGAAGTTCAACCTCTTTGCCCTTTAGGGACGATTCGCATCAATCTCTTTCGGATCAATCTATGAATAACAATCCTACAAACTGCCCATTCCCTCTCGGCAATGTCGTACCTCAACCTGCTCCCGATTTCGAACCATTCAGATTCCCTCTGGTTCACTCAATTTGTCTAGTCACCGCATATTCAGAATCGATCGAAGGTCTACGAACTACTCTAGATTCCCTGGCCACCACGGATTATCCCAACTCTCACAAACTTATCCTTGTTATCTGTGATGGAATGGTCAGAGGTTCTGGCTCGAAACAGTATACGCCTGACATTGTGCTAGGCATGATGAAAGAACTTGTGGTATCAGCAGAAGAGGTGGAAGCTCATTCCTATGTCGCCATCGCAGATGGTCATAAACGACACAACATGGCCAAGGTATATTCTGGTTTCTACGATTACGATTCAGAGACGGTCGAACCTTCCAAACAACAGAGAGTACCCATGGTCTTAGTCGCTAAAACCGGTAACCCCCTCGAAGCAAACGATGCTAAGCCCGGGAACAGAGGAAAGCGAGATTCTCAAATCGTATTGATGAGTTTCCTACAGAAAGTCATGTTTGATGAACGGATGACTACCTTCGAATACGAATTCTTCAACTCTATCTGGCGATGTACCGGTATTCCCCCTGACAGATATGAGACTGTCCTGTGTGTAGATGCCGATACCAAAGTTTTCCCCGATTCCCTCACTCGAATGAACGCATGTATGGTGAACGATCACGAGATTATGGGGTTGTGTGGAGAGACCAAGATCGCGAATAAGTCAGAAACCTGGGTGACAATGATTCAAGGTGAGTTTATAACTGTCCGAGCATCGCTGACAATTAGTATTCGAATATTACATCTCCCATCACCTTACGAAAGCTTTCGAATCCGTCTTCGGTGGTGTCACCTGTCTTCCCGGTTGTTTCAGTATGTACCGGATCAAGGCTCCAAAAGGTGATCGAGGTTATTGGGTTCCTATCCTGGCCAATCCCGATATCTGTGAACATTATTCCGAGAACGTCGTCGATACGTTGCACAAGAAGAACTTGCTACTGCTGGGTGAAGATCGATACTTGTCAACACTCATGCTGAAGACTTTCCCCAAGAGAAAGATGATTTTCTGTCCTCAAGCTGTCTGTAAGACTATCGTTCCGGACACTTTCAGAATCCTGTTGTCTCAACGTCGACGATGGATCAATTCGACTGTTCACAATCTTTTCGAATTGATGTTGGTGCGAGATCTATGCGGTACTTTCTGCTTTTCAATGCAGTTTGTCGTTTTCATGGATCTTATCGGAACTTTGGTCTTACCAGCAGCCATCAGTTTCACCCTTTACATCATTGTCATCGCCATCATTCCCGAATCGGTAACTCACATGCCTCGACCGACAGTCTCACTTATTCTCCTTGCCTTCATCTTGGGTCTACCTGGTGTGTTGATCGTCATCACCTCAAGAAAGGTTGCATATGTTGGATGGATGATGATGTACCTTATCTCACTGCCTATTTGGAATCTGGTTCTTCCTGGTTACGCCTACTGGCATATGGACGATTTCTCCTGGGGTGAGACCAGGAAGGTCGTGGGAGAAACGAAAGAGGTCTCTCACGGAGACAAGGAAGGAACATTCGATTCTAGTCACATTGTCATGAAGCGATGGGTCGAATATGAAAGGGAAAGACGCTGGAGAAACGGAACGGAATCGAGGGATTCTCAATATTATGATGTGGTGCAAAGAGCAAGCTCTCCTAAAGGGTGAGTTGCAGTTTTTCCTCGAGTCGAGCTGACTTTGATAGCCCTCAATCCAACAGGTACTCGGTCGTCTCAACCAGTGAAACCTCCTACAGCGGATTTGGTGGAACTGCGGAGGGCAATCCTCTATTCAGACAATCTCAGAGTTTCCAATCCATGAGTCAAATGATCCCCAATACCGAAGGCAGCACTGCTAGCATGTCACAACTGGCCTTGCCACCTGCAAGAGGTGCTTCTTTAGGACGAGACCATTCGTCTGGATCTGCGGAATCGAGTGGTTCTAACACTCTTGAAAGAGCCAACAGCGATGATCCCAGCTACGGTCATGGATACCAGGCGTATCCAAACGAGTCGTACCAGGATGATGCCGAACAACCCATCTTACCTTCGAACTATCTTCCTCATGCTTCTTCCCCGGACACTGCTAATTTCTCGAACGTTGTCTACGCTGAACCCGAACGTACTCGCCGACCTTCACAACGTGGAGTCTCACTTGTTGACACTGGTCCAGTCCGTCAAGTGGCTCCTCATGATCCTGTTCGACGAGTATCTAGACATCAGAGAAGAAGCTCATCAAGAAATCAACTCGTCAGCCCCATTTCTTCTACGGGCGGTCACGGAAACCTCCCACCAGGAGCTGTAAGTTGACTTTGTCCCTTTCAATGAGCACCGTAAAGACCTTGCTGACATGCTGTTGGCAGGCACCTCCTTCATACTAAATCAATAAATCACTTCACTTGAATATCACCTTTTTCTTTCGGACAATATGGACGTTTGCTGTGTAACGAGATATATATAAAGCCATATGATACCCTCTGATCATGACACGTAATTTATGATATATCCCTTTCGTCTTTTTCCTTTTTCTACTTGTCTATATCTTCACTTTATGCATACACGATTGAGATGTCCCCAGATGCATTTGAAATTCGAGCAGGTGGAATCTGTTACGTAACTTGTTATACCTTGACGTGGCTTTTTGGGTGAGACTGATTCTGTAGTTGCACGTGGATGAGTGGCGAAAGTGATAACACCTCATCTAATCATAACATCCACATGCATACGTTCATATGTTCATACATTTATAACATCTTATCCAACGACATCAAAAGGGACATAGACCGTCCTACTCTTCACCTGTCAGTCCCATCTTCTCCCTCCTGGCTCAACCGACGTCATGTCCACCGATAAAGAACTCTACAAGCTGGAGCTCTTGTCTCTTGTTTCTCGCGTATCTCAAGAGCTCTTCAATCACACCAAATTGCAGGACAAGAAACTCGCTGAATTCGTGATAGCTGTAAGTTCATACTCATTCAGACTCTCGCTGATATCGTAGCTTCATGAACAGAGCAAGACTCCGGAAGCCTTTCAGACCAAACTTGGCGAAATAGGTGCCGACTTCCCAGAATGGTTCGTCAAAAATCTAGACCGACTCATCGTTACCATGCATCCCAAGTATAAACGCAAGGCAGCCAAGGCCAAAGCTGCTGCCGCCAATGGTAAATCAGGAAGTAAACCCGCCATATTAGATGAGCAGAAAGCAATGCAGTCCAGGAAATTTCCAGGTCTGTCAATGCCGGATCAGGATTGGACATCAGCGGACAAATACCTTGAGACTAGACAAACGAAGGAACCGTCAGAAGAGAAACTTCCAGAATCATTGACGGTCGACGATACATTAGCTCAGCTTTCGGAAGTAGCATCTAGGAGGAACAGACCATCGGCAGATGATTGGATGGATGGAGAGCCCTCGTCGAAACGTCCTCGTCATATGGATAATGGAAGGGATAATGGTTACGGTGGAAGGGTATCTGAACAATCTCGAGGTCGACCTGGTTTAGATGAGCGACCAGTGTTGTACAAGATATACAATGGTAGTGTGTCCAACGTTCGTGATTTTGGAGCGTTCGTATCTTTAGAAGGTGTTCAGGGAAGGACTGAAGGTGAGTATTTATTAGTCATTATTGCTCACGACCACTCAGCTGATACACTGTCCGTAGGGTTGATCCACGTTTCCGCCATCACCAGTGGCCGTGTCACTTCGGCTAGTGAATTCCTCAAGCGTGGACAAAGAGTCAAGGTCAAAGTGATGTCCATAGCTGGAACCAAGATAGGATTGAGCATGAGAGATGTTGACCAAAATACTGGTGCCGACTTATCCCCTCACCTCCGAGTCAAAACACCTCAAGAACTCGCAGAAGAAGAGCGTCGTGCAGCCACCAAGAACCTCACAGGCAGCAATTCCACCCCGCTGATTCACGTCGATGAACGAAAGGGATCGAGTGCGAAACGTCTATCTTCCCCTGAACGTTTCGAGATCAAACAACTTATTGCCAGTGGTGTAGTAGATGCTGCAGACTACCCAGACCTTGATGAAGATCTCAACCCATCTGCATCAAATCCTGAGATCGAAGAAGATATCGACATCGAAGTCAACGAAGTTGAACCTACCTTCCTTTCTGGTCAAACGAAAGTCACCCTAGAGCTCTCACCTGTCAAGATCATCAAAGCACCTGATGGATCGATGAACCGAGCGGCTCTGGCGGGAGCATCTCTGGCCAAAGAACGACGTGACCTCAAACGTCTAGAAGCGAATGAGGAGGCAGATTCGGAATCCAGAGAAATCAATCAACCATGGCTGGATCCTATGGCCAACCAAAACGAACGACAATTCGCTTCGGACATCAAGGGCAACCTTCTCGGTCAAAAAGCTGCTCAATTGCCCGCTTGGAAAGCCGCCAACAAAGTCGTCTCTTACGGAAAGATCACATCACTTAGTATACAAGAACAACGAAAGAGTCTTCCGATATATAAGTTGCGAGATCAATTGGTCCAAGCTATTAGAGATGTAAGTCCTCATTACACTTGAACCCGCTGACTCCTGTAGAATCAAATCTTAGTCGTCGTCGGTGATACCGGATCTGGAAAAACAACACAAATGGCACAGTATCTTGCTGAAGAAGGCTTTTTAGAGCATGGTCGTCTCGGTTGTACTCAGCCTCGTAAAGTTGCTGCTGTTTCCGTTGCGAAGCGTGTGTCAGAGGAAGTCGGATGTAGGCTCGGTGCCGAAGTCGGATACACTATCCGTTTCGAAGACATGACCAGTCCTGAGACTAAGATCAAGTATATGGTAAGTCCAAACCTTTTCGACGTTTTGACATGGAGACAAACATGCAGCTGACCCTTCGTAGACCGACGGTATGCTGCTCCGAGAACTTCTAGTCGATCCCGATTGTTCCAAATACTCCGTATTGATGTTGGACGAAGCGCACGAGAGGACTATAGCCACCGACGTCCTCTTCGGTCTTCTCAAGAAAGCTTGTAAACGTCGACCTGATCTCAAATTGATCTGTACATCTGCGACGCTCGATGCTGCCAAATTCGCCACGTATTTCTGGGAATGTCCAATTTTCACCATTCCTGGTCGTACTTTCCCAGTCGAAACTCTTTACACCAAAGAACCCGAACCCGACTATCTCGAAGCATCACTTATCACGATATTGCAGATCCATCTCATGGAGCCTGCAGGGGATATACTGTTGTTCCTTACGGGTCAAGAGGAGATCGACACAGCATGCGAAGTGTTGTATGAACGAGTGAAAGCGCTTGGTCCTCAAGTACCGGAGCTCATTATTCTTCCTGTCTACGCTGCCCTTCCATCCGAGATGCAATCTCGTATATTCGAACCTCCCCCTCCTGGCGCGCGTAAAGTCGTCATCGCCACCAACATCGCCGAGACAAGTATTACAATCGACGGTATATACTATGTCATAGATCCCGGATTTGCCAAGCAGAACGCTTATGACCCTAAGCTGGGTATGGACTCGTTGATTGTAACTGTAAGTCGAATTGGTATATGGAAAACGCTGACCTATTCCAGCCAATCTCCCAAGCTCAAGCTCGACAGAGATCCGGTCGTGCTGGTCGTACGGGTCCCGGTAAATGCTATAGACTATACACCGAAATCGCTTATCGAAACGAAATGCTTCCCAATCCTATCCCCGAAATTCAACGTACCAATTTGGCATCCACGATCCTCACTCTCAAAGCTATGGGAATCAATGATCTCATCAACTTCGATTTCATGGATCCTCCTCCAGCTGCCACCATGTTGACTGCCCTTGAACAACTGTATGCGCTGGGAGCTCTCGATGATGAAGGGCTTCTTACCCGAATCGGCAGAAAGATGGCGGATTTCCCGCTTGATCCTCCCCTATCCAAAATGCTTATCAAGTCTGTCGATTATGGATGTTCTGAAGAAGCTCTTACCATCGTAGCGATGCTTCAAGCTGGTGGACAAGTGTATTATCGACCCAAAGACAAACAAGCTCAAGCCGATGCTAAGAAAGCGAAATTCCATCAGCCTGAAGGAGATTTGCTTACTCTTCTCGCTGTTTACAATGGATGGAAGGCTTCCAAGTTCAGTAATCCTTGGTGCTTTGAGAATTTCATCCAAACCAGAGCAATGAAGACTGCTCAGGATGTCAGAAAACGTAAGTGAATTTGTATAGCTTGGTCATAGATATCGCTGACATTTCACAGAGTTGATCGGTATCATGGATCGATACAAGCATGATCTAGGTGAGTAGCATGAAGTCAGAATCAGCAATGGGTAAAGCTGACTTCTCTCAGTCTCCTGCGGTACCAACTATAATCGAGTCAGAATGGCCATTTGTTCTGGGTTCTTCCGTAATGCAGCAAAGAAAGGTATGTAATCCGCTCTTTCATCTAGATCCTTTTTGCTGACTTTTGTCGCTACAGATCCTACGGAAGGTTACAAAACCCTGGTGGAAGGAACTCCCGTCAGCATACATCCTTCCAGTGCCTTGTTCCAGCGGCCACCGGAATGGTGTGTGTACTATGAGTTGGTGCTCACTGCGAGTAAGTAGCTTATTCTCTCTTTCACTCTTGATCATTTTGCTGACGTGGTTCAACAGAGGAATACATGCATCAAGTCACAGTGATTGAACCGAAATGGTTGTCTGAGGTGGCACCTACCTTCTTCCGAGTAGCTGATCAGAACAAGATCAGTAAGAGGAAGGCATCTGAGAAGATTGAGCCTCTGTTCGATAGGTTCGCTACCAACAAGGACGACTGGGTGAGTTTGAAATTGTCTTCTCGCTCATTTCAAATCTATGTGCTGACTTCCTCGCAGCGACTCAGCAAACAGAAGAGGGCTACTCGGTCGTCGCAAACATTCGGTTAGGCACCGGTGGTCAAATCGTAAAATTCATTTGTCAACCTCCGTACTCTGCATCGCTTTGGCTGTACTTAACATCTTCTTCCTATGTTATAACCTCACCACCTTCTGGGATCACCCGTCTCCACATAGTCGGCCGTGAACCTTTGCATTTTGACAGGCCAGCCTTTCCGTCGTGGCTTTCTTCTTATCATAATCGTACTTTGTATAAAACCCCAATGATGCATATAAATATATATATATATGGATATACTGACTCCTAAGTACCTCTTGTGCTCGTTACCCTCAGGTGGTAAGCTGGCTGGAGCAAGGGGCGATCACCGCCCCGGTATCACTTAGATGCATTCTAATCAGTCGCATGACGATACTGGAATAGGGCTGCCTCGTTGTCTTCTGCTCAATGATGGACGGACAATGCTGATCATCTGTATTTTCAACGCACAGTATCAGTCGTGGTTGATCGTAAACCGAAGAATCACTGCGTGTCATTGCTTCTGATCTTGTGAATCCTTCTGAACACACAAACATTACTTCATCATTTCAAATCCAATTGTCACTCCGACCCTCCTGCGCCCTGTCAGTTCTAACAACAAACTTCAAGGAGGATTGAGATGCGGGAGAACGCTATATCGCTGGCAAATTTAGAAGAGTTCAGAAGACATGCTGCTTGAAGAATTTCAAGAAAACCGGGAAGGTCTCTGGAATAAATACGAAAAAAACAAACAAAAAGATCTTCGCTAAGGTTGGTGCTACATACAAGTGTGAATCACCACACTATGTGAAATCACTTAAAAGACTGCAAGAAGAAGAAGATCTGAAGAATGTTCTTGGAAATGTACTCATACACTCATGCTACTCCTGTCTTTTTAGTTGACTCATAACTCGGTGTCAAATTGGGTAAAAGATCAGTTATCCCGCCAAATCCTGACTGAGATTGACCAAGCAATATCACCTAGAGTCTTCAGAGTAGCTGATCTATAACCACCTACAGTGACATGTACTGGGACCACCATTTCATTGAGGCTAAGTCACACTCAAGACCAGAGAGTAACACTGGGTCTGACACGATAATCCAAACTTGCCCAAACGAAGTTGCTCGCGCTGGTGCGGTCACTTTTCAATCACCGTCTCCTTCTGTCTTGACCGATCTATCTTTTGAGAGGTGCGTAGCCTGATTGCAAAATGGAGTCGACAAATTATAATTATCATGTCATATTTGAGCGAGAGCTACAGAGTACCAGATCGCCATGTGATCACGATGGTCACAATTGACATATGTAGTTGAACTTTTTATATCCTTGTTAAATCCCCGACTCAGATCGACGTTATTATATCACCTTATTTATTTCGTTTTTGACGATCGAACGCTCCTCTCTCTCACATTGAGAGCTTCGCGATATATTCTACCCAAGCCACAGATAAGCCGAAGGCATGTACGTTTCTCCAACCTCGGCTACTAATTCTAGCGTCCCATTAAGCTTGTCTCTCTTGAAGACGAAAGTGTTGTCCGTCCTCAAACCCCCAGCAACAATATAATCTTGTCCTCCAACCGACGCGGTCATGCCAGCTGGCGAAAGCTCCATAGCTCGAATCTGTCGAGCCCCGTATGCCATGGCGGATTGTATACGAGTGATTGTACCGTTGGTACCAATGGACCACACAGCAATGGTATCAGAGGCCTGAGAAAATCATCGATGAGCGACTGGGCCGTAAACTCAAATAGAAAACTCACGTCACCAGAGTCAATAAGCGCAGCTGCAGTCAAATTTCGGTTGGAAGCATAGAGGAAACGACCATCGTTACTGACATGTACTTCTGCTGCACTAATGTTGAGGGAGAAGGTTGCATTACCCGGGTAGATTGGTTGACTAGTCAAAGTCAGCGATTGTACGCCCAAGTCACAACTCACTCGTCTTGGATCTGAGTCAACTCCCCGGTCGCTTGGTCGACCTGGTAGGGCCTAACATTGACTGCCAGCTCGTGCAGAACGTACATGTACTGTCCGCTCGACGTAAAGGTTAGATGGCGAGGACCAGAACCCAAAGGTTGCTGATAGCTCGTCAGATTCGAAAGGCTATCATTGGCTCCAATCTTGTAAACGTGAATCTTGTCCTCTCCCAGATCGGGCAAATAGAACACAGACAAGAACGGATGCGTAACAATCATGTGAGGGTGCGAAGTTGCTATCAATCGGTCTCGATCAGTATTGATAACGACAATAGCCTTCCGAATTCACCTTGAGATGTATTGTCATTGCCGGCAACACCAATTTGCCCCTGTACTGGTGTGTAGCCTGGGAAGTCGAGCAGCCCCTTGTTGGTCTGCGGACCGAATTTACCGGTTTGAGGATTGAATGAGAAAGTGGACGCACTTTGTCCAAAGTCTGCAGACCTCAGCTGACGTACTATCAGGTGAACTCACAATTCGCTACTCCAGCAGTTTTCCCACTCGGGAAGAATGCACAATGTGCAGCCGCAACACTATAATCTGGAACAGGATAACCACCGGTATCGACCGAGTCGATATACTTCATTTCACCTGTCTTCGAGTCCAGGGAGTACGATGTGAGATAGCCTGGGGCGTTTGGTACCGCATGATCGTTGCACCCAATGACAATATCTGATAATCTAATCAGCGACGAAATTCAAATTCAATCTGCACTCACTCGAATTTATAGGGTGACGACTCAACCATGCCTTGAGGTTGCCATCCGAAGTGTTGTAACGAGCTGCAACTATCAGTGTATTGGGCTCCACGAAAGGGTTGAATTCCAGAACGGCATAAGTAGAGTTATCTGATAGGTCATCAGCATTGAGCATTGTCGCGAGTGAATTTTACTTACATCCGCCTTGAATGATTCTGATTGGGGTGAATGCCACGCCGTTGTTGTTGCGCAAGTCTATCGATGATGCCGCAGCTCGCCCGAAGACCGAAGCGGCGATGAGGGTGGTAGAGGCAGATATTCTCATTGTCAGATGCTACCTTGATGGGGCCCGAAGAGCTCAAGTAGACTCTCTCGCTGAGCCCCATATATAGGATTGAACTTCATGGTCAAAGGGCAGCCAAAAGTGCTCGCTTCGGTTCGGCAAGAAGCGGGAATCCGCGGCTGACAAGATCAGGCCCCGCTTGATCGCGGGGAGCTTAGTGTCGTCATGCGGGCTGAATAACTCTTTCAGCCTTACTGAATCGAGTATGTTCCTGGTAAGATGATGTTATCTCTATTCCTCCACGACCCCGAATTGGAGATTCTCCACCGGGTTCTCAGACTTGCTATGAGGAAGAATATGTGGGGGAGGAGCATAAACAGGGGACGAGGAATTGGTGTTCCGGACACTGATACTAGCCAAAAAAGTAGCACGCATCGGCATACTTAACATTTAATCTTACCTACAGTGCTTCTTTCTACCAATCCACTTTCAACCCTAGTTGTGACACTTGCAGACTAGACGCAGTCTGTCCAGGCATACTGGTAGATAAATATGAGGGAGGAAAAACCCAGTATACATGGGGTAGGGAAATGTATGTCGGCTACATCCACGACCAGTATTCAGTTTACGTAAACATCTGGACTATGTCGACAACAACATCGTTGGTACGAGAGAAGAGATGGTGGGATAAAGAGGGATCGTCGGGGCTTTGGTAGATGTCATTCGACTCGTTTCATTCAACGCTTACTGTACGATTTAGATTTTCTTTCAGAACAGGGACATTTATGTACCCTCGATAAGATGGGTCTTATTAATAAGATCGCTTTATCAGTAATTGCGGGAATTATCTTGGTTGGTCAAGAAATCGCTCAAAGCAGCAAAATCGCGCAAGGTAGAACATTGACAGGACTATCGTTTTAATCCACATGAAATGGGATCTTTTTTGAGCGATCATCCATCTCCATCAATTCAAATGCCGGATCTTGCATCGAAAATCCCTCAACGACCAGGTTGATGTCGCAAGTAATTTGCATCGTACAGAAAATCACGCAGAACTGACAGCTACAGGTAGACGTTAGGCCTTGGGGAAAAAAAGCAACAACAAGGACGGATCGTTTGTGTATTAATAGCTGAATATGATACTGATTCCCTCTCCCTGATCCACCGCATCTGATATTCTGCTGTACTTCGAGTCTCAAAGCCTCTTTTGGAAATGACCTCAAAGCTAGTCAACGACAGCGATGCTAGTATCGTTTTCGATGAGAATGGCCATCCATCAATACCTATGAATCCCTCGGGTAGCAGTCAAGGCGACGATGGGTTTGTTAATATACGCGCTTGCTCCATTTCAAGAAGACGATCGGTTCTAGCCATTGAGCCTGGTTTAGCAGACGAAGACCCCGGTTTGAGACGACCTGGTGATTACCGTTCGGCCCAAGTGAGTTCCCGAAATTGACCTTACCATAAATACCATACTGATGCTTTTTACCCATAGCAATTTACCGGATGGTCGCTTGCAAAGTTATCGTTTCTGTCGCTGGGGGTCATCTACGGTGACATCGGTACCAGTCCTCTTTACGTGTTTTCGTCAACATTCGTTGAACCACCTACCCGCCAAGACCTAGTTGGAGTGTTGTCGTTAGTACTCTGGTCACTCATCTTTATGGTTACCATTAAATACGTGATTATTATCCTTCACGCAGACAACGATGGAGAAGGAGGGACTTTTAGCACTTATTCACTGCTATCTCGATATGTGAGTACCTACGAAGCCTTGAACACCGCATTATGCTCATTCGCGCATAGCTCAATATCGCTAAACGCGATCCTCGAGAGGCGTCCCTAATGGAAATGAAGAGGACGGCGACTGTCGATCTCGAAGGTTCTGGTAGACAACTGCGCCGAGGAATCGAGTCTAGTAGATTCATCAAAACGTCCTTGAAAGTCATTGGGGTGTTCGCTGTTACCATGGTCCTTGCCGATGGAGTCTTAACACCAGCTCAGTCAGTACTTGGAGCCATTCAGGGAATTGAAGTCGCTGCGCCGTCAATCTCAAAAAGCACCATTATCGGAGTCACGGACGCCATTCTTATCGTGCTCTACCTCATTCAACCCTTGGGCATCTCCAAAATATCCATGGTTTTCGCTCCGATAATCGCTGTCTGGTTCGCTTTCAATGCCGTCTTCGGGATTTATAATCTCGTCAAATACGATGCCACTGTTTTCAAGGCGTTTTATCCTTACTACGCCTTCGACTATCTCATCCGTCACAAAGAAGAAGGGTGGAGACACCTGGGTGGTGTTCTCCTGGCATTTACTGGTGTAGAAGCACTTTTTGCGGACTTGGGAGCATTTAGTCGAAAAGCTATACAGCTCAGCTGGCTTGGATATGTGCTCCCTTGCCTGGTTCTAGGTTACGTTGGTCAAGCAGCTTTCATTAGTGCTCACCCCGAAGCTTACTCGAATCCATTCTTCAACGCTGCCCCTCCAGGAACACTTTATCCTGCTCTTGTCATTGCCATCCTCGCTGCCATCGTAGCGTCACAAGCGATTATCACCGCGAGTTTCCAATTGTTGGCTCAGGTGATGAAATTCTCTTATTTCCCCCAACTGAAGGTCGTCCACACGTCTAAAATCTATCACGGCCAACTCTATGTTCCTCTAGCCAATTGGTTGTTGATGATAGGCACAGTGCTCGTAGCGTCGATATACAACAATACGACTAGCTTGGGCAACGCCTATGGTGTTTGTGTGATGTTCGTCACCTTTTTCGACACCCTTATGGTGACCTTGGTGTCCATCTTTGTATGGCGATTCAATCCATTTCTCGTTGCCTTCCCTTGGATGATTTTTACTCTTCTCGACGCAACTTTCTTATCCTCGGCTCTCACCAAAGTCCCCGATGGAGCCTGGTTCACATTGACTCTCGCCGCTGCCTTGGCTTGCGTTTTCCTGCTATGGAGGTTTGGAAAAGAACGACAATGGCTTGCTGAGGCCAAAGACCGTTTCCCAACCTCCCATTTCATCGCCAGGTCGTCGGATGGACATTTACGATTAACCGATGCGTATTCCGGTGTCCCGCTCAGTACAATCCAAGGTCTCGGAATCTTTTTCGATAAAGCTGGAGAGACAACACCAATTGTCTTCAGTCAATTTGTTACCAAATTGACATCGATACCCGAAGCGATCGTCTTCTTTCACCTTCGGCCACTTGACCGGCCAACAGTCTCACCAGGGGATCGCTATACCGTATCTCGTCTGGGGATTCCAAATTGCTATCGGTTAGTCGTGCGATACGGCTTCAACGACGAAGTTGTCACACCTGACTTGGCCATCATCATATTCAAGCAGATCCGCTCATTCCTGATTAAACAGACTACGGATAATAGTAACGGTACGTGACATGTAGACGGTGGACTTGATGACGTGACTGATAGTCCTTCTCCTCATCTTCTGATTCCCAGCCGTTCCCAGTTCGAACTTGACATCAAGCAAAGACGATCAACAGATCAAAGATGAGATCGCGCGTCTTGATCGCGCATTAGCATACAAAGTGTTGTTCATCACAGGCAAAGGGCAAATGAAAATTGGGCACAATGGGAACTGGCTGAGGAAGCTGCTGCTATGGGCGTTCTTGTGGATTAGAGACAATACCAGGAATCGGATTGCCAGTCTTCAGCTGCCGGTTGAAGAGATCGTTGAGGTTGGCTTCTTAAAGGAGATTTGAGGTGGTGACTAATTGCTGCACATATGCGGCGTCAAAGACCTGGGTCGGGGCCAGGATGCACAAGGTATACGTGTATATATACATATGCATTCATTGTTTTACATGTTTCCGCTGCGTCCCGTCTTTCGTAACTCATCAGCAGGAGTCGCCACTAAGCATCACCAAAACCTAAATGTACACCTGACTATTATATTATTGCACTGGTAATCGCCGCCAACTTCAGGTCATCATGTGATCGACAATGCACTGCGAGACCCTTATAGGCGAAAGGCCAATCTGGCTTTCTGGACCTTCACTATCCCCGCTCTGTCACTATATCTCATTGCACCTGTTCTTCCTTCATCATCTTGATTGTTCGAAATGCTGATGTTGTATGGTCCCAATAGTCCGATGTTAATCTGGGTGATGATCAACTTGCACTGGTTTGGAACGAAACCTGCTTCTCTGCGACTAGACCAGTGAGTGGTGTGTTGCGAGCTGTCTTCGGCATATGCTGACCATCCTTCATCTGTGTCACAGCGGATCAACTCCGGGTAGATTCGTCCGCGCTCGGTTCCCTCATTTGATTTATGCCACAATGTCGTCAGTACAACTCACAGAACTGTAAAATCCAACTGCATCGGCTGATATCGAGAGTGATATAGCTGGGCGTCCCAGACACTTGTTTATTGGGTACTTGGTCAATTTGCTTCAGATGTGACGACAAACGCGGGAACCGGAGGTGTTTTTAGATCATGGGAGACCCTAGGACAAGCCGTGTCGTATGGTATCAATGCCCACTCAGGTAACAAATACGTGCCATTTGGTATCTACTTCGGCTCATACGTCATCTCGATGCCCTTGTTCTGGATGGTGATTCAGACCCTTCCCACCGAAACCAAAAGCCCCAACATCCAAGATGAGAATGGTCAGATCATTGAAATACCAGAGCCAACAAAGTAGTATATGTGCTGGAGCGCATTGAAGAGAACCTTCAGACCGACTTGAGACCCATGCTATCATGTAACTTGGTAATCACAGGATTTGGGTTCATGCCCGACATCCAGCCTTAGAACATAGAGTTTATAATCATAAAATGCATTGAAGTTATCGAGGCTGATAATTTATGATTTCTTGCTTTCTGCCTTCTCATATCTTAGCCATTCGCCCAACGCCATAATCGGAAGTGCTTGACCGAAACCGACCGTGATCTTGATCATGTCCTTATAAAAGTCAGGATCGTCGCTGATTGGTGTGCCTTTTGATACGTTCTGCACTTCACCATTCGGTTTGACTTGAGCGATGCAAGCCTTGAGTCCGGACAAGGCGGTGGGTAAGTATCTGGCTTCTTCCAACAATCCCTATTTGCGTTGGTGTTAGATATCGCGCTCGGTGACAACCAGGCACTTCCAACTTACAGTCCGAACACCTATGAAGATACCAGCCACAAAACCGGCACTGGCACTGGTCTCGACGTAGCTCGTCTCGTCCAGCGGTAACGTTCTCCACAGTCCGGTCTCATCATCCTGTAGCTTGACGAGAGCATCCAGTTGTCGATGGAGGATTGATTTCAGAACTCTGTAAACTGAGTCAGATGGGGAAAGTTGTATCATGTCGAGGAATATAGGAATTGCGATGGTGATCTGCTCAAAGGCTGACGTCAACTTGTACCCAGGCAACGAGAAGCAAGACATACCCAGCAATTACCTCGCGCCCAAGCTATATGCCCCCAATCGTGGCCTCCTCCTTGACCGTCAAATTCGAACCCGTGATTCCATAAGCCGGTAGTTGCATCCATCAAATACTGTGCGTGTTGAATGAATTGATATTTGGCTGAGCGCGCATGTGGGTCAGTCTTTCACCGGAGTATTGCAAGGAAACATGACTCACCCTCTTCTATATACTGGGGTCTGTTCAGGAGCTTCCCTATCTTCGCTAGTGGCAGTACTGTTTGATGGGCATCAGCAATGAGTGAGAAAACATGATACATAGCACAAACCTGTCATCATGAGCGTATCGTCCCAAACTTGGTTCTTGTTCTCCAGTCGGAAAGTGACTTCAGTAGCTGGGTCAGATTGTGACTACCACGGATATTACGGAACAGTGCTCACTGTGCTGGAATATACCCTGTTCAGTCCCTGCTCTGATGTGTTAGCGACAATCATTCGACTATAATGAGATTCAAGGCAAGACCCACTGGGACAGTCGTGATAAGCCCATTCGGCCCATTCGTCTATCCATGCTTCATATAGTTTCTTTTCTTCAGGTGTGAAGATTCCCCCCCGCTCATACTCCACTTCCATCAACGATGCGAGAGTCAGCAAGACAGCCATGCTGTTAATGTTCTTGGTAGTTCCGCCTTCCTCCGCTCTAGCAGTATACCAATCTTTGAGAATCGTCAACGTCTTAGCACCTTCCGGTGATGAAGGGTCTTGTGAGATCTTCAGGTTGTAGTACTATCATGAGGCGTCATTAGCGTAAGTCGATGGGAGTATATAGACGAGAGAAGCTAACGTTGAATAGGCCATACAACCCGATTGCTTGTTGCCATTCCCAGAAGTTCCAGCTTTCTCCCGGGGTCAGCTTGACCCACATCTCCTGAGTATCGAGATATATATAACTCACCTAGTACTGTCTATGACCCTTCCATCCTCGACTTCATTAGGAGGTATCAGCGCAACTCGGCACGTGAATGCAGACAGATACTCACTAGTATATTTGTGGATACCTTCTTTGTCCTCGAGTTCTACCAAAGCTTTGGTGATTCTGGCAACCAGTTCATCGACATTCTCTTCCTTCACCTCGTATGATCGGTAATCGAACATAGGAGCAGAGTACTCAGGCTTGATATTAGCGGACATTGCGGATTATCCGATATAGGGGGAACAACGCCGAAGCCGATAGCTGTGACAATTGGTGGTGGAAAGCTCAAGCAGTGCGCGACACGGAGGTTGATCACTTGCACGTACATTCAACTGATGGGTGTGAGCCTAGTGAAGATGGATATATAGTTATTTTGAGTCCATCTCAACCAGAATAAAGGATGTTCCGAAGGCATATCAAAACACCGATCCCAAAGAGCGACCGGCGCCGGAGGGACCATTACCCGAATGTCTCTGCGACTGGATTCCGATGCTCTTGTCACATGACATCGAGCACGATTCCCAGCTATTTTTAGCCGAGGCCCACCTTATCATCCCATTTTCAAGTGGATCTGACAGGTTTAGCCATGTATCCAGATTTCAGTCGGTCTTCTCTTGTGATTCGCCTGACTCAAGGGGCTCAGATAAGATATCCATTCTTGCCAAGACGCTTTATAGTGTGAGTGATCTATTTTGGTCATCAAAACCCATAATTAGCCTTGATGTGGATCTACCGACTACTTGATACAGGAAGTCCCACCCACGATGTGAGGATATAAGTGGGACACCATGGGGTCGAATGTTTTAGCTCTTCCAGTTCATCACAATTCGAGCACATACCATGTCTCATCTGAATCAGCCCAGCACTATCGCACAGGATGAAAAGGATATCGAGATCAATCATGTTGAAGCGGTCAACGACGCGCGACATGCACTTGATGACAAGTATCTGAGTCATGCTGAGGATGACGCAGCAAGAATCCTTCGGGAGAATGGCCCAGTCGAATACACTATCGACGAAGACAAGAAAGTGCTTCGTAAATTGGACATATGGGTTTGTAGTGAGTGTCCTCAACCACATCTAATCTCATCTCACTTACCCTGCATTTCCAGTACCGATGTTCATTGTGTACACCCTGGTTCACCTCGACAAAAGTGCTTTATCCTACGCTGCAGTCTTCGATCTGAAGACAGAAGCTCACTTGGTTGGCAAGCAATACTCGTGGCTGGGGTCTGTTATCTATCTCATGCAATTGGTGGTCCAACCGATCTCCGCTTACGCGTTGGTCAAGCTACCCATCGCCTGGTGGGTAGTGGGAAACGTCCTCTGCTGGGGTATATCCTTATGCGCAATGGCAGCTTGTCATAATTTTGCTGGTTTGTTGGCTACTCGTGCATTGTTGGGAGCGTTCGAGGCTACGATCAGTCCGTCATTCATTGCTATGACACAGCTGTTCTGGCGAAGAAGAGAACAGACTTATCGAAATACAGGTACGTTCGTTCGACTATCCCAACGGCCTGTCAACGAGATTGTTACTGACGAAAGCTGGTGAGATTAGCTTGGCTCATGTCCAGCTCCGTCGCCGGTATCATTGGACCTATCTTGACTTATGCTATTGGGCACGTCAAGTCTGGCATTCAACCTTGGCAAGGTATTTTCCTGTTTTTAGGTTGTATCACCATTGCATTGTGCCCTCTCATTTTCTGGATGATGCCGAACGACATAGCATCCGCCAAGTTCCTGACCCAAAAGGAAAAGGTTATCGCTGTCGAGAGATTGAGAGATAACAACACAGGTACTAAGACCTCGTAAGTATCATACTCTAAAGTTATATCCTTTTTCCGAATTATTCAGCTGATCTGGTGACATAGTAAATGGAAATGGGAACAATTTCGAGAAACTCTACTGGATCCCAAAACTTGGGGATGGGGCCTAATGCTCACTTGCATGGCCATCCCAAGCTCTGGTATCGGTACATTCGGCACATTGATCACTAAAGGCTTTGGTTTCAATTCTTTCGATACTATCCTGTTCCAAATCCCACCAAACGTGTTGACTCTGGTCTTTTTACTCGGAGGCACTTGGACGATGAACAAGATTAGGTTGAGGTTCCCAGTCGTCGCGTAAGTAAAGCGTTGATACGTAGACTCATAAAAGCAATGATATCTGATCAAACATCTTTGTAGCTTCTTCGTTCTCTTCCCAATTGCTGGGGCAGCATCTTTGCTTTACGTTCCACGAACCAAGCCTCATGCCTTGTTAGGATCTTACTATGTTATCATGTTATACACCCCACTTCGTAAGTCCATCGTCCTTTAGAATGCGATCTTGCTTACCCTGTCCATAGAACCATTGGTCTACTCATGGGCCAATATGAATTCCGCTGGTACCACCAAGCAACGTACTTTAGGAGCCATCCTGTTCATATTCCAATGTGCGGGTAATGTTGCAGGTCCTCAAGTCTGTAAGTGCCTTTCAAATTCACGTACAAGAGAGATGCGAGTTGATCATACAATGCGGATAGATCTCGAGGACGAAGCTCCAATCTACAGGACAGGTCTATATACGGACATGTCATGCTGGGCTCTACTGTTCATTCTGATCTGTTCCATGGCGGTGTACTTGAGATACTTGAATCGAAGACAAAGAAAGAAGAGAGAAAGAATGGGTAGGATGGTGGATATCCGGGACATGTCAATCATGACACTGGAAGAGGCTGCGGTGAGTAATGTTGCAGCTTTGGCCGGCCCGTTAGTAGAACGTAATGAGGACTAACGAAATGTATGATTAGGCCTATAAACGAGAACTCGCCGCTGCTGGCGAAGGACACGATATCAACGCTCACGCTTTCGATGATCTAACTGATCTCCAAAACCCCGAATTCCATTACATCTTATAAAAGGCTAGCAGATGTTCTTTCCTTGCTTTGGACAGGTCTTGTTATCTAGTTGCGTCTCGTCTCATTCAATTCGTTCCGGTCTTTGTGATGGGAAACGTGGAAATGTTTGTATTGCCGAGATCCATAAATCTATGGTATGCATCGCGAGTCGTTGAGATCGGAGATCGTAAAACGAACAGTAGTGACTTGCGACAGAAGATGAGGAGAGCAATGAGGATGGGGGTCTATCGACAACTGCTCTCAATTCTTCACCTCAAGAGCTCGCACGGCCGCCTGCGAGACATAACATCAACGCTCATCGTCTGGTCCAATCCGACTGGAAGTCTCTGTCACTCACTTCAAGCCCGGATAGGTAATCATCACGTACATGAGGATACAGGTGTCTGACTGATTCGGCTAGCTTGTAAAGGTATTCCTAGTATCAACAGAATTAGCTGAAAGATCCCCAGGCTTCTTCATGATACTCACTTTATTCGGACCTGATGGTCCATGTCTTTGAAATATCGTCTTTGCGAGCTCGTCGATAGGTTCGTGTCCAACTGCAGCGAATAGGTATTCAATGATAAAGCGATCTAGACGCACTACGCACCAAAAGCTGGGTTGTCGAGCTTGCCAATCCAGATCTCGGCCTAGTGGGAAGCATTCGTCAAGTGGGGCCGCAACTCAGGTGCGAGGACGATATGTACGACTCACACTGTCGACCGCGATTATCTCTTCCTCTCCATCAGGTGTTGTAGCATAGACTGGCACGAAATGACAAGTGTATCCGTTCTGCAACGATCATCAGTTTTATCGCATACTATTCTTAGGCAGGCCAGGGTGGTATACCTTCTCCCGATGTTCTGCATGAATCAGCCGAGATATTCTGGACGTGGAGAAACGCGAACTCACCCATATACGCCTTCACCTCTTCTTCATATTTTGGGTTTATCCTATAAGCCATGCCCCACACATAATCTTCTGGTAACATGGTGCCTTGAGGTATGGTCTGGTGGCACGTCAGGTGTCTACAGGTTGGCGTAAACATCAAGGATAAAATGCTCACCACCCCTTCCAGGTTATGCCATTCGCTAGCTTCTATAACAGTCACCACCCTTCCCGGAGCATCAGGCGTACCTCTATGATCTATAGATGATTGGGCGAAACGACGAACAACACCTTTCACGTATCCGGATCCTGCGAGGGTCAGCCTAGACTCGATCCAAGCTTCGACTCACGCTGTTCGACCGCGTGTGGTCTATGCTAACACGCGTACTTAAGCTTCAATCGTCAGGCAGCGAGTATCCACGGTGAGTACTCACGGCGGCTTGAAAATCAGGGAACCGTACCCGAACACCCAGTAAACCATTGTCCGAGCTGTAACCCTATATCGTTAGAATTGTAGCAAATAGACGCAAGATTAGCATGAAGACGGATACGAACAGCAGTGTTATGTGGATGATCGTCTCATATCACGTGATCACTCCACCACCTGGCCCTCAAGATGTCTTATGCATGCAAGAATCGATACACGGAGGTCAAAGATGCAGGGCTAGAACCCTTTGTGCTGTCATTGTACGGCACACTCTGACGCTATCATGATCTTATGCATAATGCTGCCTAGGGTAATCCAGATTGAAAGAAGCACCACCCACCCTTCATGGCTCCTCCTCCACTAAATCAGCGTGCGTATCTGTACCCGGTACAGCAAATATTGGCCCCTCCTCTGGACCTTTCAACCTATAATCGGGAATCTGAAGCCAATAATCAGCAAAAGTTCTGCCTGCCAGTCTGGGGCTACTCACGAAAAGTGAAGTTGCGAATACTAGTGACGCCCCAGCGAGACCGAAGATAAAGGTGTTTCTCAAAGCTATTCGGAAGCCTTCCCTTGCGGTCTCTCTCTGCCACGCTTCAGGCAGATCATCAATGGCATGGAACACATGTCGCAGCTTGTCAATAATCTAGCACATGGTCAGCTTACCAATTATAGCCTGCCATGATGACATACCTCTGGTGAGTCAAATCGCTCATTCAGCTGACTGGCCAATGACCCTTGGAATACCGCGCTTGATAGACCAACACCGAACACTTGTCCTAGACTTCGCCATACAAAGACAAATCCTGTGGCGGTGGCGATCTCGTCGACTGAAAGGACATTGAATTAGTACTGTAGTACAGCGAATGGGGCCAATTAATGTCGCTTGACTCACTTTCGACTGAATTAAGCATTCCGACTGAAGCGGCATGTCAGTACCGGCTATATATACCTGTATGAAGACAATACTCACCCAGCGTCAAAGTCAGTAGTCCGCTAAAACCGACACCCATCGGTACCACACTGAGCCACTGCGCTCCCCAAGAAGAGCTCTCCCGTAATGATACGAATAATGCCATCGATATCACAGGTCCAGCGCAATTGAGAACGGTCAGCCACTTGAAGTGCAAAGTCTTTTGGCAGATGTATCCCATGATCGGTGCTGATACAGACATCGCAATCTACATATGTGCTGAATCAGATTGAAGTCCATTTGCTAAACATAGTGGACTCACAGAATTAGGTAGTAGATGTGCTCCGGCTAGGGCCAAGGGCTGTTGGTACACGATCTCGAACACCATCCTATAGTGCGAATTTTGAGCATATGGCTGATAGAGCTCATCAAAGCTTATGTACTCACGGCAGATGATAAGTCATGTTGAAGTTAACTACAGCAATCACCCCTGCGATTATGCCCACGCACAACGGAGTCCTGCGTTTAAGTAATGATAAAGGCAACACTGGTCTTTCCGCCACCCTAAGCTCAACATAGACAAACAAGGCGAAGAAGACCGGTGCCAGGATAGCCATAGCTAAGCTGAAAGGGTCGCCATATATCGGTTGCGTCCCACCGGCTCTGGATAACAATTGCAGCAATGACCCGATCTGAAGAGATATTAGCAATATAACAATAATCCCACATGGCTGAGCTTACCGAGATCAACAAGGTCACTGCTCCGCCAAAATCGATCAGTCTCAAAGACTTCAGATCGTAATGACTTTTCTCGGTCGAAGGTATAGCAATTGGTATGGCAATCAGAGCGATCGCAGCGATCGGGACCTGGGCTACAATCGTCGATTCACTTAGTGACGTTTGACTTGGATATCATCTCCATCACATACCATAGAAAGCTGCTCTCCAGCCGAATATCTGAGTGAGAGCACCGCCGATAGGTCCACCGAGTCCAGTTCCAGCCCCCCACACCGCAAATTCCAACCCCTGATAGAACCCTTGTTCCGCAGGAGTGAAAATATCCGCCATGAGAACGCTTGACACTGTGCCGATCCCACCACCACCCATTCCGGCAATAAATCGAGATATGATAAGGAAAGAGAAAGTCGGTGCTACCCCGCATCCCAATGTCCCGAGAGTAAATATAAACACAGCTTGCACGTATGCAGCTCTTCTACCTATCAAATCGCTCAATCGTCCATATAAAGGTGTAAAAGTTACGCTGCTCCATAGGTATGCCGTACCTATTTGGCAGATACATAATTCAGCAGCTGACGCTCTCATTCACAGCTCTTGACCTACCAATCCACGCTTCTTGGTCTGCCGAATGAAGTTCCGAAGAGATCGTAGCTATGCATGTTGCCACAACTGTAGTTTTCGCAGTGCAAGTCAGGACCTCGAATCACTTCTCATCTTCGTCACGCGACTGGGTCACTCACTGGTCAAATCAAGGGCAGACAAGAAACCAGTCAAAAGAGCAGTTGCGACAATCACACGCTTACGAGCCACGCTAAGGTGTCTCCAATCTTGCTGAATCTCATCTTTGCCGTTGTTCAGTAAAGGTTGACGTTCACCTTCCAGTGAACTGGACATTTTCAAGCTTATTTCTATCGTTATCGTAACGTTAACATACCCAGACGATGTATCGTATATAAGGAATTCAACGTGTGGAGCATAATGTTTTTCCGGAAAATTGATTCCCACGATACCACCTCAAGAATGTATTGAGGGGGTCAGATAAGTAAGTAGCTTTCGGACAGACGAGCACGCAAGATCTGGTTGTAGACCAGCGATCTCAGTGTACCAGTAGAGATTGCGCAACACAAGTGCTATTGGCGTACGAGTGAGTAGAATGATGACGTACCTGGCCATTCTTCCTCCCTTCCTCGGAAGTCAAATTCCATTTCTCTCGATATACCTGGCGCCAAGCATATTCTACGGTCCGCCAGCACCGTCTAAGGAGTACATCTGTGCGCTGTCCTGCCGCTTCGCATGTGATGTGATCTAACGTGGGATGTAAACAACGTCAGGCTTTGAGGAGATCGCCGTTATCATGTAAATCGCAACCGATTGCGCAATCGATTAATCACATCATCCCTCGGATATCTCGTTTAATCACGTTAGATGAAACGAGATAACGTCTTGTATTCCAGATTTCGAAGATTTATTCCAGATTTCGGTCCATGCATTGATCATATCTAGGAGAATTGACGCCATCATCTTGCACGTGATACATGATCGTAACCTGCTTAGCTTGCAGGAGCTAACTGAGGTCATCATCGATCACCTCATCAGAGATGCTAGGGTCGGATAGCCGCGTGTATTTGAAAACATACTCTGATATCATCGAGTGAATCAGTTGATATATGGTAGAGCAGTGATATATACATACGGAGACGGTGCATACACAATCCATCACTTGCTTCATATAGAAAACATTCGTATACTGACAATTCATAAAAATGCCCATTGCTGTACAAGAACAAAACCCAGTCGAAACCATCAAAGCGGCTTTGACCAAGGTCAGTGTAACTGAAACAAACGAATCCTTTGACCTTCGATCATACTCCCATTTCGATGCGACTCCAAGCATAGGCACCGAGTTCCGAGCATACTCTCCCGACGGTAAACCGACACTGTCGATCAGAGATATCTTGGGTAACAAGGAGAGAGAAAAGGCTCTAGGCCGATTGGTGTGAGTAATTATCTTGTGTCTAAAGTGACAAGAATGACCGATCGTGAGATGGTCATTGTAGCTCCGAGCGGGGAGTCGTATTCTTCCGAGATGCAGTCATTTCGCCAGATGAACAGACTAAACTCGTCGAATCTCTGGGTAGACTTGGAGGCAAACCTTCGACCAGCAAACTCCACGTTCATCCCCTCACGATGGGCGGAAGTGAGCTCGGTGACGAAATTAGCATGATTTCTAACCGATACATCTTCGACAACCATTTCAAGCGTGATGACTTCACTGTCTTGAAGAGGAAATTCCATGCCGATCTATGGGTATGTTCGGCATCAGGACTTCGCATTGCGATATCATTGCTAACCATCACTTTCGACTCCCCTTGTGCAGCACTCCGATATAACATTCGAACCTGTGCCATCAGACTACGCTACCCTCCAGATTCGTAAACTTCCCAAGGTTGGTGGTGATACACTATGGGCCTCGGCATATGAAGCATATGATCGATTATCTCCAGTCTACAAGTCACTCCTTGAAGGTTTAACTGCAACACACGTAGGACAAGGGTTTATTGACATCGCTAAAAAGCAAAACACCACTCTTCGGGAGCCCAGAGGAGCACCAGAGAATGTGGGACAACATCTCTCAGCTGTTCACCCAGTGGTTAGAACCAATCCCGTCACCGGTTGGAAGGGTTTATTCGTCAACAGAGGCTTCACAAAGAGAATCAATGAGTTGACGCAACATGAATCTGATAATCTCTTGGACTTCCTGTTCGAGCATATCTCAGCTGTGAGTGTATTTGCTTGGCTAGCTGGCTGTCAACACCCTGCTAACAGGCTTCTTCGATCCATAGAACCACGATTTACAAGTCAGATTCAGATGGGAGGAGAACAGTTTGGCTATTTGGGACAACAGATCGACATTCCGTAAGTTCTTCCACATATTCACTTCGGACCAGCGTACATGGTACTAACATAAGCACGCCGCAGACTCGGCTACTGAAGATCTGGATGATGTTGAGAGAGTTGGAACTCGATCGGTCAGTTTGGGCGAGAAACCATACCTAGACCCTAAGTCCACAGGAAGAAGAGAGGCTCTTCTCAAAGCTCGTTCTCAGTGATGGGGTCAGTAGGGTGTATGTATGTAGCGTAGAGACCCGGACTTCTTTATGGCGTTGTAATCATATTATGTATGATGAAATGGATATCGTATCACTTTGTATGTGTGGACGCTGGATGAGGATGCGACTTCGGCTCTTTTTCCGGTCAAAGGATGTGCAACCATAGAAATGTCTCAGTTAGCCGAAGCTTAATGTTAGTCACCTCGCCTCAACCATCTCACATTTTCCCATTCATTGCCCTCTCTAGAAGCTTTCTTCTTCGTCTGCTTCAACAATTCTTCTCATAACCCTCCAAACGCATCATGAACTTTGCATACACCAACCAAGCTAGAAGATCGTCGAAAACGAAAATCCCGAGTAGCGGGAAATACGTTTCCTGTGAGTCCGCCTTTGCTCACCTTCTGCTGTGCTCGTCACCCATCTTATCCCAGAAGTCGCTGACTCCACCTCTCCACGTAAACAGACAGAACCAAGGGCAACCCTCGACCTATCGTTGGTCTGCTGGACCCTTCATCTACGACCGTCACTCCGCTAAGATTCCCCGATAACTCCCCTGTTAGATCAATTCATCATCTCATCGAAGAGTGGGACAAGGTCCATGAGACACTCATACCAGGGACACCTGTGGAGAACGTTGATGATGTGGTCATTCTGGCTCCGCTCAGAGGAAGAGATGTGATCTGCGTGGGGAAAAACTATAAGGAACACGCTGAGTGAGTCTACCTATCGTCACAACGGTCTCAGTATAACTGCGGTCCAAGGCTACACATACCCGAGGGAAGGTGCGAACCATAGTCAAGGCAGGCTGCCAGGATGGTCATGGTGGAAGGTGGCTGATAGAGCATCCACGAGCTTAGAGAATTCCACAGCAGCGGATATGACAAGAGTGACACCAAAGCACAACCTGATTTCCCAGGTGAGTAGGGAATCTATATCCATTGACTCAGGCTATTCCTTCTTCCTAGTCCATGTCGTGCAATATGGATGAGCTGACCTGGATACCAAACACAGTGATCTTCACCAAACGAGCTTCATCCATCATTGGTAATGGTGCTCACATTTATCCCCATCCCAACATCACTAATTCAGTCGATTACGAAGGAGAACTTGCGATCATTATCGGTAGAGGTGGTATTGGGATCAAAAAGGAAGATGCCTGGGCTCATGTTTGGGGTGCAACCATCGTGAATGATGTGAGTGGCCGTGCTGTCTTTGATCCCTGTTCATCCTTGTAGAAACTGCCCATCGTATCAATCATATCTTTGCCGTACAGAATGTTCCGACCACTTCGATCCCATGCTAACATATCCCCTCAATCAGGTCACCGGCAGAGACAGACAAAGGGATCACAAACAATTCTATATCGGCAAATCTTTAGACACGTTCTGTCCGATGGGACCATGGGCTGTACATGGTGAGTCAAATGATCGTTGCTTCAACAACCTAGTTCAAACAATGACGCTGATGCGCAATATTTAGCTTCCATGCTCGATTTTAAGAACATGCACCTGACCACTAAGCTCAACGGGAACGTGGTACAATCCCAGAGCACCTCGGAATTAATCTTTGACATTCCTACCTTGATCGAGACCATATCGATGGGAACGACGCTTCAACCTGGGGATGTCATTGCTACGGGCACGCCAGCAGGTGTATGTCTCTCAACTGGCGTGTTCTTAAAAGACGGTGACGTGGTCGAGATTGAGATTACAGGTATCGGAAAATTGAGAAACAAGGTAGTAGATAGAGGACGAGCACCTGATTGTGCTCCGGTAAGACAGAGCTAGTTCCAAAATAAGGTAGATCAATCTAGATGTAAGAAGAGGACTGTACGAGCTACGATTATGCATGAAGTCGACCTACTGTGATTTGGTATCAAGCTTCTCATGAGTGGCTAATTGAGGATATTGCCGGCAGCGGGAAGAACGGAAGGAGATCGCCAGAAGTCAGCTTGATAGCCTCTCTACCCAGCCTCGGTGTCTCTGAATTATTTCGTCCATCTGACAGCACGCTAATGCACCTGGTGTCCCTCCTCGCGTATGCATACCTGACACTGCTGCTTGGTGGGACATCAAACAAAGTCTGCTGGGTGAGAGATTTAAAGGAGGACAGCCAGTGTGTTTTACGTAATAAACCATGAAGTGATGATGAAATTGGAAATGAGGATGAGGATCGAATTGAATACATTGCTCATCATTCATCTACTCTCTCTTCTTCATCTTCCTGTATACCCACACGAGTTATCATAAAAACAAAAATGGCTACCGCTGCTAGATTCCTCTCCTCTTCTCGACTCGCTCGACCATCCATTGCTGTGAGCTCGACCGCCGGTCTTTCCGATCTTGTTATAGTAGCTGATTTTGATTGAAAATGCAGGCCAACGTAGCTCGTCAATCCAGAGGTTACGCTTCTGCCGCTGGAGCTGGTGGGCCAAGTGAGTGATCTAGTCAATACGATTGTGCTAGCTGCGGAGGGCTGACTCGCTGAAACTTGGTAGACTATGGTCTTATCTTCTCCCTCGCTGGTGTTGTCAGTGTTAATTCCCTTCTACCTCTGATCTCAAACAGCTGATTCGATTCCCGCTAGACCGGTCTCGGTGCTTACGCTTACCTCCAATACAACCCTGGTAAGTTACTTTGTTGTCTATATGTGCTGTGCTTAATACTGATGTTCCCTGATGAATATAGCTGCCAAGGCTGAAATTTCCGCCAAAGCACATGAACTTGAAGCTAAGGCTGAACAGAAGATCAAGGGTGTGCAATCCGAAGTGGATGCTGCTGACCAGGGTACTGGTTCTTACGCTGCTCTTATCAAGTGAGGCCCATATACATCTTCCACATTGATCTTCCTAGCTTCATCATCGCTCTGCTCGACTGACCTGATACTGATTTGCTTCTGCTATCGCTAGGGACTCGTGGACACCTTTCACTCTCACCAAAGTCGCACCATACAATCACAACTCTGCTATTTACACTTTCTCATTCGGTGAAGACGGCAAAGACAAAGTATCCGGTGCTGAGGTCGCCAGTGCTTTGTTAGTCAGATCTCCTCAAGGTGAAGGCGAGATCAAGGATGACAAGGGTAAACCAGTCATCAGGTGAGTACCCGCCCGCATCAAATCATGATTTTACCGGTGTCTGATCATGATCGTACAGACCATATACCCCCGTTTCTTCCAATGAACAGAAAGGTTCTATTGATCTGTTGATTAAGGAGTACAAGGTGAGTGGCGGACTGTATCTGCGCTATCCCCTTGTGATTCAGGCCGTCTGCTTAAGCGTAGATTCCATCCTTTGATGTCACTCGTATTCCATCACCGATTCCTTGCTGACGGGCTGATGGCATACACGCAGGATGGTAAACTCACCCCTTTCATTTCGTCTTTGCAACCCGGTCAACAACTCCTCTTCAAAGGTCCTATTCTCAAATTCAAGTATGAACCCAACACCTTTGATCGAGGATTGGCTGTCGCTGGTGGAAGTGGTATCACCCCCATGTATCAACTCATCACTCACTCCTTGAACATTCCTGATGATAAGACAAAATGGACTTTGGTGTTCTCCAACGTTACTGAGAAGGATATCTGTGAGCAGTTGAGCGCTTGGGGTCAATTCCCTAGAAACAAATGATCTTGCTAACTTAGTACTCCATCAATAGTACTTCGAAAGGAATGGGACGAACTCGCCAAACAACACCCCGATCGACTTGAGGTTAAATACGTTCTGGATAAGGGCCCATGGGGTTGGAAGGGTGAGCATTCATGCGGTGTTTGAGTAGAATTTGCAGATTCCATGGATACAGTCGTCATAATTCCTCTCTGTCCCATCAGACCATCCTCTTTCAAACTCTCATCTATAGACTAGCCTCGCTATCCAGTCAGTGGCCCTGTTGATCATCAGACGCTGATTCCAAAGTTGCTGCCTAGGTGAAACCGGATTCGTCACCCCTGCCATGATCTCCAAGCTTTTCCCTCGATCGTCCGACTCGAACGAAAAGGTTCGAGCCTTTGTCTGCGGACCCCCACCTCAAGTCAAGTCTCTCGCTGGCCCCAAAGACGGACCCAGACAAGGTGAATTGCAAGGCGCCTTCAAGGAATTAGGTTATACCGCCGACGAAGTTTTCAAGTTCTAGATGTCTTTAAATTATTAGAATGCTTAGATATATAGAAGACTGCTGACACGAATAGAAGGAAGACATTTCGGGTAGAAGCTGGACACGGACATAATCTCTCATCATCATGAGATGTATTTTAATTCTTCGTCGTCCAAACGTCTTGCTTGCAATGCATTGCAGGTTTTCCATCCGATTGGTCCATGATGGCATCCTTGGATCAGGTTGACCATCGCTGGTCGGTACAGGTGCTTCGTAAATTATGAATGATCGCAGCAGGATGATCAATGAGTGGTGCACAGGCGTGCATGTGATATTGTGTCCAAACATGCAATATAATTATACGAAAATTTATCCTCTATATATCTAAGCTATCCTGATAAGCATAATCCAGATGATGCTGACAATCGATTTATATCTCTACCGCTGGGCCACCACCCGTCTTAGCAGTTTCCTCCTTTGACAACTTCAGTTGATCGATGGACGCAGTGATAGAGTCAGTCTCGCCGTCGTGATTCCAACCTGGTAGATCAGCCAGATCCCTAGCGGCGGCTGCTCTTCTGGACTTCAAAGCGTCTCCTGATCCAGGTCTCCATTTCCACGAATCCTTCAACTCTTTGGATAGTGTACCTTCGATGAGCTCAACGACGTGTTTACCGATGTTGGGTAACAGTTTGAATGAGTGTCTATAAGGGTACAGGGTTGACGGTCAGCAGAAGCGATGGATAGATGGGGTCGTTCACTCACCCAGAATCACCCGTAGCTAAGATGAAGTTCTTCCATTTGGGATGTTCACATATCAACAAATTCGCATCGGCAGTATCGGTACACCAACACAAAGCTTGGTTGAATCGCTTCTTGTCCTTAAATCTAGGCAAGAAAGCGTCCACGGCTCTACCTATACTGGCTTCTGATTCTAATGGGATGGTATCGGAAGGGTGTTTGGCGTGAGATCGAGGGACGGAAACCTTCTTGGGTGACGAAGCTCCATAGGGTTGATGCTGCTTGAATCGGGTGAAGCCTGGAAATTCGTCACAGACTTTGATGATACCGTATCTGAAGGAGGGATGAGATGAGCTATCTGCACGGTAAGAGTTGGAGATACTATCAGAGCTAACTCACTCGTTGGGCTCAAAGAAAAATCCCAAATCGCCGTTGTAGACCACTGGTGTATCCTTGAATTGTGCTGCTTCTTCCGGTGTCAATTGCATATGAGCGTAAACCCAGGCCTGGGAAGTTATTCAGTCAGCATTTCCTGTTCAGCAAGCTGGAGAATGTACAGTAGATGATCCATCTACAGATGCAAGAGATGATCGCACTCACCTTTGACACACATTGATCCTCCAAGTCTACCAGAGTAGGACTCCAAGCTCCAGCAGCCAGCACCACTTTATCTGCATGATACTTTGTTCCGTCAACTGTCTCTACGCCGACACACGTTGTACCATCTTCGGCGAAAAGAGGGGCCTTGAACGAGCCAGCACTACCACAGAGAAGTGTGAGCATGTGTTTGGCTTAAAGTTCACCGGCCAAAAGCAGGGAGTCAAGTCACTTACCCTCCAAATCCAAATTTGACGCCCTCTTTCTTCAATACTTCTGCTATACTATTGATGGCTTTGGCTGCTGCCAGCCATCCTCCGTCCGATGACCACACAGCTTTCCAGCCCTATCAGAGGGGTGAGTACGACTTCACGTGGATGATACAATGGACTGACTTACCTTGATCTGTTCTCGATCTAACAAAGGCATTTTCTTCAGTATCTCCTCCTCGCTGTCCAACCATTCCGTCGTCTTTTCTAATCCTACACCAGCGTTGACAGAAGTCTCATACGCTTCTTTGAGTGATTCGATCTCTTCAGGAGTATGTCCGCAGTCGAGCTATACACCTCAAATGTCACCTTGGCTTCAGGCGGCTCGTCGATCTCCTTTTCCACTCACTCGACCTGTATTATGGAAGTAGGGCTTGAACACCTCATCGTTCAACCACATATCTCTAGCTTCCATGCTCAGCTGTATATCCGCTGGGTTCCTCAGACGGATACCCATGATCTTATTCAGATCGTTTCCCGCCGATTGAGCAGATGGGATCTCATACGTATCCAGGACAGTGATGTTGGAAGGTGTATAACCATTTCGCAATAAGTGAAGAGCGGTGGAAGATCCGATGGTACCTGCACCTCCCACTACCACGATCTTAGTGTCTTTCTTTGACGATGAAGGAGACATTATAGCTAGATTAATGTGATGCTGCTGATGCTTACGAACATGATCAAAGAACAGTCAAACGAGTTATCATATACTGCTGCACTTATAAATGATAACAGCAACCCAAAATGCCAGTGAATCGGAAATGGGTTTCCATATATTCCGTGGTATCGGTCAATTCAAGTGTCTCCCAGGTGCCGATTCATTCCGTCACGTGGGTAATCTTTTCAAATTCCAGACTGATTTCGACTGCCCTTCGAGACAGTAAGAGGATTAATATATGCATGCTCCTGTTATGTCGGTGGTACGAGTGTTGCATGCGTGTGTTGTGTAAGTCTTTGTATGTGCGCATCTGTGTGTTGATCGATTGATGCAGCAAATCAGGTACAGGGATCAGATCACGCTAACACCACAGCCGAAAAAACAATGGGAAGCTACTGTAGATTCATGGTTTTGCCTACTCCAGCACAGTGTTTTCAGTCGTGCAATGCAACTCATAGTCCCATCGCCCCTCGGGCGGTTGGTTGGGCAATACCTACATCCGTTGATAGATGGACAACAGTGATGATGACTCATTCTGCCACCTGGTTTGGCCTCCCATGCACGGGATTCACAAACAAATGAAGATTAGCCGAGGATACTTTGGGAGATAGACATCGGACCGGATGGCCAATGACGATTCAGGTTCACAAATTAAACTCACCGCCAACACGGACTTTTTATTAGGAAAAAAACTTCCATCCGAGCTGACGGATAGGCTCATTACGAGACCTTTCGTTTTTCCTCTCGATTTACCCCCCAGCCCATGTGACGGGGACTCCAAGGACGTATCGTTCAGAGATAGCGGCAGAAGAATGGGTCCGGTACCAAGAAGAGATAAAGAAGTAGTAGATAAAGCGCTCATGCAGAGAGAAGATAAATGAAAAGATATATAAACTGAGCTGAGATCTCTACAACTTCCCTTTTTTTCCCAATCGCAATCCTGATCTTCTCGACGAACCACTCCAAACATAATGGCCGAACTCGACGCTGCACCTCCTAACACCCGACCGGGTGGCAACGATGACAACTTACGAATCAAGGAAGTGGGCAACCCCTCGCACAACGCTCACAATGCGGACGAGTTCGATATGGTAGCTTATCAGAACGAGGTACCGTTATGGAAGAGAATCCACCAACACAGTCTGACACAGATGTTGCTCATGAGTGTCCAAGCCTTCTGTGGTCCTGCTATGGCAGACGCTATCGCTGGCCTCGGCGGGGGTGGATTAGCTACACCCCAAACTTCGAACATTGCGTGAGTCAAAAGTGTCTCTCACCAAGCCTTGGGCATCTGATCTTATTGTTCTCCCGTCATCACCTAGTACCTCCATCAACTACGCTTGTTTGGCTATCACTTGTCTTTTCGGTGGTCCCATTGTGAATCGACTCGGTACGAAATGGGCCTTGGTCCTCGGTGCTATGTCTTTCCCTATCCGAGGTGCTTCTTACTACTGCAACAGTAAATTCGGTGTGCAATGGGTACGTTCTGCATCTTTCCATAAGCTCCAGCACATCATCAGATCAAGCTGACTTTCTCGTCAATTTCACTTTGCAGTTCTTAATCTTTGGTGCTTTCATCACCGGAACAGGAAGCGGATGTTGGTATGTTGCTGAATCCGGTACGATCATGTCCATCGCTCCCAGTGGGGCTAGAGGAAAATATCTCGCTCTTTGGATCGTGGCTAGAAATCTTGGTCAGTTGATTGGAGGTGCTATCAACTTGTCCAAGAATCACAAAGCTGGAGCCACCGGAGGGGTAACTCCTGATACATACATCGCTTTCTTGATCATTGAAAGTCTTGCGTGAGTGATTCAACCTCTACTAGACCTTTCCGAGGATAGTGAGGAGCTATACTGACCATTGTCGATAATCTTCAGATTCCCATTCGCCTGGCTCATCAGTCCTCTGCACAACGTTGTCAGGTCGGATGGTACGAAAGTCAGAGTTTCCGAGAAACTTTCTACTAAAGCCGAATTCAAGTTGATCAAGATCACAATGACTTCGAAGCTCATCTTGCTATCAGCCCTTTGGGCCGTTTGGTCTTTCTTCTACAGGTGAGCAAATATGATCCATCGAATTAGTATAGGTGTTCTAAAGCTGATTTCATGTGATCTGATTGAAAGTGGTACTTGGTCGACCTACTTGGGTACATACTTCAGTACCAGATCCCGAGCTCTCTCGTCTCTGATCTCACCCTTCTTCTGCATGTAAGTTTTCGAATAACCTGACTCTCCATATTCACGCACTGACGTCTCGATCTAAATCTAGTATCGGCTGCTTCGGTCTCGGGTTCATCCTCGACATGAAGAACGTCAGTCAGCGACGAAGAGCTCAATTGGGTCTTTTCACCGTGCTTATCCTCAACATGGGCGTGTATATCTGGACAATCGTTATGCAAGTCAAGTTCAACAAGCATAATCCTGGAAAAATCGATTGGGTAGACAAGTTATACCCCTCTGCCTTTTTACCTTACTTCTTTGTCCAGACCACCGGTCCATTATCGCAATCATACATGTACTGGTTACTGTCTTCTTTCGCCACCGATGCTCAAGCCAATGTACGAAATGGTGCTGCCTTTAGATGTTTGGAAGCGGTCGGTCAAGCGATATCATACGGTATGAACACCCAGATCAAGACTTCCCCATTGATCGGTTTCTGCGTTACATTCGGTTTGATGGCTGCGGCGATGGGTCCCATGATCCTCTTAGTCAACTCAACTCCCAACGAGATCCCCGCGGATGCTTTGGACAAAGAAGAACACGAGAAGGAAGTCCAACAACTCCAACAAAAGGATCTGGCTGAGAAGGACGAGGATGTCAACTATACGGTTAACCGAGTTTAGATGACCAAGAATATCCCACTATCTTTGATCAATTCGCTTTTTCATTGGAACTGGGATTGATATACGTGGAGATTGGGTGGATCTTTCTTGAGTAGCAGGGATGGGATGATTTGTGAAAAAATGGATCTGGAATTATTACTTGGTTGTTGCTATTTCTCGTTGTTACGCTTTTGATTCGATGCTTGTTTAGGAATGTCATCGTCCTTGATTTCTAATCATGTCAGCTTGCAGCACCTTATGTCTTCTTGTTGCGTATGTGCTTACCCCGACTGCTCCAAAATCCTCAGAGATTCATGGCACCCTTTCCACCAGATTGAATAAACCGTTGATCCTCCAGTGAGCTGACTTGGTTGTAAGTTCCTCCTCCATCCTACGTTTAAGCATATCTTCTAGCTCCTTCACTTGAGTCTCTATATCCACCGCACCATCCCATTGGGGTATCGAGCCAATCGCGTCTCGGAACTCGTACTTTGTGATCTGTGACTCAAGCAGCTCATCGAAAGTATCTCCCGTCCGATGGGTTAGGTCAAGCAAAGCTTCGCGAAGCTGTTCCTTCCTTTGTTGAGATACAACTCCACCCATATCCGGACATTTTGCATGTCTACTAAATTCTACCACGACCTTCTTCAACCCTTTCCTCGGGGCGGGAAGTAGCAGTGGTTGAAGATGCACATTCTCGATATAGATCTCTTCGATAGATGGGAAAAGAGCAATGAGGGATCGGATAGACTCAGCAAGTCTTCCAGTTAAATCCATGTCTCGTTGGTCCAGTATGCTAGAAGGGTATCTAAATCAGATTATACGAAGTTGGCTGGCTGAGTGACCCAGATTGACCAGAAAGGAGACTGTCTCAGGGAACGAGTCTCTGTTGCCCCCACAGGATTTGGAAGAAAGGTGCAACGCGATATCTTGCAGGATGAGGGAAGTAAATGTGAGCTCAGTAAGTCGAGGTAGAAAGGGGAGCTTTGTATGAGTTACCTTCAGATGATTGTTACTCGTTCTTTCATCTATCTCCGTCCGGATCCAAGTCATCGGGGTAGTGATGTTCGCCAGTCGATCTTGCATAGGATACTTCACCAATGTCAGATTCTTTATCAGTGACAGATCGTATAATTTCCTTTTCACATGACCGGAACTTGAAAAGCTGAAATCTGTTTCGATAGCCTCTGTTTCGTAGGTGTCGAATGAGCGGTGGTGATTATACAGGTTGATTAGGTGGGAAACTGGTACCTCGCTCGACGACATGAGTACAGGAGATGCTAGGGAATATGAGGATTTGGAGACTTGTCTAAACGAGGATAATGTCTTCATAGATCCGGCTTCTTGGAGATTTTGGAAGATGAGAATGAGTATCTCAGGTGGGAGAATGGGCGAATGAGTGGTGTTGAGCATGATTAAAAGTGTACGTCAGATGCATTGAGAGGAGAAGATATGGATGATGGCTTTTCAAGATCATATACGTGTGTGACATTTAGTCGTCTGGTAAGAAGCCAATCTGTCGGTCTTTCGGTCATCGCTATGCAACACACAGCACACAGCATGCAGTAACGCACATACTTGTACATGACTTTGGGTCGACTTGAAGTCATGTCAGGCGATGAAGTAAGGTTAGTAAGTTGGATGATTCATTCAAAGCTGTGTTGAGTCTGTAGGGACTGCTGACTCGAAAGATCTGTTTCGCACGTACGAATACAACATAGATTGGTACGACGTGTGTTAACGGGGAGTGACATGCCAGTGACCAGGCTGTACTCCCGTGATATTAATGATGGCCCATCTCAATCCCCACTTTCAAAGCTTCGAGTTTGCGACATGTGGTCTGCATGAGTAGGTCCTAGACAACCTTATCCTTGCGCAGATGTCAGGTGAACCAGTACCTGCTGAACCTCACACGAGGCTTTGGCCTTTGTTTTCGGAAGAACCAGGTGGAACAGAGGAGACAGCTATTTGAGATGAGCCGTTATGATGGCCATTGGATCAATAGTTCTGAGTGAATCACTGTTCAGATCGAGCACTGCAATCACAATCATACATGAATTACTTTTTGGTGACAGCGTCTACTGGGCCGGAAAGGGTCATCCGACAAACTGGATCGTATGATTACCCAACGCGTTGCTCTCCGTAAGCTTCCGAAGTCAATATGCATTGGATCAGGTCTTAGACCTCTCCTCTACGAGCACTGTCCTGACCTCGCTTAGATGCTTGACCTGAAAATGGGATGGTAGGTAGAGATTTATAGATCTAATCAGATAAAAGATGGTGCTATATCAAGTAGATTGTTCGGCCGGTTTACGTTGACATCTCATCACATAATGACATCGGCCGATCGCATCTTTCACCACCTTCATCTTCATCTCCTTGTTGAAATACAAATCTGGTATATATAGAATGTCAAGATGGGGAGGAGGCACAGGGGATTACTACCCCTATGTACCTCCTCATCCGGCTCTGCATACAGAACTCGACTTCGACATCATGCCCATAGCGATACCCCTTGACTCCGTGTCCATCCACCCACTCCCTCTTAAAAAGGTCATCCCCTTTCCACCTCGTATATCGAAAGATCCTTTACCCGTTGATATCATACGTCGGATATCCTCTAATCTTGCCCAAGATGGGTATCTGGGAACGGTAGCACGTATTCATAGTTGCTCGAAAGAGGTATACACCGCTATCACGCCGATACTCTACGAATCGCTGCAGATCAAGAAGGGTAGATCAGATCATCTACTGTCAATTGTCCCCCTGCAAAACCCTTACATCAATGGCGTACAACATGATTCACTCGTTGATGATACCTTCTTCACCTCGTCGAAGTCAACCACCCGACGCTTAGCGGCTTTCCAACATGTTCGTCACTTGATCATCCACTCATTACCCTCTGATATTCTCTCCAATCAATTCGCGACATCCGTCGAATCTTTATCATCAACAGCATTTCCCAAACTACACTCTGTCCAATTCCTCCCTACAGCTACCGACGAGATTCGCTCTTGGTCACCACCGACATACGATCGACTTCGCAATCCCCCTTTCCTCGAAACCCTCGTTACCACCTGTCAACCCGACCAATTATGTATATCGTTCCCGATCGTGTTATCTGAAAATTGGGAATTACATCGTGATTTGACCGTATCAGGTCAGTACCAATTCATCTCACGTATCGCCAAACTACATCAAGATGGATTATGGAAGGATAGTCTGAAAGTATTCAACGTTCATAATATCGTTCACCAGGTCTTGCCTTCTTTGCCCAACGTGATCAACAATTATCATTTCGCATCGCATACTACAGGATCCATCACTCGACCTATCATTCATCCTCCAGGTGTCCAATCGGTATATATACCAGGTATTCAGTGGTCCTATAGAGCATGGCAAATTGGTAAATTGATCAAAAACTTGTTCCCATCCGGTACTACCAACGCACCTGAGATAATTCAAAATACAAGATGGACTTTTATCAACGTCAAAGGACATATCTTGACTAAGATGTTTAGAGATGATGATGATGAGTCTGGAGTGGGTCATGATGAAGTGATGGATTTGATCAGGAATGCGGTGAAAGTCGGTTTACCACAGGATTTACCACTCAGAGAAGGGTTTGATAAAGAATTGGTGAATGATGTTTTGGATGCTATTGCGTATGAGGATCAGGGGGAGTGCGAGGTCTGTCACTGTGAGTGAAACTTTCTTTCGAAACCAAGGAACGGTATATTGCGCTATCTGTCCATTCCATATATGCCTCACTTTTTCAATATTCTACTACATTGAAGTCTTTCTCGGCTTGCGATACGCTGACCCTTGTCATCCCCATCTTTAGCCACACCCCGATCCGTCCCTCAGGTATCCGACATTCGCGATATCTCTTGACATTGTGACGAGTGTGGGAAATACCATACCAATCGGCATGTGCCCTTGGAATGTGAGAGATGCGATCTCTCGTATCCCATGAAGGTGTTACCTATAAATATCCCATGGATCCCATTAGACAAGCACGGCAGCGGAGTTTAGATCTTGATAGAATAGCATAAAATTCAGCATAGTCATACTTAGGAAGACATCTTCATATCGCAATACAATCATAGCAGACACATGCGTCTTTCATAGTCAGTCATACGAACGATTCTGTAGTCTTTCCCAATTTTATCTTATGTACATTCATTGCGGGGGCCACTTTGACCTGAATGGCTAGTATTGACAATGAATTGAGGATTTTAAGGCAAACTTATCCAAGGTATATCAGCAACTGGGAATCATTGAGTCTTGCTGTGACTTCATGAATAGTTTCTGCATGCATATGAGAGTGAGAATTCCCCTGCTGTTGTCGGTCGGTGGATCAGATGAAAGGACAGCACAAGATGAGAAGATCATCAGGAGAATCTCGTGTCCTTCGTCATGTAACGTGATGGGCTTGACCGATGCAGTCGCTATGGATGCTTCTGCTTTCCTTGGCTGCGCGTATACGCCCCTTCAGGATGCATACAAGGTGAATATAGTGCACTTGAAGATGAATGATAGAGAGGTGAATACCTGTGTATCTGTGTATATGCCACAATCGAATCGAGTTGAAAGCGATCGTCATCTCTCAAATCCAAAAAAAAGTTGGATGCGAGTGACCATCTCCTTTTTCCCCTTTCTTCTCTTCCAACCTTGTTCTTCATCCTTCATCATCAGATATACACATCGAATAAAATCATGTCGGAAGAGCACAGTGAGCTGCATAGCAGCCTGTCGGAGATCATCACAGGTGTAGAATCAAATGTAGCTTCGACCTCCTCTTCAGCATCATCTTCTTCCTTGAACGATGATATAACTCCTTTCCCTTCTCCCGTGCTATCCGCTACTTCCCTAGCAGGCTTGTCATGTAAGTGATCCTCTCTTCCAGTAATGAGATGTAGCTTATTCGGTATCTTCAACCACATAGTATCCTCCGATGGTGAATTGGAACCGGAAGTAGACGACTCAAAGATTGTAACCGAGGAAGACAAGCAGAAGGCATTAGAGTTGAAAGCAGAGGCTAACAAGGCTTTTGGAGGTGAGTGAGACCATACCATATCACAACGCTGTACGAGCGATGTAAAGTCTTCTAGCTAAGTAATGTATCATATCTCAGCAAAGGATTTCAACAAGTCTATCGATCTCTACACTCAAGCGATAGCTCTCAACCCGAAAGATAGTACATTCTGGAATAACAGAGCAATGAGTAAGGCCAAGATGGAGGAACACGGTGCTGCTATAGCGGATGCTAGTGAGTCTGGCTTGCGGCTTTCATCGTTAATCTTATCTATCTAGCTCATTCCTTCAATTGATTGTATGCTGAATGTTCACTCTTCATCCTCCCCGCTTAGCCAAAGCGATTGAGCTTAACCCTAATTACTCCAAGGCATATTTCAGACGTGGTCAATCGTACCTTGCCATTCTCAGACCCACGGACGCTGTACCAGACTTCAAGAAGGCCATCTCGGTCGACCCGACGAATAAAGCCGCGAGGGAGCAATTGCAGTTGACGGTGAAGCTGATCAGGAAGATAGAGTTTGAAAAGGTGAGTCAATCGTATTTGCTCTCCCCAGAATGCTGTGGATAGAGAAAATATCTTATGTCGATCTTCCTTATCTCATCCATCAAACTCGCTATGATATTATCTGAGATATTCATCGCTGATCTCTACTTACTCCCTAGGCTATATCAGTTGGTGAAACCGAAACGGCCTCTTCCAAATGTCTTTCCCTGATTTCCTCCGGAGCATGTGCACTCGATGTCAACACCGCCAAACCTGATTTCCCACTACCTATCATCCCCAACGACCCCAACGGTCGATATAAGCCTACAGAGGAATTCGTAAAAGGGATGATCGAGTCATTCAAGAATGGTGGGAAAGTACCTAAACGAATAGCCTGGGAGATCATTCTGGGTTGTAGGAGTATGATAGAGAAGGAGAGTACGTTGGTGGAGATCAGTATACCGGAGGGGGTGACGTGTGATATCATCGGAGATAGTGAGTTCGAATTATGGCTTCTCTTCGGATAAAGGGCTTCTGTGCTGATTGCCTTTCCTAGCTCACGGCCAATTCTTCGATGTACATAATTTACTCTCGATGACTACTCATCCTAGCGAGTCCCACTATATGATCTTCAACGGTAAGTCAGCTCTCCCGCGTGCTCGAGCGGGATCGTTATACCTGATATGGTTTTTTTCAGGTGATCTCGTCGATCGTGGATCATGGTCGGTGGAAGTCGCTCTAACTGTATTCGCTTACAAATGGTTATACCCGGATTATGTATTCATAAATCGTGGTAATCACGAAACTAATGGTAAGACGCTTGAGCTAATGTGAATTGTATCTACCCTCAGCTGACAATTGCTTATCTATATCTTGCAGATATGAACAAAGTGTACGGATTCGAGGGAGAATGTAAAGCCAAGTTAGGAGAGATGACTTTCAAGTTGTTTGCGGATGTTTTCACCTCATGTGAGTCATCAAAGTCAATGTAACCTGGACCAACACCTGCGATTTGACGATACTTGTTACCTAAATGCTTTCTTAGTACCCCTCGCCGTCCTTGTGTCTGCTACCCAGTCACCCGCATCACCCAAATCAGAAGGATCTCAGCCTGCGATACTATCGGAAGGGAAAAGGAGATTCTTCGTTTGCCATGGTGGTCCGCCTGTCAGTAAGGATGGTGTGACCCTGGATGAAGTTAGAAAGATAGATAGATTCGGTAGACAACCTGGACAAGAAGGTATCATGTGTGAGGTAAGTACGATTTCAAGCTGTATGACTTATCTTGATGTGGATTACAGCTGATTGAATTGATGAAATGTTCTCCTCCCATACAGATGCTATGGACGGATCCACAAGAGCCCAACGGTCGTGGACCTTCCAAGAGAGGTGTTGGGTTAGGATTTGGGCCTGATGTTACCAGGAGGTGGTGTGAATTGAACAAGATAACGGCTGTCATACGGTCTCATGAAGTGAGAGCGGATGGTTATGCTATTGAACATGATGGACTTTGTATAACTGTTTTCAGTTGTCCAAATTATTGTGATTCGACTGGTAACAAGGTAAGCATATATCTCATCCTCTTCCTATGTGATCAATGTGAAGAGCTCACTTTTCAGTCATCCCCTCCTAGGCCGCATATATCCGCATGCAATCGAATGGATCATTATCATACCATCAGTTCGACGCTGTCCCTCATCCCGATGTGAAACCGATGGCGTACAGTTCCGGGTTTAACTTTGGAGGGTTTTAGTTGTAAGACTGCTGTAGTGCATTCATCCATTACTACATATACTATGCATGGTCGTGTTATATACTGCATCTGCATCTGTATCTCCATATGTCCGTATGCTACGTCATGACCCTTTGGATGCCATGTGCCACACTCGGTGTATCGTGATTCAGGGTAACACGACTGTCACTGGTCGGACTGGTCACTGTGCGTTGTCATTGACTGTCTACATCTGCAGCATCCTCATCCTCATCCATTCTATTCCATCGATATCATAGACACCCACGTTGTATTCCCACCCTGTAACACCTAGACAGATCCCCTCTGCCCATCATGCAGCCAAATCAATGGCAGCAACAGCAGTTCTCATACCCTTCCTTCCAGCAACCCCGACCGACTGGTGCACCACAAGGTCAAGGTGGGTTCGGAGGTAACAATGTCAACCCTTCTTTCCTATCCACTCAGCCTACAGGATATCCAGGTCAGCAGCAGCAACTACAACCTATGCAGACTGGGTATCAACCCCAACTGCCTCAACGGACAGGTATGATGGGTGGAATGGGTCAAGGTAATACCGCCAACAACTATTCGTTCCTCAATCAACCACCTCCTTCTAACTCAAGCTTCCGATCCAACAATCTCACTCCCCAAATGACTGGGTATCCTGGTGGAGGAGCTAGTGGACTCATGCCCCAACAGACAGGATATCAACCTTCTGGTCTGATGTCTCAGCCCACCGGTGCATCGGGATTGCTCTCTCAACCCACTGGGTTGATGTCACAGCCTACTGGTATGGGTATGGGAATGGGTAGATTACAGCCTCAGGCTACTGGTCTACCACACGATCCGAGATTACAGCAGATGATGCAGAGCTTCATGCCATCGAATATCAGTCAGGTGGGCAGTACCATATCTCATGTGTTTTGGGTTATGCTGACAATCTATTCGTTGTAGCCCTTCGCACCGTCCGGGTTACCTCAATTCAACCAACCACAATCCCAACAACCACTCACCCAATCATTCCAATCTCTCTTACAGAACCCATCGGTCAATACACCTAAAGTACCTTGGACTCTATCTAGACAAGAGAAAAAGGATTATGATCAGATCTTCAGAGCTTGGGATACGAAAGGGGATGGGTTCATCTCCGGTGAAATGGCCAGGGAAGTGTTCGGACAAAGTGGGCTGGACCAGGATAGCTTGATGAAAATCTGGTATGTCCAGCTTCTTGATCGCCTTCTAAAACATTTGAAGCAGGCTTTGGACTGACTTATTTTGGGTCTATTTTAGGAATCTGTCGGACAAGGATAACAGAGGCAAACTCAACTTGCCTGAATTCCACGTTGCGATGGGTTTGATCTACAGAGGTGAGTTAAGTCGATCTTATTCATATCGATAGTTCTTGTAAAATTCATAAGAGCCGAACGCTGACTAATGGCCCTCTTGTCCTAGCCCTCAATGGAAACACTATCCCTGATGTTCTTCCTGAAGAACTTGTCCCTGCTTCCATGAGAGACATCGATACCACCGTCAACTTCATGAAAGATCTCTTGAAACACGAAGCATCCAGTCGATCCAACGCTTCTTCACCTGGGTACGGAGGTAACAGTCCAGCTCCGACAGGTGCATCGAAAGACGCGTTGATGTACAAACACTCTGACGAACGACCGTCCACCTACAAACCTTCGTCAAGACATCTAGATAGGAAGTCGGTCAGATACGCTGGTGAAGATCCTGATGCCGAACTGAAAGATATCAGACGTAAACTCGAAAACACCTCTACTTTCTTAGAGAAATCCGCTGAGAAAAGTATTGAAGATGAAGAATTAGAGGAAGAGACTGAAGCTCTCCATTATAGAGTCAAGAGAATTCAAGAAGATATTGAATACACTTCCAAAGGTAGACGTACAGTTGAGAAAGATGAGGAGAGAAGAAAGCTCGAGAGGGAATTACTATACTTGATGCATGAGAAATTACCTGAACTCGAACGGAAACAAGAGAGAAGATTGGAAGAAAAAGCTATGGAGGAGCGAGCAGGTGTCAGAAGAAGAGATGAGAGGAATCAGACCCATGGTAGATACGATCACAGAGACAGGGACAGGGACAGGGATGATCACGATAGGTATAGAGGTACTTTCGATAGGGATCGAAGCAGAGAGAGGGATAGATATGACGATCGAGATCGATATGATCGTGATAGGCGAGGTAGCAGGGATAGGGATTATGATCGATATGACCGAGATCGACGAGGATCATATGAAAGACCTAGGTCACCTCCCTCTACCCGATCACCTCCTCCCGCACCTCCTCCAGCGTCTGTTGCTGCTGCCACCTCCGCTCCACCACCGCCACCAGCACCCGCCCAAGCTGCCGCCCCTTCCACCAAGAACATGACGCCCGAAGAGCGAAAGGCTTATATAAGAGAACAAGCTCAAAAAAGAATCAATGACCGACTTCGTGCTTTAGGAGTGGAATCTGCTCCAGCTGAAGAGACGGTAGATACCAGTGTTCAAGATAGGTTGGAGAAGGAGAAGAAAGAAGCAGAGGAGAAATCTAAACAGGCCGAAGCTGAACAAGCTGCTCGAGATGAAGCTAGAAGAAAGAGATTAGCTGAAGCTGGTGGTCCCGCTCATGAGGAAGAGAAACCCCAGACCTCAGCTCCACCTGCTCCCCCTTCACCTGCTGCACCTCTCAAATCAGCAATGAAGAAGCCCGCCGCTCCTCCACCCCGATCCAAGGTCGCACCTCCCCCACCTACTTCTAGACACCCCTCGACTCCAGCTGCCCCTGCCCCTCCACCATCTGCACCTAAAATCGTCGCCCCTCCCGAAGAAGACCCTGAAGAAGTCGAGTTGCGACAGAGGGAAGAAGCCGCTGCCAAGGCCCGAGCCGACCGTAGAGCCAGACTGGAACAGCTTCAGCGAGAAGAAGAGGAAGAACGTAAGCAGGAGGAAGCTTTGCTGGCTGCCAGACAAAATAGAAGCAAAGCGCCTAGCCCTGCTGTAACTACACCTGCAACAGAATCGGCACCACCTCCCCCCGCCCCACCTGCTCCTCCTGCGCCTGCACCTCCTTCTGAAACATCTTACAACCCATTCCGAAAACCAGGTGCCGCTCCTGGAGCTACCCCATCTCCTGCTGCTCCTGCAGGAGGTTTCAATCCTTTCTTCAAACCCCCTGCAGCTGCTTCCTCTGGCACCGCTTCGCCAGCTGCCAAATCTCCTGAACCTGCTGCTTCTGCTCCTCCACCACCCCCTCCTCCAGCGCCTCCCGCTCCACCAGCTCAACCCGCCAAGACCGCTTTCAGATCTCCTCCAAGTGAACCAGAGTGGGAAGACATAACCGAAAAAGAAGCCGATTCCGATGACTCGTCCGACGACGAAACCTTCGCATCTAGAGTGGGTAGACAGGGTCTCGCTCAGGCTTTGTTCGGTAATATTTTGGGATCAGGTGGATCAAGTTCGCCTACCACCTCTAGACCTGGATCTACCACACCTGCTGCACCCGCCGCACCACCAGCACCTAAAGCCCCTTCAGCTGCGTTGTCCAACTTGGGCGGTGGAGATCCCGGTCAATCCAGAGGAGCGTTGTTATCGGCCATTCAGGGTGGAGCTAGACTAAAGAAGACTCAGACGGTAGATAAATCCGGTCCCCCAAGTATAGGTAAAGTGATTGGTGATTCTGCTCCACCATCACATATTAACGAACAACCTCGAGCTGTTTCTCCTCCCCCAACATCTCACCCTCAAGAACAAGATGACGAGGATGATTTCAAGAGCAGTAGGAATGCGAATAGGCAAAGTATCGACTGGTATGCTGGTTTGGCGGCTGACTCGACCCACCCTGCCGCTCAACATGCCGAGGAGTCTACATTGGCAACTACAAAAGAGGAAGAGGAGCCGATATCTAACGGAGGATATGAGCAAGTCAAGGAGAATGGAGGGGAGGCTGATGACCTGGATGAGTTTGATTTGTCAAAGAGTGAGTCTTTTGATCACCTTTCGATCACCAAGTCGATTTAGGTGCAGACCTTACTGCATGTATCCAATTTTACCCGGGCTCGATATGCTGACTTGCTCTTTGTCCTTCTCAGCACTCCGTGTCCGCTCGCTCTACCAATTTGCCGGGACAAGAGATGTCGATCTCAGCTTCAAAGAGGACGTCGTGCTTGAGGCCCACCCGGCCAAAGATGCAGGCAGTGCCTGGTGGTACGGTACATTGGTCAAGGAAGGAAGTAAAGGATGGTTCCCCAAGGATTACGTTGAGGAGCTGCATGGTAAGTCAGCTTGCTATGACAATCCACATTCATATACTCATAAGTTTGAATACTTGTCTTATTAGTCACTCGAGCGAAAGCCTTGTTCGACTATCCGGCAGGTGAAGAAGACCAGTTACCTTTCATGGAAGGTGATGTACTAGAAATCGTCGATCAATCAGACCAAGATTGGTGGAAGACTGAGAAGGCAGGAGTCATCTTCCTTGTACCTGCAAGTTACTTGGAGATCCAAGGTTAGTCATCAATCATTCACTCGCTTCATTACGATAATCAAATGTTTACGAATAAAAACTTGGCTTTGTACGCAGGCTGAAACTGTATTTGATTTTTGCTCTTTCTACTTGCTATCTTATTTGCTGTCCATACCCGAAAATTCACGGAAAATCCAAACAAAAAACAATATTTGATGTTCGAAAATGATCTGTTATGCACATTAATCACGGTCCGATACTGTATGGTATGATCTTATTTGCTCACTTGTCCTAAACAGGCTCAAAACCCGAAGCCAAAGCTCCCACTGACCCCATCCTAGATATCACACCTCCACCTCAAGAACCTATCATCAAAGATACTGATAAAGTTGAACAGCTTGCTCCACGACCTACCCTATCCAGTGCCATACAACCCAGACCCACATCGATGCTATCTGTCACATCTTCGATCGGCAGATCCCCTTCTCTGATATCGGACGATGACGATGGTTCGTCTTCTTCGGGCGACTCGGTCCTCTCATGGTGGTCATCGGACGAAGAAGGGTCGGATGTGGATGAGGCAGAGAGTGAAGATGAGGAAAAAGAAGCGGAGAGGAAGAGAAGAGAGGAGCAACGACAGAAAATCCTTTCTGCAGCTGGATTGCAGATAAAGAGAGAACCACCACCTATCCCTGGACCAGGATCTAAAGTGGGTAGGGTCGTTTCGAGACGTAGACCACCACCTGGTGTGCCAGGTAAGAAACGTAGGAAGGCACCAGCTATACCAGGACCTTCACCTGGCCAACCTAGCAAATCGTTACCTGCCGTACCTACTTCCGAATCGTCCATCACCAGTCCAACTGGGACAACAACCTCGAAAGAACCTCAAGACGCATATGCACGATACGAAGCTTTCCTCGCCCAATCTCAACGTCCACCTAATTTGAGGGTTGACTCCGGTGCGAGTGGTAGAGCCAGGAGTCAAAGTCTGATACAGAAAGTAACTACCGGTCAAAGTATAACACCTCAACTTACTGGACCTAATGCTTCTGCTTCTACCTCCAGTGGTAATGTACCTCAACCTCAATCACCTACTCCTTCAACCACTCTGTCCTTATCAGGCAGTACCAGCGGCGGAAAGATATCTGGGTTTTTCAATAAATTAATGACGAACGCAAACCAACCTCATCATGCTAAACATCCAAGTATCTCTGGACCAATCATCAGCGAAATGATCAGTAGACCTGACACTCCGTCTGCCACCAATGCTAACAATAACGGTGGAGGTACGCCAAGCGAGTTCGGTAAGACGTGGGGAAGTCTCGTGGAACCTTCTGTATTAGGAACGATGAGTGATAGAGAGAGGAAGAGACAGGAGGCTATATTTGAATTCATAGCTACGGAAGCTGGGTACGGAAGGGATCTGCAACTGATTGTAGAGGTGGGTGCAGATATATCCATCATTCGCTCATTTCTTATGGAACTCATTATTCGAACCGTGTCAACACTGTACGGATTCGACTAATTCATATTGTTCACCTTTTAGGTATTCTACGCATCTCTTATCCCCCTACTAGATGAGAAATCGTTAGAAACTATCTTTGCGAATATCGAAGATATCTTACTGTTCAACACATCTTTCCTCAGCTCATTAGAAGATAGACAGAAAAGTTGTAGATTGTATATCGATTGGATTGGTGATATATTGGAGGAGCATCTTGCGAACGCTGATGTCTATACGGTGAGCTTTGATGGGCTTTTCCTTTCTGGCCTACTTCCACCGAATTCGACAAATTAATTGACTTTGTGATATAGACTTATTGTGTGAACCAACCAGCTGCGATCAAGCTCTTGCAAACCCTAAGAGAGAGTAATCTCGATCTTGCAGGTCATCTCGCTGTGAGTGCTGTCAGGACCGTTCGCTTGTCCATCAGACGCTTTGATTAAGCTGATACAATTCCTGATAGTCACTTCGAGAAAACAATCCCACACTTCGAGGACTTGATCTCTCCCACTTCCTTCTCAGTCCGAGTAAGTTTTTTTCTCAATATGACCACATTGAATTTCCGATCCTCCTAACTGACTATCTTTCGCTGCATCTGCAGTGCAACGAATCACTCGATACCCCTTATTGATCAAACAGATCATACACTATACCGATATCTTAGACCCATCGGGTGAACCCAACTCCGATCTCCCTCGAGTTGAAGACGCTTTGAGGATGGTAGAGCACATTGTTAGTCAGATCAATGAGAGTGTGAGAGAAGCTGAAGGTGAAGAGAGATTGAAAGCTCTGAGTGAGAATTTATGGATTGGTGGAGAGGGGTGAGTCTGTCATTGCATTCTCTTCCCCCTCTGATCTTCTCTCGTCGCACCATCTCCTTACTTTTCATCTTATCAATTCCAAAATTCTTCCTCTTTACCCTTCCTTGATGTTTGGTGGTTGGGTCAACGAAGCTGACTCCGACATTGTCTACCCAGCCGTCTTGATCTCACCGCTCCAACAGCCTTGATGGGGCCACGAAGATTACTCAAGGAAGGAAAGGTCTCCAAGTCTAAATCAGGCAGGAGATTGACGATGATTCTGTGTAACGATATCATCGTCTTACTGGACGGCCAAGACTTGTATAGGATGGTGAGTGTCAATCTTGTGCAATCGAATTACCAGACAAGTTGAGCTTAACCGAATTATTTAGCCTTTACCACTACACGAGGTTCAAATCCGACATGGTAGGGATGATACCAGCTTCATCCTCAAGATCGACGCACGAAGAGGTGGAGATACTATTGCTCTGCGGTAAGTTTGCCTATTCCTTTGGAACAAGTCGCAGATTACAGCTGACATCATGCAACGAAATAGAGGAGTGAACGCAAGAGACGTGAAAGAGTGGATCCAACTGATTACGAAAGCTAGGTCTGGCGCTTTGTACGCTAGAGGAGGGCGAAAATGATGATAAACAAAGGCTCGCCCATAGAACCATTATGTATTCCCGTATCCATGCAATAAACATAGCCCGAAGCAACAATCCGCTGTCAGCGCTGAATGCAATGGGTATCAGTCTGAGATTTTGTCAGTTGAGCAGACCCTCCGGAGCGCTTCCTGGGAATTAGAGATGATTTCCAATTGTCAACTCTCGACTGCTCCGAAGAGTACTTGAGGTAACTTTTGAGAGACACAGATTCTTCCGCTGGCATTCTCATTTCCAAGCACATTACCATGTCGACGAGCTGCAGACTTGCCAAGAAGTCCGGTCGTTTCCGTTCATTCCGCTTATATGGTGAGATCGCAAACGGACATCGGCCGAAGGAAACAGCTGGAGCCCTGGCGTCTATGATAATAAATGTCCAATGCCTGATCAGCATCTGATTGTAGAATGTCATCTGTCGTGCATGTGAAAAGCCCTTTGCCCCGGGAAGACATGAATGCCAGGACTCGTCGTGAGAACATGAATGTCGGGGACGACAATACCGGAAGAACCAAGAATTCTCTTTGCAGAAAAGGGTACGGGTCTTCACCAGAATTACGGCGTCCACGTCGTTCCTGCCATTTTTGTTGGTTTATCTGATAACCTTTTCACAATTTTGGGCACACGCAGAAACAGCCAGAACATCAGCGTCTTGGCATTCTATAAGACTTTTAAGGGAAAAGATCCGAAGAAATTATGGGCCGGTCAAAACACCATGATCCGCCTGAGACAGGCAATCGTTTTTTATCTGATAAGACCGGCCGATTAGAAATCTCTCTGTGGCTTGGACCTGAAATCGACCGAAATACTCTACTTCTCATTAACGTCGTTCTCTGCTTCCTTTGGTTCTCAGGTTGTATGCGATAAATCAGCGACTGGAGTCGCACGAGAGGCACTATTGAGAGCATGGTACCACGCCGGCCGATCCGCTAAAAAGTTCTTTTTCTGGAGAGTAGTGGGCGGAAAAGAAAAAGCGCAGTACATAAGGAGCTCAGAATTGAAGAGGTAGATCGATTATAGTTCCCACCAAACACTTCAGTATACTGATTACCCTCTCCATCATGTTCTCGTCTGCCCTCATTGCTCTATCTGCTGTTTCGCTCGCTCAAGCGACTGCAGTACTACCCCGAGCTGCGTCTATCACTGTTAGTACCTTTCACTTCACCAATAATAACGCTTCAGCTGACTTTGTTTTTGTATCTGGCTTATAGGAATTCTCGACGAGTCCTGTCGAGTTCGTGTACCCACCTCCTAGAAGTGGTTATCTCGCCAGCAACGCAAGCGCCTATCCCTGTGGTGGTAGTCCCCTTGGAGAGCGAACATCGTATCCCTTATGTGAGTATAACAATACTGGAACCGACATCTTCGTCTGGACCTTCGACTGACCATTCTGATGATATCATACAGCTGGTGGAAAAGTCTCTCTTGATATCGATACTCTCGCTTCCAATGTCAACTTGCTCTACTCCAACAATTCGAATCCAAGTACTTTCCACGAGTTCTCCACATTCGCGAACTCTATCCTCGATGTATCGGATGGAGGATGGTGTGGGAATGGTCCCAACTTTGAGGAACTTGGTCTTGCAGCCGGAAGCGATGCCACCCTTCTTGTGATCTACCAAGTGAGCATCATACAAGCTTCCTCCTCGTGTGGGACAGGTCATTGATTGACCACTCGTCGGTTTGTTACAGCTTTACGGCAACAAGACTTACTTCTACCATTGTGCGGACATCTCCCTTGTAGCAGTCAACAGCTACACCGCACCATCCGATCTTACATGTTCCAATTCTTCCGCTGTTTTGGAGACAGCCTCAGGGGAAGATTCGATGGTGCTCAAAGGATCCAATTTCTCTGCTGCCCAACAGGGTGCCGATGGTCAAACGGTCAGTATCGACTTGGCTGCTGCCACTGCTTCTCCTGTAGCTTCCGCATCAGAATCAGGTTCAGCAGCTTCCGCAGCTACTTCAGCAGCTTCATCTGCTGCTGCTAGTGAGTCTGCCAGTTCTGCTGCTGGAATGACGGCCAAGGTGGGAAGTATGGGTCTTGGTGCGGCCGTTTTGGGAGGTCTGGCACTCCTCTTGTAATTGAAACAAATCATATCTGTTTTGCCGATCACTACAGGGACTTCCTTGCCGTTGATTTGGCGTCATCAATAGAATTAGTACCTGGTTTTTGGCCTTTTGGTAACATAGCGAGATGCATTTCCCCCTTGTTATACAGGTGCGCTCCCGTCTGCATTACGTCGACAAATATGAGACGCTTGCGTGTCACGGCAATACTAATGGACATTACAATGGACATTACAAGGATGAAGTTCGGTGAATTGCTTGAAGTCGGGCATACATATATGATACGTGTCCCATTCTTCTTCCTGTTCTTTGAGCTGATCCCTCTCGAGCTTATCCATAGTGGGCAATGATGGTTCGGGCAAGGAGGTATCACCCCTGGGACGGAGAGCGGCCTCCCCTCCTTGTGCCCCGATGCGAGTGGGATGGTGCGGAGGCCAGGGAGGGATACTGTACACTGCCTCCGGATGTTATCTGGCCGTAATCGAGTTACCCGATCTTTAAGCAAGTTATGGGTTAGAATCAGTTACGATACTATTGATTGTCTCGATTGCTATTCTGATACTCACTCTCAATCTCATCCCTGATCGATAGCACTAGCACAAGTCCTCTCGTACTCGTACTGCCTCGTCATACCCCGTCGGCCATGCATGGTCAAGTCAACGTTCTACGCTAGTGTATCGGTATCGGGGAGACGGACCAATCTCGGGCAGGCCGATTGATGTGAGGGTGCAGTACATATATATAGCACATGCATCCATGTACTGCCTTGATCATTTCTCCCCTTCCTCTGTCAATTTAAGAGAACAACCATAACTACGAATAACTTACCTCCTATCGCTGTAATCCATCATGCCCAACCACTCTTTCGGCTCACCACCTCCATTCGGAGATGCTAGTTTCGCAACGATGTTCGGCATCCCGGCAGCCCCAGCGCAAGACCCTCCCATGCTCAACTACAGAGGTCATGCTCTTCACCACACTTTCGATCTTAGAAGCAGAATGAAGATATCCAGAGAGAAGCCTATGATCGGCACTTTCTTCGCTGCTTTCCCTCATCCAGCCTTGGCAAGAATGGTTGGACAGGCTGGGTATGATTATGTCTTATTGGATTGGGAGCATACCCCTTTTAGTAAGTCTTACCTATATGAGAACAGTAGCTGACCGACAGCTCCCGAGACTATTGTGGAGCTCATCAAGAGTATCCAGTACGCTGGTGAAGGTCGTACTGCTGTAGTTGTTCGGTGCGTGAACGTCATCATTGATCTGGTCGTATACGCTGATGTCTTGTCATATATGCAGAGTACCTGTCCTCGATCACCAATACGCTGCTTGGGTTCTAGTGAGTTAGGTTAACATGTCACATCCGCTGATCAAACTAGGACGCTGGTGCATCTGGAATCATCTTCCCACACGTGAGTTGTACCCTTGATATGTCTGGCATTAGCTAACCTATGGGACATAGATTTCTACCGTTGAGCAAGCCCAACAGGCCATCGAAGCATGTCGGTTCCCACCTGTAAGTCTCTGATCCACGGGTCGGAGTGATGGAGTCCCTGATCTTGTACAGTAGGTTGGGAAACGATCTGGACCACCCAATGCCATGCAGTTCGGCTACAACGATGGTGCCCCTAACGGTGGAAGTGTGTTTGAAATATGGGGGAAAGCCGCCATAATCTTGCAAATTGAGGACGAGGAAGGTGCTAAGAACGCTGATGCTCTGGCTGCGTTGGAGGAAGGTGAGTGCTACACCCTCGACTCTTATCGGCAGGCCTAGGTAGATGGGCTAATTACCCTCACAGTCGATGGGCTTATGGTCGGACCTGGTAAGTTTTGCGTTTACTTGGTCGATGTCATGGGATCTGATATTTCACAGGTGACTTGGCGTTGTCGCTTGGTCTTTCTTTCGGGAATATGGCCCAAGATGAGAGGTGGTTATCGTAAGTGCACCTTGTTCCTTCAAATTCAGGTATCTTTCGTCCTGCTCTGTCTCCTAATCTCGTGAGCTTCCTTGACCAGATCTGTCGGTAACATTCTTACTGCCGCCCAAAAGCACAACAAAGCTTCTCTCATGCCCGGTATGACTTCCCATCAAATCGGTGCCAATCTCCAGAATGGCGTTACCATGCTTTGTGCCTCCAATGATTCCATGATCATGGCAATCGGACTCAGGAAAGAACTCGTATCTGCTCATGAACAACTCGACTCTTGGAAGAAAGAGAAACAAACTGCCTCGAAATGAAATGGGAACAATGGCTATAACATAGACCCCTGAGATGACATGAAATCCTGATCAATGACATCGATCCTTTGAGCGGTCCCAGCTGAAACAGAAGCAATAATCACATCACAGAACCCAAAATCGAAAATGTAAAACTGATTATACTGAGTACTGACTGAGCCTTTACATCTATATTGGCCAATCCCTCAGATCACTGATAGTCTATGCGAATTTTTCTGATCTCATTCTAGCCTTCTTGGGATTGTACTGCCTAGCGGCCAATCTTTTTTCTACGGCAGTTCGCTTTCTGATGGTCGAACGCTTGAATGCTCGACTGGGGTTGTTGGCCGTACCACATCCACTGGAGGGAGCCTAGCGGAACATTATATGCAAGTCAGCACACAAGCGCATACGAGATAACGATCTTCTAGACGGATGGAATAGGTCACACACTTGTGCAGGACATGGCGTAGTGTTCACACCGTTGGTGTGATCATTGTTCAAACTTCCATCCTCGTTGTACCAACAGTTCGAGTTGTCGCTATATCTATTCTCGAGGACGCACAGAGTGAGCATTTGCCTCGTTTTACTTCAACTTGGGAAAAGGAAAGCTATCCTCACTGGCATGTGTAGAAATGATAAGAGGAGTAACGATCTTGATAGTATCCCTTGCTTGTGAAAGTTGCGGTACCTCGAGTTGCTGGACATTCGGCTATATTGTTATTATATCATGCCAATACGTGATATCAGCATTCGATATCCAACTACAAGCGTAAAAGGTTGTCAGCGACTCACAGAAACATGTCATACCCATTGACTGGAAAGTTCGCGGAGCGAGTTGAGTTTCGGTTGGAGTAGAAGCAGCGACTTCTCCGCTCCATAGGCTCAATGTTGAGAGTAGGCCCAAAAGAACGATGTTTCGCATCATTATAGTGGTATTGTGAGGCTCAAAGTGACAAGTACGAGAAGTGAATATGTATGGATGATCGTATGATTCTTCTTGTAAAGATGAATGAGGATACATAACAAAATCGAACTCTTGATTTGTGTTTGCACTTGTATATATACGTTGGTTGTGCATGTATGGACAACTCGGGTCTTGTTTACATATCACCAATATAATCCCTGCCAGTTTATGTTGAGGATTTACAGCATGCTGTTATCCGCTCGCAAAGGTCATGTACGCCTCAAAAACTCTACATTTGAGGCAGATCCATCAGATGTCCATCGCAAACATATTGTGCAGAGTGACATACCATACTCCAATAGCTTATCAGCCGGTATCGTACCTGATTATCTTTCTGTTCCAAATTGGTGCCCGACCTCCCCTTCATTGGGGGCATTGCACCCAAGACATGGGATAGGACAGTGTGTTGTTACCCATAGTGCCGTTTTCCTGTTTCACTGCGGATCAACCGCGTTCATGTCTATTTGACGAAGTGCCGTAAAAGATGGGAATCACAACATGCCCTGAAGAACCGATTTCAAGAAGGTTGGTCCTTCGAACCGACTTGGCGGATTCCAATGCCGTAATTAAGTCGCCAACGGTACTCCAAGACAGAACCTTGACTGAGACGCGATCTCGGCTTCAGACTAAGATATCAACATCAACAAAAAAGCAAGTCGCGTCGAGCGATGATAGTGAGTCGTCGATGCGAAGACATCGTAACGATCATAAGCTATATTTGACTAATCAGAGAGAATGACGCATCCATCAAATTATCATTCTGCCGCTAGGAGAGCATCACCGAAGACACCAACATGACGAAAACGCGGGTACAGGATTCTCTGCGTGCGCAGGCGGCAGGCTTGCTGTGTTCGTACACAATATATGGGTATCTCCAAGAGAAGATCATGTCAGGAACATACGGTTAGTCCTTGTCAGGTGCTTTTGAAGTCCGTCAAGGTTGGATGTTTGGAGATTTTACTGACCCACAGTATGATGATCTGCAGGTGATCACAGGTTCAGATCCACAGTGATTCTAGTAGCTTTTAATCGAATAGCTGGAATTCTCGTAGCGATCTATCTTCAATCGCACGTACTGAAGAACTCTATCAAACCTCGACATCCACTCTATGCTTACGCATCTGTATCGCTCTCCAACTTCCTTTCTACCCTGTGTCAGTACGAAGCTCTCAAATATGTTAATTTCACCACTCAGACTCTCGGTAAATGCTCAAAGATGGTTCCTGTCTTGCTGCTTGGGGTATTGGTATACGGAAAAAGATACAGATGGAGGAATTATGCTGCTGTGTTATTGGTCACGATAGGCACGTCTCTGTACATGCTCACTACGGTAAGTCGTGTTACTCCTCAGCTCGGACAAAAGGGGATGCTGAATGTTACCGGCATTGTCTCCTCAGAATATCAAGTCATCCAAAACGAGATTCTCTACCGCTCGAGGTATTGGGCTTTTAGTCGGATACCTCTTATTCGATGCGCTCGCCAGTACCACCGAAGCCAAATTGTTTCAGAAGGGACACGGAAGATCTAGACAAAAGGACAGGTCATCGAGACATTTGAAGGGAGAATCGTCCAGGGATGAGATGGTTTATGATCAAATGTTATGGACGAACATATGCTCGCTGGTCATATCTGGACTAGGTATGTCGACGGCCTACTTGATATAGCTGTTTTTTTCCCGTAGAATGAAAAGACCTGATCGAATTTGAACCCATGCTCAGTCATCATGACCGACAAGAAACAGTCCCTCCAGGGCTTCCTCCAGATAGCTCTCTCCCCATCTGGTCCTCGACTCTTATTCGATATCGCCCTCCTATCCCTATCAGCCTCCATAGGCCTCATCTTTCTCCTAACGATCATTGCCACTTTTGGAGCTCTGACGTGCAGTACACTAATGACTAGTCGACAATTCTTGTCCATCGTCCTGAATGGTGTAGCCTTCAGAAATGGGAAGAATGTCGGGAGTCTGGGGTGGATCGGAATAGGATACGTTGCTAGTGGTGTACGGCTGGAATTGTCAAACAAAAAGAGAATCCAGGAGGAAAAGAATAGTCCGCCCTTATCGCCTACCAAGCAAGGTAAAACGAACACGGCCAGTGAGTTGCAATAGAGAGATCTAATGGGATTCGTATCTGACTTTTGATGATGCTGGATGCTGATCTGAATCGCCAGGTATTGAAACCATTGCCCGATACTTGTTCTTACCTATCATTGGAGGTATGATCGCTCATCTCCTGGCAGTAACCCTCATACCGAATCAAGTCTCCAGCAAAACCGACTCTTCGGAGCTGTTTCCTACTAGCTCGTCGTTCTTTTATGGCAATCAGACTTATTCGAGGTCGGATATTCAGAAATTAAGCATAAGCACTAGTTGTCCCGAACCTCCGAAGCGGTGAGCATCTCTTTCTCAGCTTACCAAGCTCTAGAAGTTAAATACTTACATTATTGATTTTCATAGGTCCTTTTATCCCCTCAAAATATCTAGGACGGCCCTTGCCAGCTTCCCCCGATCTGGAAATACCTTTACTCGAGAGTTGGTAGAGCACAGTACAGGCTACTATACTGTCGATGTCTTCTGTAAATCACCTCATTGGTATCGATCTCATCAGAAATACTTTGAGGAAGCTTGTACACATCCCGAGAACAATTTCTTAATCAAGACTCATGCACCGGTTAGTAAAAACATGACTATTGCTATCATTCCTTTCGCTCCATCAAGTGGCTAGACTGACTCTTGATTCTGTTGGTGTCTTGTCTCCTGCAGGAATTTACATCATACGGTGATGACAATTCCGAGTGGTCCCCTCAAGTAGAAGAGTTTGAACGAGTCGTCCAAGTCGTACGTAATCCTCTAGATTCATTATGGAGTTTCTGGCATTTCCTACGAAACGACTTGAACCACACTTCTCGATCGGATGGGATCGACGTATTGGGTCTACATCATCTATCTGAATTGGACCTGATGGCCAATGCTTGGGTTCAACATACGGATTTTTGGATGAATTTGGACAAACCTAAAGTAATGGTTCGATATGAGGATTTCAGAGGACCCGATCAGATCCAACATCTAGCTCGAGTACTAAAACTCCTTCTCCCCCCTGGGGAATTACCAAGTATAGAGAGATTGGTATGTGCGGATGATGATAGGAAAGTAGCTTATCAATCCAGAAAGGCCAAAGCTTTTTACTCTTGGGATCATTATGAACCTGAAGTCAGAGATCATATATTGGATGTGGTCAAGGGACCTTGGTGTAGATTGGGTTTCGAAGAGATGTTGAGGGAACAAAGAGGTATAAAAGGTGTGAAATGTTGATATATGATGATCTGAGCACTTCTTGTATCACTGTGTATATTATGTTATACAAATTACATGCGATTCTCATTGTTGTGATTATACTACTGTCATTGCTGAAAATGAAGGGAAAACAACTCTATTGTGTATAAGACTTAAAATATATATAAGGCAGCCGTAAGATATCTATCTATCACTGTTCAAGCATGGATTCTTCAACTCCGCTCTGGTGGTTCCATATTAGGTGGTAGAGGGATGACAGTTCTAGTGGTACCCTCGCCAACTCTTCTTTCTGGGTAAGAGATATCCAGGGTGGATAAAGTTGTATATACCGACGGCGATCAACATCATCAATGCGTCGAGGATGTTCTGATACATCTCCGTGGTCATAAGGTGACCGGTCCATCCTTGGGTCAACTCGATAGATCGGTAGATACCTGTAAGCGGTTCAAGAATGTCAGCACCCAATCGCAATGCTTTTGGCTGTTGGAAGAAGGTATTCATCAAACTCACCTCTAATCAAGATCATCGTACTGCTGATTCCAACACCAATCAACAATATCCACCAAGCTCTGATATGTTCATGTTCGTTGTGTTGATTTTGTTTTTGAGCTTCGAGATCATCTTCAGTCTTGTTCACATTCACATCGACTCCAACTCTTGTATCATCCGATTCGGTATGTGTCAAAGTACCTTGACTGTCCTTTCGACCCTTTTCATTCTGATGTTGTTGTTGTTTCTGAGACTTCTTGACTGCGTTGTTTTCTATTTGTCTGAGTCGGAACGCATAAGGTTTCTCACTTGTTGCACGTAGTAGGAAATCTACACCAAGACCGATGAAGATACCCATAGAAACTAGTTGGAAGATGATACCTGCCACCATGATGTTGGTGGCTGATTGAGTGGGAGCGCCTTCTGCTGCCGAGGAAGATGCTTTACCACCTCCGATAGCTTGGAGGACCAGTGAGATGATGTCGGCGGTGATGAATGTAGCGAAGTACTATTCGAGCGAGATGGAGAGTCAGGATGTGTCCTGACAAAAACATTCCCTGTTGAACACAGAGAGATGAATGAGGTAACTACACTCACATATTTAGGTCTCAATAATGAATATTGAGGACCCAATCGGTTGATCGCCATTCCCAATACGACGTAATCATACGCGGAGAAGAAGACAGGTGCCATGATGAGACTGATTGATTCATCGGTAAAATAAGTCAGCTCGTATGCACTGGGTCGTATCGAGGTCCGAGTCATTGCGGATTATACTTACGTTGAGATTTGCATCAAAAATGGGGTTAATAGGGTGACATTCTGCGAAGACCAATATCTTCCTGACCAACCAAGAACTTCAACCAAGGCACCTAAAACCAAGGTTGGGTAGATGATCCAGTATTTATATCGGAAGGCTTGGTACGAATGGACAGCTGTAAGTGATGTGCCGCAAAACATAAGTATCTGTATCCTTGTTACGGCTAAGTCAAAAAAGAAAGGATAGAGAAGAATGTTCACCTGCTGATACGGAAAACAAGACTATGAAAGCCAGACACCATGCTGCAGATGGTGTGTATCCGTAGTTAGAGCCATCGGTATGGTTATCGTCTGAGGCCATGATGATTGAAATAGTATACGACTTTGCAGACTGAGGGATTCAGAGTTGAAATGAGAGTTATGTTTAACTCGGATCTCGTCGTCGAGTATTATATCTGATAGTGAAAAAGTAGGAGAGGAGGGATCATGGAAGCCCAAGGCAAAGTGTCTTATATACCTTTCTCAACGTGTATTCATTCTCATCGTTGGAGTGCAAAGGTAATCCTCAGAAGACACAGCATTGAATGGCGGTCATATTGATTCTCACCCCGTCTTTTCTTGTCCTTAGTCTGTTATTCAAAGTATACTCGTACTTGTTCCTGATTGACTCATTGCATTCGTCATGGATCAAGGGATCTATAACCTTAACCCCGTCGATTGACCCAATCGTCCACCATCGGGAAAGTCATGTCTCTTGTTGCTTGGCTATTTTCGGGGATGACACGCGATACGAGATCTGGACTCGGAAGGTATCCGCCGGGAGGACTTGGAGGTGAGATGTACTGTACATAAGTATAGCTGGTCTGACCTCATCGATCGAGTGGGATAGATGGGATAAGATGGTCATGCGGGGTTCGATGACCGCCATTGCTGACATTAGAGGCAGTCAAGCACAAAGGGAGGTAGGTCACCTCCACGTGGGGTAAAGAAGTACCACCGTGGGAAAACGTAAGTATAGGGTATCGGATGATGACCGTCGGATGGTTTCTCATTGGTGATCATCCATTCCATTTCATCCGATCCCATCGCCTTTCATCCTAGGTCTACCTACAGCCATACTCCTGCGGCTGTCATCCAGCATGCCTCCCAGACAGTCAAATCCCCCGGTGGCGAGACCACTGAAGGACGCGTCCGTTCATCATCCATTGACTGTCATTGAATCAGCGTCCAACTCGACTTCTCCCCATTTCACTTCCCTCAGGCGGACTACCCGATCCACCACGACATCCAATGGTGAATCAAGCAAAAGAAGCATATTGGACATTGGTAAATATCAATATGTACCTTCCACACCACCGAGGAAGAGATCAAAGGTTGAAATCAAGGTAGAAGATGTGGAGGATACGATAAATGCATCCACGCCACAATCAAACGCTAGATCATTAGTCACAGTGGAAACAGTCGATACCAAACCGTCAATCAGTCCGAAAACTCCCAAATCGACGAAGAAACCCCTCCCACAATTGTCTTTGATCAAGCCTCATCCACCTCCACCACACTGGGAGGAGCAGTATAGGCTGATAGAGGAAATGAGAAAGAATATAGTCGCTCCGGTGGATACGATGGGATGTGAGAGGCCTAGGACTATAGTGGATAATGATCCGAAGGTGGGTAGCTATGCCTTTACACGACTCAATAGGATGTTGCGTAGTACTCTCGCCGTGATTCTCAATCAAATATTGATTTTGAGTCAGAAAGACTTGGAATCTGATACGTTTTGTTCTTTGTTACAGACCCTCCGATTTCACATTCTCATCTCCCTAATGCTCTCTTCACAGACCAAAGATCCCGTTACATCAGCAGCAGTCACGACGCTACACGAGACGCTTCCCGGTGGTCTCACTGCCCAATCACTCGCCGATGCCAGTACTGAGCTAATACAGCAGTGTATCAACAAAGTGGGATTTTGGAGGAGAAAGGCAGATTATATCAAAGATGCGGCTATTCACCTACTGGAAAAGGAGGATGGTGACGTACCGAAGACGCTCGAAGGGTTATGTGAGCTGAAAGGAGTAGGACCGAAGATGGCTTTTCTGGCTTTGCAATGTGCTTGGGATATGTGAGTGATCGAATTCTCGTTACGATTAAAACATTTTTGTGAGAGATTATAAATTAGTCTGGAGCTGATACTGTTCATTATACATCAGTAACGCCGGGATAGGGGTGGATGTCCACGTTCATCGAATAACCAACCGACTCAAATGGCATAAACCCCCTACAACCACTCCGGAAGGTACGCGATTAAATCTACAATCGTGGCTACCCCCTCAGCTGCATAAACCTATTAATCCGTTGTTGGTGGGGTTCGGCCAGATCATCTGCTTGCCTGTCGGACCGAGGTGCGATGTGTGCTTGTTAGGTCAACGGAAACTGTGTCCTAGTAGGATCACTAATGTCAAGAGTGAGGGAAGGAAGGAAGTGGTTTTCATCAAGAATGAAGGACAAGAAGCCAAAATTGAGATTGGTTATGAAAGTCAGATACCACCTGTAGATGCTGAAGCGGGATTGATTAGGATAAAGGACGAACCTTCACCTCCTCCATCATCCTTTTCAGTTGTAGGCTTAAGGGATGGGGTGAAGATGGAGAGAGACCAGGACTTAGAGACAATCGTACAAGAACCTGGGATGAAGAAGGTTGATGAGGTGCTTGAGATATTAGATAGAGTTGATGGAGCGAAAGATGTCGATGGGGAACCCCTTGGTACATGATATGATGTCACCTAGGGGCGAGAGAACTGTGTCAACAAATACAAGTGAGCTAGTCTTTTAGAACGGGAACCATTTACCTTTGTGAGTCAAGGAGGTGAAGCAAGAAAGGATGACCTTTCCCTCTGTGTAAGGGATATGCTGGGTTGCGATGGTATGACGGGGGAATAGCAACCCTTTGGTTACCATATATTCGCGTGCATCGTTGTAGCTGTGTAACTATACCACTTCCAATCACATATAGTTGTATACATTTCCATACTTGTCTATCTTGTCTCCCTGCATATGCTCTCTTAGACATTTGGCCCTTCTACTCCATTATTTGAGCTGCTGTTCAAATGTTCAAATCGTTACGTCATCACATCATCCATTCCATTGTTTACACCTTCACTATCCATCTACAGCCTACCAGATATTGTCTCTTAAGTTATATTATCATACAGCATTTGCATATGCATACATCATAGATCCAGACCAGACCAGATAACCACCAGCTGTCGAAGAAAGGTCATCATCTGAAGTCCCAATCGAATTCTCGACCCAATATGGCTTCCCTTCAAGCGCAGCCTCACGCATCTTCGTCCACGACTCCACCCAAGAAACTGAACAGTATGGATCGATCTCTCTCCTCGGAAGGCTGACATCAGCATAAGCTGACCATATTGACTCCATTTAGGCTGTGATGCATGTAGATCACGTAAGATCAGATGCGATCGTATCATATCGAATGAACCTAGTTGTGTCATCGATCCCACTATACCTCCTCCTTGTAGGGTGAGTCTTCATCTCGTGGGCTTTCAGTAGATGTCACTGACCAAGTTGCGGCCGGCCGATGTAGCAATGCGGCAATCTAGGTATAGAATGTACGACCACTTGGAGACCTAAGAGGGTGAGTGTCATCGCACGAGGGTCACCGAACTTCCAATATCTCGCTTCGATGCCGTTGCTGATCTTTCCATTTTATAATGACCAGCGTGGACCTCCAAGTGAATATCTAAAGTATGTCCCATATCTCTCTTTCTCTTTTCTCTGTATTATTAGTACCTTCTCTAGCTCATTGTTTTTGAGACAACATATGACTGATTCTTTCTTAGAAAACGACTAGCAGCGACAAACGGCTCCATCAATTCCATCCAATCACCCTCCATGTCAATTGAAAACCTGACTTCTTCTCCTTCTTCCTCTCACTCCCATCCTCACGTTATACATGCCAATGGACATACACATAACCAAGAAGAACTCGATCGTACGCCTAAAGCCATACCTCATAACCTGTTGTCTCCCATATCACCTCAATCGATCTACGTGAATTATCAACAACATCAATCTCAATTCGGTTCTTTGGATAATGTCATTCCTAGAGATGTAGCTGGTTATGTCTTTTCATTGTTTTTCGATTATGTGAGTTCCAAGTATGACGGGGTTCAATCCCCCTTCTCCATGCTGAATCAAGATGGAATACGACGAATTGATCATAGAGTGGTGGTCTCGGCAGTCCATCACCATGTAAAAGTCTATTGGCTGATCATATAGGTTGTGCTCTATACTCAACTCAGGTACATCCCCTCACACCTTGTCTGCATCGCCCGACATTCTTGATGGAAGTTGAAACGAGGAGAGACGAGAAAAACCCAGTATTTTTAGCTCTGGTATTGAGTGTATTGGCATCTGCGATGGTACAGGTTAGTCTTTCCACATTTCATTAACCAAGGCAGTCCTCATTAATGTGTATCATCTTCAATAGATACCTAAAGCTCTTCTCCCGCCCATCAACAATATCCCCGCGCGTGAGATGGCAGATCGATGTTATCAGGTCTCACGTTTAGTCTCCTTGAACGCCTATGATCCACCAACAATAGAAATGGTAATCACTAGATTCCTTGATGCGGTGTATCATCTGATTTCTGGGCGACTGGGTGCACAAGGTATGTCGGGCACACAGATCCCTCTCTCTATCCCCAGATTCTGGATAATATATCCGGCGCAGGATATATAGCACCTCGATTGAGCTTCATTACTAATCATGAATCGCACCGACTGATCATCTTTGTTGTTATCTCCAGCGGCTAGCCTGGGTGAGGCTGTACAACTTGGTACGGTCTTAGGGATACATAGGGAATCAAGTTATGTGGGCTTAGGTGAGCATGGCTACATCATCATGTGGATAGGTGTTCCCTGACAGTCCGAGCTGCTCGTGTATAACTCATCCCATCAGATCCTATAAGCACCGAAGTCAGACGAAGGATGTTTGGGTTGTTATTCACCTCGGATAAATCTGCGTGAGTCAAGCATCCCGAATGTAGTCCTTTGTATCAGGCATACATAATGAACTCATACTGATTTTCTACGTCTGAGTAGCGCTTGTCTGAGGGATAGACCGATATTCTTGGCTACGGAAGAATGCGATACCATGATGCCTAGGGAAGTGTAAGTGTGATCAATACATTCAACTGTATAGTTGTCAAGATACATATGCTACATCGCACTCATGGTATCCCATGAGACCGTCCATTGGCCTTTGACTGACATCATCTCGCTGCGTTAGTGACGATGACTATATAACCCGGACTGAATACCTCGAGTTCCCACCTCATGCGACATCCACGATCGCTGGTTTCAAGTGAGTGGAATTTAAGAGCTCGACTTCTGGATCTATACTAACGAATTTTGTCCGCATACAGTATCGCTACCAAGATATTCAAGTAAGTGTCATCGACATGCCTTATCTTTCCCCGCTCATAGCCCAATGTGCAACATTGAGCTGATGATTCGGACCTCGCAGGATCATAGGTGACGCCATCGTCTTACGCCGTACGGTCCGACGAGGAATACCTTTGACACCCGAGGCCATCTTAGCCTATCTGCGACGTATAGAAACTATATCGGACGATCTGAAAGCTGTCCTGAAAGACATCCCCTCTGCTTTGAGGCTCAACGAAACTCCCGCTCCGTTCGATATCCCGTGAGTCTTTCCGTAACCTTATCAGACGACTTGCCGTCAAATTTCCAGCTAATATGATCCGCCTTGTTTTGATTGTCTAGGGAGACAAGCCAAGAATGGGGACAAGATATCTTAGCTCAACTGGACGTATATTTCACACAGGCTTATCAGACGCGGTCTATCGCTAAAGAGTCTTTCCTGGTGCTCAAGGGGAATATATATGTTACTCATGCTTTGGCAAGATATGTCCTATTGTAAGTTATGCTCGGCTTCGTATTGATGATGGCTCATCGGGCTAATGTTGGTTCAACTTTGTCATGGTTAAATCAGAAAATGTAGGGATGAGATTGTGGAGCAAGCTAACCCAGACGGGGGTGTGACCGTGTCAGGTGAGTTGTCTGCCCCAAACCCTGCTACCCATTGACCGGTGCCGACATGGGCTGATCTCGAACAATATGCAGTCACAGCTAGGATGGTCTCGATATTCACAAATCGACAAGACAAGTATGAGGCCATGGTACTGGATCTATTAAAAGCATTGCATAGGTGAGTGAACTGTTGGTCCGAGCATGATACGAACACTGGCTAATTCAACTTTGTGTCTTGATTTCGCAGTATACCTATCCAGAATGTGAGTGATTTAGTTACGTATCCTTCGCTCGCCTGATGGCTATAGGGTGATCCAAATTGACACCTTCGTTACCTTTGTATAGCTCGCTGTGAACGGTCCGTCACTGGTCAACAAGGTTCGATATGTTGCCGTAGCTCTACTTGATGCTCTGGACGCCAGGAATCCAGTCAGTCCAGAGGGTGCTTACCTGTTGGATTTCTTGGGTATACTATCGGAGATTGAACAGGTGAGTGTCTTGTCTCAAATATTTACCATTTTATCTTACCGCGTTTACATCTACTGATATGTCTATGCCTTCTGCTAGACGCTGTGATGATCTAGGTGTATTGTAAAAGGCTACTTGGTAATGCTTATATAACGCACAATGCATCTAGCATCGTATTCATCACATTCAGGTAAAAGTCCGTGATATCTTGGATGAAATGAATCTGAGTGTCCTGGTATAAAGGGGATGATGGGTATATCTTTAGCAACTGAATTACAAAAACTACTGAAGATACTCGAAGGTCTATGCTCTATATTTGTTGATTCCCAATCGTTTGGGTAAGACAAAATGACATAGGATGAGTACTTCTAACATTGATCCTTCAACCGATTTTTCTATTCGCAGTGTCATAATCAGCCTTTGCAGCTCATCTGTAGAAAAACCATTCAACTCACAGGCATGGCGTATCCCGTATCGCTCCAAATGGTCATATTGGGATTCGTATACGCCTCGTTATGTTTCTCGATATAATCTGCTGTAGGATGATCATCGGGATCACATCCTACTCTACCTTCGGGTCGTTGATAGATACGAATGTAATCTATCAAGTATTCCGCCGGGAAATCGAGGTTGACAAAATCTACTGCTTGGAAATTATTTGACATTCCGAAGTTGATCACCTGTCGTGAAATTCGTAATGAGGTTAAGAAAGGGACTCATAAGCAAGCTTGTCACTGATTGTGAAACAATTTTATCTGACTCACCAGCGCCATTGGTTCTTCGGGCAAGATCCGGGGTCCAATCTGCATTGATTCTGATGCTCCCACTGCACCGGGATACATCGTCCACGATTTTTCACCATTGGCAACCCAGGTGATATGTCCGCTTGATCTATCATTCGGATCGGTGAACATCTCAACGCCTGACAGAAACATCAACATCTAGTACTCGTCATATTTGGATTATCAAGTTGATCGTGGACTCACCCTGTACGCCGAATTCTCGACTTGTCCCTTGATATATATCCGTCCCGACAAAGGTCAAACTCGACACCGCCTCCTGGTAAACACCACCTGTGTAGGTATTGAAACTTGTCAAATCGGTATCGTACTGATGTGCTACGTCTGTTGTATTCTTATACTGATATCCTTCGTCGAAAGGTGCTACTTGGAATGATTGTGATAATACACCTTGACCGACGTGTAAGTCGACTTGTGCTTCTAGTACGTCGATCTCCGGTGCTCCTCTGCCTACTGATACATCTGGTCCAGCGTGATCTTCCCCTGGACAGGTACATGCCGACATTCTTTGACCTGGAAGACTAATGAATCTCATCGCAAATCAGCTTGGTAATTCTGAAGTTTACATGGCTCTTCTGCTTGATTGAAAACAAGGAGCAAGTCTCTTGACTCACTATGATATTGGTTGACCGTTATTTGAAGTCAAAGCTGCCTCTGGCCCCGTCCCCTCTGCATTCGTCTGATTAGGTAATGTACCAATATCGCATGAATCATACGTATATGGCCAAGTACCGTCAGTCGAAGCTCCATAACCTGGTCTACCCAAATTACCAAACAACCATAAGCCCGGCCAGAACCCTCCATACTTCGTATTACCAGGTAACGATATCCTCGCTTCGAGGTAGAAAGAGTATTGAAAACATAGTTGATTCCATGATTGCAACATCGCCGATTTGAAATTGAGATCGTGAATTGATTGTTGAGACATCGTCAAGACGAGGTTACCGTCTCGGGTTGTTGCTGCGGAGGGCTCGTACCATTCGAAATCACTAAAAGCCACTGTCAGTCCACGATACTTGTCCGGATGGGTAGATCATTATGATAGTAAACCTACCCGGTTGCCCAGTAATGGATGTCGCTACGTCAGTCAAGTAAATTAGCGTTCAAATCAGAAGGCTGTTATGTGAATCACTCACGGAGCAGTGAAAAATGGATCATCTCCTGGGAAGAATGTTCTGTACATCGTTAAGGAGGAGAAAAGAAAACCCGCGCATTTAGTCACTTTGGTCGTCCTCATCTCACATCAAGACTTTCTGCTCTCTGACTTACCTCCCATCTTTGTTGAACTCGTCCGAGAAGACCAGCGTATATTCTTCACCATCATAACCCGTCCTCGTGTAGACGTCCGAAGGTGTATCTTCATCTATCATACTTGCGAAACCTCTTATCGAGGGTATCTGACCAGTCGCGTTAATCCCACCCAGATTATACCCCCCTTTCGAGTCCAGTGATCCTTGAGTGTAAAAGTCTGCTATGGGATATCCAGCGAAAAGGGCTATGATCCCTATCATCAAAATTACTAGACATCCCACGTTGGCTGCTCCTCGAACAGTAAATACGTTTCCTCGGTCGTCCTAAATTTCATAGTTTGATCATATGTAAGGGACTCATTATATGAAATTGGACCTGGACGATCACTCACCATTGCTCCCCACTCATCTACATCCGGATTATGCAAATAATCATCTGCCTCTGGATCACCTGAGAATGTCTTATCCAACCCTAACGCTGCTGGGTTTCGAGGGTCCAACCCATCTTCGAAATCTCCTTCAAGAGGTGTATCCATCAGTGCGACTCCCGGAGAAGGAGGTGAGGGCTGAGCGGTAGGTCCATATTTCTTGTTTTTCTATGTATCAGATGGTCAGCAACAGGTATATCAAAACGGGAAGAGATGGGAACTGTGGAGATTGGGAATTGTCAACTCACACCTCCTGATCTTTTCCTCAAAAGGGAAGTCGAGCTTTCCCCTCTTGGTGGCATGGCATTCCACCTGGATCCAGATGGTATTGTGGTTGACATTCCTTCTCCGGCTGGTGAGGGTGATAGTAAAGGTCTCTGAGATATCCAAGAATCACGTTTGTTTAAGGGACCTTCTATACCCCTCTGACTATATTCAGATTGAGTGGAAGAGAGAGAGTTGATCGATAAACGATTCCACATGAAATGATATTTGCTGTTGATCAATTGATGTCGTAGGATAATTGTAGAGTGATTGAACTATACGACCGTGAATGCAGTCCACTATAAGGTACGAAGAGGAAGAAGAACTGAATCGACAGTTTTGCGACAGTTCTTCCCAGACATTGTACAACATAATTCATTGTTTCGCTTGTTTATCCAACAGATGTTACTACATCTAGCTTCCACCCCTTTTCTACGGGGTATTGACACCACTCGATGTGATAATGTTTGTACCCCTCGTGAGCCAAGCACCTGAGTCTAACAATAGAATTTACCATCTTTCGGAATATGAGATTGCATGCGTGTTTTCGGTGGACACAGGGTTTGGACAGTGTAAACATTCTGCAGTGATCACCAACAAACACAGCATTCCAACCGAAATGATATCATTGGAGTGACATTCGTCTCCCTCGAAAGTGTACGATATACGGCATTAAGTGACGTTTACCTTCAGCCATAGCCGCAAAGAAGAACCGAAACAACAAGCAGGACAGGATATCAACCTGAACTAATCGAGTGGCCATGTCCATATCCGCGGAGAATTTATCAAAAACCCTCTTGTTTGACCCTGTATCGATCAATCCCGAAGAGATTTTTTCCGAATCGTTGTTGATTGAGGGTTACCAAATTTCGAGGTCATACTGAAGGATGTCACACTCGGCCTTTGGTGCATGTGATGCTCGTCGCAAGGGGGTTCGTACAATTATGCAATCTGATCACTGATGACTGCTATTCATACATGGGAAGTTTACTCTATGTTGTTCTATCAAAATACTGCTGACCAATACGTCATACCATACCAAAACGTTTTCACCCATACCCTTACAACCAATTTGGTTCGTACAATTGAGGTTCTTGAAGACCTATCCACTTGAATGATCTGGCGAGATGAACAGGTTTCGAAAGGTGGATCTTGGTCGATGACGTTGCAACTCGAATCTCATAATCTCCTCTTCGACCTATCCAAGACTTCTCCTGCACACTATAAAATGAGAATGCTTTGTGCTATACCAGTCGCACAACAACTATCATCAGCGAAAGAACCTGGTGGGCATGTGTTTGCGAGCTGTAAAACTTACGTCAAGATTAACTGTCACCTGCTTCGATTCCCCAGGTTGTAAGATTACTTTCTTCAGACCAGCCAATTCGTGCTCAGGTCTCTCCACGACAGGTGCGAGATCATGGACGTAGATTTGGGCCACTTCAGCCCCTGCAAGATCGCCCGTGTTAGTGATCGTGAAAGTAGCTTTGGCTCCGAACGCTTCGGGCTTGACTGTTAAATCGCTGAGAAAATTGCTTAAGATGTCAACACGAGCTATATCACAACCGAGATAGCTGTGAGAGTGATGACTCACCTGAACTCGAATGTGGTGTAACTCAAACCATGACCGAATGGGAAAGCACTCTTTGGATGGTTCTTTCTATCGAAATATCTATAACCAACATTGATACCTTCCGAATAAACCGTATCAATCGGATGACCAAAATCTTCATGACTCGGGAAATCCTCCACCACTTTCGCCCAAGTGACCGGCAATTTACCACTTGGATTGATTGTACCGAAGATTGCATCTGCAATGGCCGTACCGCATTCGTTTCCACCGAAGAACGCTTGAATGACGGTAGGAGCCGAGTCGATCCATGGGAATTCGACGGGCATACCAGACTGGTTCACGATGATGGCTTCTGGTTTGGCGGCTAAGATGGCTCGAACCAGATCGTCTGTTCCAGGTGGAAGCTTCATATCTTCTCTGTCGTATGCTTCGGATTCCCATTCAGAGTTGGTACCAATACAAACGATCGCAACTGCGGGTAAGGTAATAATCGGAGTGAGCACCTGAAGATTTAGTAGAGATGGTCAACCTGAACGTACCATCAGATTCAGTGGCAAGTTTTACAGCTTTCTCAATCTCCGCTTGAGGATCACGCCTTTTCTTACCACCAATTCTGATACCACCTCGTCTTCCAGTCTGTGAATGTCACAGGTCAGCTTGTTCGAACGATCGAATTAGCAATACATTAACCATTACTCACATATGGAGACATGGCGTTGAGCTGCTTGAAGTTGGAGAAGCGGACTTCAATGTCATAGGATTTACCAGCTTCGACTTCGACTTCTCCAGTTCTCTCTTCAGCTCCGGTGTTAAACTGTGGCAAGCTCAATGTCAATATCAATCCTGATGGTCTGTGGGTGAACGAAGTCCATCACATACGAAAAGTAGTCCTTCTTTCTGATCAGTTGAGTTATCGATGATCTTCTGCCCATCGATATACAGATCCGCTTGGCCTGCTACACCGAGACCAAGTTCCCACTACACCTGTCAGCCAAAGTCAAGACAATCGTTCACTCACAGTTCCACTTTCATCGGGGGTGAACACGGTTTTAAGCTATCACATGACATCTCAGATCAGTGAGAATTCGTTCAGTTAGGGCACAGATCTCATCGGCTTACAGAAACATAACCTCGAACAGGTACTTCTTTGGGGATACCATCGATGAAATATGAGAATGCCGAATTATTGAATTTGGAGAACAAGGGCTTGACAGCTTTCTCCCATGGGCTAAATTCATGATCAGTTTTATGTATTGCACATGGTTGAGTAACACTAAGCTCACTTTTGATCGTAGAAATCACATTGCACACCTGGACCTGCAGCTTTGCCTTTCTGAGGATGAGATATGTAAGGCGTCAAGAGAGGTGTCCATCTGGAAGAGTCTGATCCGATGGTGTACTCCACTTCTGCGCCAATGCTCTCAGCATGTTTGGTGATAGCTTGTAGTGGAGTGACGAGATAGGTAGGTGCGAGATTAGCGCTTCCTCCACCAGCATAAGAAGCGGTTCGAGCATTGGGACCGATCACAGCAATCTTCTTCTTGTCCGATGCGGAGATAGGTAGGACTTTATGTTCGTTCTTCAAGAGGACGATCGCGGAATCGGCTGCCTCCCTGAGAAGAGCTCGGACCTCAGGTGTGTTGATAGTATCTTCCTCTTTCTCGAAGTCGATACCTGATTGTTGTGCTTCCCTCACGTAGTGTAACACCTGGTGCCCGTGTTTGTATATTTAACATGATACATTGTGAGGTGCAAGCCTGAGTACGAGAACTATTTACTCACCCTCAAAACACATTCATCGATATCAGCAGGTACCAATTTACCACCTATGATATCTCTTTCCAAACTTGAACCTCTCATCAGGGCTGGTCCAGGCATCTCCAAATCCAGGGAAGCCTTAACAGCTTCTGATGACGAATAGGTCCCACTCCAATCTGACATAATCATTCCTTTGAAGCCGAAATCCTTTCGGAGGATCTTTCGAAGCAAGAAAGGATGTTCGGCTACGTGAAGACCGTTTACTCGATTGTAACTTGACATCTAACCGGAAGGATGACGAATCAACACAAGAATCAAAGAAATCGTTCCTTTCACATGTTGTACAGTGATGACGCCATAAGGAGTAGAAAATGCCAAGAGGAAAAGGACTCACGAAGACGGATGGTTTTGCTTTGTTTTGAATTCGGAAGGGCTCCAGGTAGATCTCGTGCATCGTTCTCTCGTCGATGACCGAGTTGTTGCTTCGTCGAAGGTACTCTTGCTCGTTGGCCAGGAAGTCTACAGATTCAGCTTTGGACGTGCGACATGGAACTTACGTTTTGGAGCTACGCGGGCTGAGTCAGCTGGATGTATGGCATGCATTAAGAATGGCCTACTCACAAGTCATAACTTTCTTCGATTGCACACCCTGCACCCAAGCCAAGGCAACATGCCCACAAAGATAGGGATCTGATGACGAACGATCTTTAGCAGATGCTCCTTATCTACATGACGACAGTTTCCTGGAAGCGGCATCGGCGAGTCACTGACCTTCACTGAAAGATTCGAAACCTCTCCCACCACATGGGTGTCTCTGACAATTTGTCGTAGGACCAAGCAGGCAGTGCACACCCCTTGCTCTACATTCTTCCCCTAATGCTTCTCCAATACGGTGTGCAAGGTCCACGTCCATAGATGCCCCTAAGCCGGTAGCTGACGGGAAACACGACGCCGGCGCACCATTGGTCCCTGTATATTATCTTTCAGCTATCTGCGTTGCCCATCTCTCGCAGCGCTGAACTCACAAGCTGTACCTCTCACACCATTCTAAGCTCTAATGTCAGCCAAGCCCAATCTATACCTTCTCATCTCTCGTCCTGGAGTTGATTCACTTACCGGACCGTCACTACACTGTTCTATCTGTCAGCATCAAGTTTACTATATTATGGGAAACCCTCACTCACTCGCACCCTTGGTACCCCTAGCCTGGACACAGGTACCGTATGCCACATGTCATCCCCACTGAGGAGAGCAATCTTCTCCTCGCTCGTGAGCTGCTTCAGAATCGCTTCTGGGTCAATCACAGCTGATTTGGTCATATTAAGATGCTGTTGCGTCTGTATATGTAGTCGTTGTAGCGAAAGAGAGTAGAAAGACTAATGAAGACCTGGGAGGGGATTATATTGGGAAACAACAACGGAGCTCTTTGGAAGTATCCAGCACCCCCATTTCCTTCTGGCGATTTTTTTTTCGAAACAGCCCATCATCGAGAAGGACGTCGGTGAGGTAGACCGGTTAGGAGAGATAGCCTTTCGGAACAGAGAAACAAAGGAACGTGATGGGATGTCAACGGAGTAACCTCGGTGCTGGTCCACACGTTACGTCTCAGGGGAATCCACTTGCACTTGGCGAACCGGACCGACGGTATGATGTTATGCTAAAAACAATACCCAAGTGTACGAGGGTGCAAATACTGAACAAACCAGAACTCGAGCGGCAACAGCGCTTCTGAACTCTTTGGGATACCTTACGTTATCTGTTATTATTGAATGGTCTTCGGGGCAAGTCACTTTCGGGTTAGGGCGGAAATAGTGGGAGGACAGTGCGTACAGTACAGCAGCGTGCAGTGTGGGGGAAGAATGGAGCCCTCGCATAGTGAAAAGCCAATTAATTTCCTTTCGCAGGTTAAACGATTTAAGGATCTCCCAAGCCCCTCCACTCATGGCGATTCCGAGGTTTCGCCGATTTTACCACCACAGCAAAAAAACAGTTCCTCTCTTCCTCAACCTCTCAACAATAACAGCAGCTTACAAGTGACCAGCGTTTGCATCGGACCGCCGTATTGACATTCATGGCCAAGGAGGAGAAAAATCTGGTACATTGTATACCGAAAGGACCGCTCTGACCCGATCTCAGAAAGGTATAAGAACTGGTCTCCTTTGGATCGAGAGTTCACCCCCATGGTGTCCCCACTCACATACACTTCTCGAATAATTCAACAAGACGATATCAACAACAATCTATAGCTCATAGCTTAGATCGATTAAGACATTAGTAACAGGTGACAATGACAGGAACAACAAAGTTCTCTGACTTGCCCAATAATACCAATGCCAAATGGTGGAAAGACCATGGTATGAGGATCAGTGAGTTAACATTGATCGATGCATCCGACATGAGTACGACGGCTGACACTGCTGGATGATCTAGGTTTCGTCCATATCATCACCCTTTATTGTGCTGTGTAAGTAATGATGATGGTTGTAAGCCACTTTAAGCTCCCTCAGCTGACAATATCCCTTCCAGTTACTCATTGGGTTACGATGGATCTCTCCTCAACGGTCTTCAAGCACTTACCGAGTGGAACAAAGATTTTGGGGCTCCTACGGGTACAAAGCTCGGTTTGATCGCTGCTTCCTACTATCTGTGAGTTTATAGCTTCAATTTAGAGATCGCACCTATGATTGCTCGTTGACACTGCGTTTAGTCCCAAAATTCCTTTCACTTTCGTCATCGCTTGGATGGTCGATCGATACGGTCGAAAAATCGGTCTTGTAGGTATCTCATATTTGACAATCACATTGAAGCTGATCATTCATTGTGCAGTACATCGGTGCAGTTTTCATGTTCGCCGGTGCCCTCCTAGGAGGATTTTGTCACTCCGTCTCGCAACTTGTCGGTTCACGTATCCTTTTAGGTGTCGGAACCGCTGCTGCCCGTGAGCGTCAATCGGAAGACAATCTGTGATAGCATTGCTGATGCTGACTACAATTCAGAGGTCACTGCTGCTGCACTCGTTCCTGAGCTTGCTCATCCTCGTATTCGTCACTACGCTGGTGGGTTTTTGAACACCACTTACTACGTGAGCTGAATAACATAACAAGTGCCTGTTATTGCTTTGCGCTGATGCCAAGTTACAGATCGGTTCGATCTTCTCAGCCTGGCTCACCTTTGCCATGGTGTACTATCCCAGCACTAGCTCTTGGTCATGGCGTGTCCCTACCCTTGTTCAAGGGTTCGGCCCTCTCTTACTCGGTGTTGGAGCTTACTTCGTTCCTCAATCGCCTCGATGGCTCGTTAAAAAGGGTCGAGTTGAAGAAGCGCACAAGATCTTGGCTACGTACCAGTGAGTGATGTCTTGATTGGTTCCTGAAGACAGAATCTGACAAATCGTCATCCTCAGTGCCAATGGTAAAATGGATGACGAACTTGTCCTTCTCGAGATGCGAGAGATCAAGGCATCGGTCGAGCTTGAAAAAGTATCGGAAGAAGCTTCTTGGCTCGCGTGGTTCCAGACCAAAGGTAACCTTCGACGATTCTTCGTCATCATCATTCTTGGTACTGCCACCCAATGGGTCGGTAACGGTGTCGTCCAATACTACTTGGTACCAGTTTTAAAGACTGTCGGCGTCACTCGACCCGCTCAAACAACAGGTGTCAATGGTGGTCTTGCGATTTGGAATTGGTTCATCTCCATGAGTGGTGCCTCTCTCGTCGAACGATTCGGTAGACGACCTCTGTTCCTCACTTCCATCATCGGAATGTTCGCTTCGTTCGTCATGATCCTCGGTCTCGCCGGAGGGTACAACAGCAATCACCACTCTGCCACTGGAGTAGCCATGATTCCATTCATCTTCATCTTCATGGGATTCTACTCCCTCGCCCTCACTCCTCTTCCTATGCTTTACGTACCGGAAATTTGTCCTTTGTCTTTACGAGCCAAAGCCGCCGCTCTACTCTTACTCGCCCAGAATTGCGCTCAATCCTTCAATCAATTCGCCAACCCAGTAGCCCTCAGTGCGATCAGCTGGAAATACTATGCTGTCTACGTCGGTGTGGATCTCATTTACATCGCCTTGTTCTGGTACATGATCAGAGAGACTAAAGGTCTCACCACTGAAGAGGCTGCTGTGGTGTACGATCCAGACCACGTACAGGAGGCCAATATGGAAGCTGAAAGGAGAATGCACGAAGAAGCTCTCAAGGTCGCTCACTCGGAACATCACGATAAGAAGACGATCGAGGAAGAAGAATTCAAAGTATAATAAACGGGATTCTAGGTTTTGCTGGTGCTTCTTCCTCCCGTTTAGCAATCTCTTATTTCGTATCATATCACAACTTTCCAAACACAGACACGCACGTACATACATACATGTGTAGATTTCATATACGTCAAGAATTGGCGGCAGGGAATGAGGGAGATGTATAATTTGATCTTGAATAAAATAGTGTTGCTATCTGGTTGCTTGTCGAGCTCGCAAAAAACTTCCGGGAGACTCTTCATCAATCGTGTTTCTTTTGAGGGTCTGAAAGCTCGTATATCGGACCATTTTGTGCCCCTTCTAGCACTCTAAAGCGGATCAATATGCTTGCATGTCTATGTATATCTCAGAAGCTGTAGGTTCCGTTCAAGAACACCTGCCACAGGTGAGCCGCGAATGAACCGTTGAACAAATCAACAGATTAATCGGGAAGCCTGTCGTCACACACCACACTTGGTCCTGTAATAGATACATAACATAGAAAACATCCATCTTGAACAAAACTGAAACTAACATAAAACTCAAAGTATCGCAGCACAGCCCCAACAATCCAGAGATCTACTTATTCATCGAAGGAAAATCATGTCAGCTCCACTTGACATCATCGCTCGTCCTTCTCCAGCAAGAGAGGGTGAAGATACGGATCAATATGATTTGATGGTGGCTGGTGAGCCGAACACACATGGGGCCCATACTTGACTAGAGTCAGGGATGAGTCCGCGGAAAAAGTGTATCAATTCAATCAAGTGAGAAACACGGAGAAGAGAAAGAAGTTGGTCGAGGGATTTGTGACTTTGTTACAGCAGGATAAAGGGAAATCATATATCGGTCTTCCGTTCTCTTGTGAATATGTGAGTGCGGTAGAACTGCTCCCGTTACAGGTTAAATGAGTAGTTCGACTGAAAATATACTGTTTAGGGATTCAACATTCGATTAGGATATGATGTGTGTTTAGGACCAGATTTTCAACTAAATGATGTCTGTCCTAGTGAGTCACGATTCATTTCTGTTCGTCATTGATTTTGCTGATCCTTTAAATCCTATATAGTAAATATCGGAAACCGAACGATGTTAGGTGGAAGCGTAAGGATCTACACACCTTCTCATCCCATCTCACCAGAAGAGCGAAACGGATTGAAGGAACCTGAATGGGCGAAACCCATTACCATAGGAGAAGACTGTTGGATAGGTGGAGGAGTCATCATTCGTCAAGGAGTGAAGATAGGAAATGGAGTGACAATAGGAGCGGGATCAGTGGTGACGAAAGATATAGAAGATCGAGTAGTAGCTGTTGGAAATCCTACTAGACCAATCAAGAAGATCCTGGAGGATGGTACCACCGTGTTGATACTCAAGGCGTGATACATGTAGACCATGGTCCGCCCTCCCGCATGCATATCTTTCTCTACCCCAGCTCAGCAGGTTGCCTTGCTTTCCTTTCCTCGGATGAACACATGGAATGAATGCGAAATGCGACATGCTCCGGAAATAAGGGAAGTAACATACATGTCAGGTGATATGTCCCAGATGTTTGGCGATGTTTAGCGAAGCGAATTTCTGTGTTCCTCTCTTCTCTTCTGTTCGGCGCAAAGAAAAGGCGTCAGTTAAGGTTATTCTTGCCTTTCTCACTTGCAAGCGAGACCCCTCGTGAAACAGCCGGCCGGCAGCCTTGACTAGCTTCTCGGCAGCAGAGATGCAAGAATCCTTTCCGATCCGATGATTAGATGATCTACACATTCCAATTCCGTTCCTTTCCTATGTTGATGTCAAAGCACGTCAATCCCATTGGATCATTTCAACGGTTCTGATCTGTCCTGGTCCCTCCTTACAAATTGCCAAGAAATAAGCTTAGCTTTACCCAGATTCCCACTCGAGCGGTCCGGAGATCTGAGATTCACTGCTTGAGTTCCTATCATTTTGGGAATCACGAATGCGGAGCAAGGGTGGAGGGGAAAGGAAAACGTTCGGCCGTTTCACATCAATTTCCGTATACCATAGTCGGCTGATCTCGCTAATTGTTGCCTACGAGCACTGCAAGGAGCCAAAGCTCAACTCCAATGAGAATTAGTAGGAATGTCAATATCACTCGTCTCGGATGGTCTCGCTTTTTTTCCCAACGAACCGAAGCACGGTTAAAGGAAAGTTGACCACTCAGCAAAGCTGATCAGGCATTATGGAATTACTATATAAGCAGCTCCAAAGAATGGGTTGGAGCATCGTCCATTTCTGCTGTTCAACCTGTCAACAGGACCACAATGGATATTAGAAATACATTAGCTTTCATCGCTGCTGCAGGAGCTTGGAAAATGTCTACCTCAGCTTCGGCCTCAACCTCAACCTCAACCTCAAATTCAAGTTCGACCAACGAACAGCAGGCTCAATGTCCTGTCACTGGCCACAAGACTGCAAATGGTTCAGGCTGTCCTTTTTCCAAGTGAGTCATCCCTTTGATCTTCAGAAAATAAAACCTAATCAGACTGTCGATTGTTCTCAGCGGACTGCCTCTACCTGATCCCGGTCATAGATGTGATTCCTCATCCGTGGAGGAGACTAAGATCCCAGATGTACCACCCCTCACCCAGAAACAGAGGGAAATTATCAAGTCTACTGCCCCCATTCTCGCGGAACATGGTGTGACCATTACCACTCATTTCTGTGAGTATCATTCCGTATCCATCCTAAGGCAAAAGGCAGTCTCTGATGCTAATTCTGATTTTAGACAAGAATATGATTCGAGCTCATCCCGAACTTAGAGATGTTTTCTCCGAGTCTTCTCAGAAAGTGAGTCAAATATCTTTGCATTGATTCTCCTTGTGAGCTTGAGCTGATATTATATTCGACTGTTGTGACAGCTCGGCCACCAACCTCGAGCACTCGCTTCAGCAGTCTACGCCTACGCATGTAACATTGATGATCTTACTCCTCTGCTGCCCGTCGTAGATCGAATAGCCTACAAGCACACTTCGCTACATATCGTCCCCGAGCAATACGGTATAGTAGGCAAACATTTGATTCAAGCTATTGTTGACATCTTGGGTGACGCCGTCACTCCTGAAATTGGTGATGCATGGTATAACGGTTATTGGAATTTAGCCAAGGTGGGTTGAGCTTTTCCAACCTTTATTTGATGTGACCAATCATCACGAGACAGCTAAGATGCTTACGGTTGGTGATCTTTCGGTATGTGCTATATAGATTTTCATCAACCGAGAGAAAGAGTTCTACACTACCGCAGTTGAATCAGGAGGATGGGAAGGTTGGCGACAATTCAAAGTTTCAAAGAAAGTCAAAGAATCAAATGAAATCACTTCGTTTTACCTCAAACCAGTTGAGAACCTAGATAACAAACCTTTGCCAAAGTATCATCCCGGTCAATACCTTGCTGTTTCCTTGTACATACCAGCATTAGGACATAAACAAGCTAGACAATATTCTCTATCGGATAAATCGAATGGAGAATATTTCAGAATCTCAGTCAAGAGGGAAGATGGTGTTGGGATCCCGACGAAGGAGAATCCACAAGTACCAGATCATCCTGGATGGTGAGTCCGGTTGAAGTCGTACTAGCAGCATTTAGGATGGCGTCACTGAACTCTGTCTATTATTTTGGGACGTAGGATCTCCAACCTTCTTCACGCGAAATTACACGAAGGATCACTCATCGACGTTGCCTCTCCCTACGGGGATTTCTTCTACGAACCATCCCCCACCAACCCTAACGCTCCTTTAGTACTCCTATCGGCGGGAGTCGGTCAAACAGCTCTGTTGTCAATCTTAAACTCTCAACTTGATAATTCCAATAAACCAATCACTTACGCTACTGTCGCTCGGAATGAGAAGGTTCACGCGTTTGGAGATCACATAAGGAATGTGGCAAAAGAACATTCAAATGTCAAATATAGAGTATTCTACTCTTCGCCTTCCACCAGTGCTGTACAGGGTAAAGATTATGATGTTAGAGGTAGGATGGATCTGGGCCAGATCAAAGACGATCTTCATTTAGATGATAAGACTGCTGAGTATTAGTGAGTCATTCTCGTTCTCGTACGTTACGAGCACAAAAAAGGACAGTATAGCTAATGTTGATTATGTATTCTAGTTTGTGCGGACCAGAGAATTTCATGGTTGGTAAATTGGAAGAACTAAAATCTCTCGGTGTAGACGAGAAGAGGATCCATGTGGAATTATTCGCTGCAGGTGATCTACCTCCCTCAGCGAAATAAGCGGATAAACACTTGTGAAGAACTAGAATTGTATACATAAGACTGTATCTAGATAAAATAGTAAAGAGAATCGATCATATGTAACTCCGATATGGATAGTATGCACAACTGCTCGGATGTCTAATATGTTATGTGCATATTGATAGTTGAAGGCCTGATAAATCTATATATGTTCAAAATGTTGATACGCAATTGCAGTCTTTTATTTACAAGGATATACCGTATGTCCGATATATCTCTTAATCATGTTTACCTTTCCTATCTTCATCTTCACCTTCATCATTCTCATCATCGCTATCACGATATCCATCTTTCTGACGATGTTGATGATTCTCCGTTTCTTCATCACTATCTTCACCCATCGCGAAGACCACATTCCCATCTCTTCCTTCTACCAAACCTCTATGTTCATCATCATCCTCATCATGTTGGGCTAATGATCTATGACCGATACCTCGTCCAGCTTCTAGTGAGTCAATCTCGTAATCTTCCGCGTCAGCATCGGCTTCATCCTGAGCGAGTTCTTGAGACATTGAGAATTGGATGTTGTCCCGAGTCTGTGAAAGTTCGTCAGTCAGCATGATATACGAGACGTAGCCATTTTCGGTGATCGTGTTATCAGGTGTACACTCAAGATGAGAACTCACAGGTCGCCATAACCATGCGATAGCAGCGAATGCACAGAGATAAATCGTGGCAAGCGATCCATCGAGGAGTATCCATCTGTATTTCCAATTGTTAGGTGCATAATCTAAATCAATTTCTCATGTCAGCTTATATAAATGCACAAGCCTACTCTAATTGGAACAGCTAAACTCGCCTTCGTCAAGTCGATTAGACAGGCTCATTGAAGACACAACGAAGAAAGCGGCGACAGCTATCACCGAGATGACGAGGATTCTCCATAATCTTTGGAACATCTGGAGCTTGTATCTCTGTTTTCTCGCTTGTAGGTGCATGATTGTGCCTGTGAAAGGAACATGATAAGCTTCGGCCTATCGCGCTTGTTGGAATTTATACAGCTTACCGTTGAGCGAAACAATGATCCACATTAAGAATGCGGTGAGAGTGAGAGCAAGAGGGAAGATGAGGAGCATGACAGTGATCAGGGAAGCGCTCTGTGAATGTCAAAAATCAGCATATAGTAGAGAATGAAAGGGTAAATTGGTGCATAGACTTACATCAAGCTCGACTTCGACCGTACCAACAGAGTACATGACTATGCCCAGATATCAGCCTTATTACATGAGACGAAACAACAGCAACTCACCACCAAAGATGAAATGAAGAGCTGTCAAAATCCTAACTCTAGTCATGACTGAACCTAAACTTTGGGTGACCACCGATAATCCCATACTGACGATGAGCAGCAAGAAGAAGCTCAAGGAGTTCCTAGCGGCATTCAAGATGGCAATTACAAATAAGAAAACGATGGATGTCGTGCCGCCTCCGTGTTTGTTGATATATCGATAGTAAGCGAATTGAGCGAGCATTTCGATAACCAGGAAGACGATAGTGCCGGAAATGTAATACTGCATAGGACTGGATAATCAAATGGGCGATGATGTCAGGTTGAGAACCAGATGAATTAACAAGATGAAGACTTACAGTAACTCTCTCAAATGTTGTACACAGAGATATGCCCATCCACATCCGAGGACGAAGTAGACCAAGCTCAATGCCATATAGAACTACACAAGTTCAGTAAGGGTAGTCCAATTCGAGGATGTACCGGATACTCACGTTAATCTTAGGGTACTCCACAGCTGGCAGTTCCCCCTCAAACGTGTTTCTGAACAGTACCAGTCCCGAGTATTCGGCGTGACTGGGTGTTTGACGAGATTCGATTGGAATATCCGAACGAGCGTTGATCAATGTGACAGGTACAATACCTATTATCAAGTTAGTCTGGGATCGCAGTTGTCGAGCAAGAGCAAGGTGTAAACTCACCAACGCAATAGTATCCTGTTTTAGGTACGCTATATGTGATTGGCGCCGAGTAGACTGGCACCGAAGCTGATCCTGATGAGCCTGAGCTGCCCGTAGTTGGAGTTTCCTCAAAACCAGTCCCATCTCCTACACCCAAATCATCATCGCTTGAAGCACCAACCGAACCAGCTACACCATCCAGTATCTCATCTCCTAGTTGCCTTCTCCACCCGTCTCCTATTGCCTCTGCCAGCTCCTCAGCTTCTTCTTCCGCTTCTGCTTCTGCTTCAGCCTCCGCCTCCTTCTCATTAGCACCCACGGTGGCAGTTGACGAAGTAATAGCGTGGGTTGAAGAAGTGGTTGTAGGGAATTCATCGCTGATGTCATCTTCGTCTTCATCAGTGGTCGGTGATGGGAAAGACGATGATGAGAATTTGAGAGGAGTCGTGAAGATGGATGTTGAGTCTTGACTAGTGCCTTCAGGAAGGGACGTGATGAAACCACCTAGCTCAGAGGGTTGACATAGCCCCGAACGAATGGCCGATGTTGTACAGATATATGTTTTCTATCATAGTATGTGCTAGTCAGTGATAGTGAGCGTAAATATGAGAAGCTTTGTAGACTCACAGGACGTTCTTCACCACCTCCTGTACTTTCTGGTGTTTCTATACCAAGGTAAGGGACATCTTTCCACTCATACACTATCAATGCGACTTGACCTGACGAAGTGGGATCAAAGGTGACTACGCAAAAACATGTCCATCAGCTACCTGGAGGTTCGGACTTCAGGTAGGGGATACTGAAGCAAGCTCACCTTGGATATATGCCTCTTTTCCTCCATACATTCCTGAGCATACCTCCCGCAGCGAATCTGTATCACTGATTGGAACTATATTGTGTATTTTGCAATTGTCAACATTGGTTCAAGGACTGTCACACTAATCAGCCCTGGCACATCACTCACCCCTGAAAGCGCTTATCTGAAAGCATATCAGACACACTGCAAGCAAAGCGACAAGTGATGGGTGCAAGAGAGCCATGATGCCCAAGTTGCGAACGAGACAGCCTTGGCGAAAAGCTACACGTCAAGCGAGGGCGGTACAAGTCTATAGCCTGTTCCGAATTAGGGTGGCTGTGTTCCCAGTACGAGATATAAGATGGCCTACCACTGCTGACCTGGGAGTTTCTGTGGATGATTATTTTGTGCAAAGTGCAAAGAGAAGAAAGGAATGAATGATAGGTGGATGGATGGTTGCAGATAGTTGACTGCGAGTGTGCGACGTTGATCTCACTTCCGGTCCACGCGTACAGCACGTGCTCCTGCAGTATACGGGTGTCAGTGGTGGCTTTGTCGCCTTCTTCATCTTCAGCAAAAGCAGGAGCCATCAATGGGAGGATGTTTGAAGGGCCATGCGACCAGCTCAGAAGAAGATATCTTTAGGGAAGACTGGGCATGTTCCCTTGTTGTCAATGCATAGCCCTTGCACTCCGAAATGTCTCCAGAATCAGTCACAAATTTTGTAAACCTTTTACGCAAGCTCCTTGGGAAGAGGTCATGCATCGATGGCCGACGTCGAAGCCGCCGCACATTTCGTCCTCCGAACTGTATATCAGTACATCTAGGAGGTAACGAATGTCAGACACATATATGAGAATCGTTCAGTTTGATTTCTGCATGGTACGGAACTGGCATATATACAAAGATGAGGCGTTATTTTGAAGGTAACAATCCCATGCCCAAACAATGGGACGATTTCTTGTGGACATTCGGTGAGTCCATTGGATACTTCACACACTTATGAGATCGTAAACCATCCTCAGCTATGATCTGCAAAACCCATAACAGGGTCAAGGGGTTATGACAGTCTCGCAAAAGTAGAAAGACGTATACTTTCCAATCCATACTCAAGAGAATTTGAGTCCCCGCAAAGTCTGATCAACTCCGATGCCTTCCCAAGTTACCATGTACATGATCAGATTGCTCCTGCATCGACATTCAAGGGTGTGGCATATCTCGTGAACTATGCTCGGTCAGAGCGAAAGCTTAGAGAACATGGAATATCAAATGACACTGCTTCTAAGGACAATGAGAAGAAATCGGTAATTCTACCTCCCAAGGAAATAGGTGAGGCGAATTGCTTACCTACAGTGCTGTACTTCGGTAATTGTACCGGCTCGTATGACGGGTATGCTTACCATGTATTGTCATCATCAGGGAAATTCGGGAAAGGGGTTCTTCGCGCTTTGATAGCTGAGGCGAGTATCCACCCGTACGCAGACAACCTAAAAGATCAATTCAGCGTCAGTAATTACATGAACGAATCCAGTTATCCCCTCTCTCAGTACACCCAGTACCTTGAGAATCATACTCTTAGGGAGATTTCAGAGTACATTTCAAGCTTTGCAGAAAATCAGGGAAAGATAAAAGAACCGTATCGTGATATCGTCATATCTATGAGGGATGAGATAAGCATGGAAGAACACCGAGAGCTTTTCCTCCAACAATTCTGTGAGTGACTGTGGACTGTGTTGGCAAGTTGACAGCTCCCTGTACATACTGTAAACTATCCTGCATTTTTAGACGCTGACCGGAGCTTGGCCCCAAAGACAAATTGACTGAAGGGCCCAGGACGTTGACAAGAATGCAAGAGTCTGTCGAGAAGAATCCAAAGGATGAGATGTTCAGATCATACGACTCGCAAGGGCTTCAAGATCGTTTTAGTACCTATCTGATTCGAGATAAAGAAGCTGCAGAACATGGTATGAAGTATATCATCCAATTGGCCTCCAAAAAGAGAGAAGATCAGTTGACTTCGGCTATAGAAAAGCTTGCCAGACCCGTTGACGATGTAGGAATTCAGATGGAATCCAAAGAGGATGAAGCGAGGCGTATGGACGAATTCGTCAGTAGCTTTGGTACCAAGCAGGGTATGGGTAAGTACAGTATGGTCTCAGTGTGGGACTGAACGAGCGCTTTCTGATTATGACCTATAGGTAAATTCGGTGCCAACTTCCTCACAAGGCTGAAAACTTATATCGAAAGTTCAGCGTTTAATCCCGATGACTTCACAGACAAAGATTCGCTGGCTAAACTGTTAAAAAAGGATAGGTGGTCATATATGCAAAGCATTGCGTTGCGAAAACCAGATCTTACTGCCTCAGTTATCGATTGGGCTCATTGGCTTGGCCGGACTCGAGTGGAAAGCGTAGATCAAGATCAGTCAGCTGTCCTTTCTGGTGGAGAAGCGGTTCCTTCTTTGTCTGCTGCTACCTCCCAAGCAGGTCACAAGCGGACTAGACAGTCGGCTACTCCTCCCGAAGACAAACGAAGCACTCAAAAGCAAAACTTTGGTCTATCCGACTTTACACCTGCCACGAGCTCTGCTTCAATAGCTGGACTCCAGGCTCTCGGGGATGTAAACGATGAGGCATTGGAGCGACATCGACTGATGCTTTTCGGGATATTTGCTGAGGATATGGACTATCTGGACGAGTACGAGGAGGAAACGCCTCGAGCCGGTGTAGAAGACAGTGACCTTGCAAGATTCTGGAGAGGAGACGACGAAGACTGTTTCCACGCCGAAGTCGATGAGGATCTCGAGAAGACTACAGCAAGGTCATTATTTCCCCTTCATCACTAACCTAGCAAAGTTAGCGTTGTGGTAGCGCGACTAGACTAAAAAATCTTCATACCCCATATCTTTCTCTCTTTGAATTCGGATGCAACATCGGTCACAACACGAGGCACATGACTCAAGGGCAGACTGCATGCTCGAAACTGTGTATATGCATTCTGATGTCTTTGAAATCTGCATTGCAGGAAGCAGTCACTTAGAGATATGACGTTCCGATTGGCCATAGTTCTTCTTTGAGACACTATCCGTCATTCAATCGCGGAAGAACGGGGTGTCAGGAAGATCCGGGAACAAGGAGTGTTTGGCCCTTAATCTTACACTTTCGTTCACATTGGTATTGATGGAGAACGTATCATCACTGTTTGCTGCTTCCTCAGAAGTGCCATTTTCTTCTGGATGTTTCGAAGCTGTGCCCGTCAAGGGATAATCCGAAAAGCATTAATCGATGTTGTCGCATATCATTTTCGTCAAAGTAATCGACTTCTCTATCACGAAATTCGTTCTCCGCTTCAGAGTCTCAGAGTCTGAAGCCTGACCGCGGACGAGAGCAGCCCTCTCCGAGCCTTCGGTGGTGGGCCTCCAGTCAGCAAGGGAATCCAGCGATTGGAGGATGCGAGCTGCGTGAAGGGCATCAGGATCCTCGTCAAGAGGTAATTGAGGAGCAGGGGACCTTCTTCTCTTTCTGATGCCTTGAGAAGTTCCAGCAGTCACGGGTGAGGCCCTATCACCTGTTGCTTCGCGGTCCTGTTAAACTTCAGGGTCCAATAGCAGCTCATCACTTTGACGTCCACGCATCAGTTGTTCTGTATACCACACCCCATATTGTAGGAGTTCGTCCGCTAGTGTTGGGTTGTGGTCAACAAGAGTGGTGTAGCCTGTCCATTTCGGCTGGGTCAATATTGTCTTGATATCGTCCTTGGTGACATGGCTATGGCTCGATCCTCCAAAGCGTTCAGTATTTGATCTCAGTCTTTCCAATTGACGACGACCATTTGCGACTATTGCGAGTCATCAGTTTTGACTTAATCTATTTACCAGACCGAGAGCGAGAGATGGATAGGATGTGTCAAAGGTCGGAAAAGATCATTAACTAGGGTGAGGAATTCCTGTGGCACACTTACATGTATTGTGCGATGCCTCAAAACGAAGCTGGAAGTGGCTCCACTTAAGTAGTTCAGATTGGAATTCCTCTTCCGATTGGTCAGGCAGAGTATATTGAGCAGATTCAGCCCTGATCCTTTTTTGGCCTAAACGATAGACGAAATCGACCACCCTCTCGCTCAACTCAGGCTTCTGTTCCCGAACTCGAGTCAAATACGTCCTTTTGCCGGAAGTTAAGAATCGACTGACAGCATCTTTATCCTTGAAATCTCTCATTTGAAATTGATCGCCTCCAACGTGTTTCTTGATTTTCCGTATGAAATCGGTACCACTATGACCTATGGTGACAATTTTGCCCATCAGCGCGAACCAGATTGGGATCCGCCTGGAAAAGCATCATGATCTTCACTCACCCATACCGACACTGTCGGAATCCAAGAGTTTCGCAAACTGACTCATCTGACTCTCCTCTGCGGTGACGGGATCCGACCCATCCTGGTTTGCGGTGCCAGCTTCAACTGCTGTTGGACCTGAATGATCCCTAGCCGCTCTTGCCGATTTCACCACATATCTCATTCCCAATTCTGCGCCTTCCTTGTTCTTCGTCAAATACTTCTGAAAACGCTTCGTCAATTCGGGGTTTTCAATATCCGAGAACATCGAATTATGGGGATCTTCAGAAATTTCTGAGTGGAGCCACCTGAGTGTTTGAGCGCCGCCACGACCTACAAACCACCAGCGGCTATTGATCAGCTCCGGTGCAATCCTGTCAGAGAACAACAATATATAACCAGGAGCTAGACTCGACATAGAGTTTCTTCTGTCATTCATGATCCACAGAAAGATCATGTGACCTTTTGTTTTTACCCCATGCCGTGATTTACTCACCGAAAGCGTTTAGGAAAGATGCTCTGTCTTCTTCTGTCGTGTCTGTGAGTGTGGAGTGGTTCACAGGTACAGGCAACGCTTCTTGCACCTGCATTTGTATGTTTCTTTGGTCTTCCGCAAAGGCAGCGAGCATCTCAACGATCTGCTGTGTGGTGTCGGTGTCGAAGTTTCTGACTGCACTGACAGCTTCGGGGGCGGGTTGGGCAAGGTAACCTCGCAAATGCTCTGAATTTTGAAATTGCTCTTGAAAAGGATTGATACTTGCTTCGGCGGTAAGCACTTGGACAAGATCAGCTTGAGATTGACCTGCGCAATTGGGAACAGGATATCTCAATCAGCTTTCTTGACTCGGGATGATAAAGTAAGTTATTTGTGGAAAGAGCGAGTGCAATAGACCTTACTCTGCTGCTCGGAAACGGTCAATTCAAATGACGAAAGTTTAGGTTTCTTCCATTTAGAGATTGCCTTTAGTCGCTTACTCCTATCCCTCAGCTGCCGCTCCTTATGAGCAAAATCGATCAAGTACTCTAGACCCTCCTGGGTTACTTCAGGATTATGCCGGTTATACCATCTATATTTGGTGAATGTATCCGGATCGTCAATCAGGGTTTGTACGCTGTCGAATGCTCGAGAGTATGGGGCAAGGAGTATATGCTCTTCAGCTCGCATCAAAGTATCAGCTCCCCTGGTACCTAACATTGTAAACAAGCGTCATTAGCCAGAGGCCAGTCCGTGCGGATGGATTGTAGCCTTACCAAACGTTGACCTAAAGTTTTCCCATTGGTCGAGCATCCTGCGCATTTCTTGCTCATTGTTCGACCGATTGATTTCATCTACAGAACGGGATGCGGTCAGACAGCTCATAGGTATTGGTACAATACTCTGTGACACTGATACTCACTATCGGAATCCATAGTAGATCTACATTGTTTCCCAAAGTGATACAAGTATCGATAAGCCTCATGTATTTGTTTAGCTTTGTCAGGATCTATATCTTCTTGATGGTCCCTCCACCACTGGGCTATCTTTACAGGATCCTTCCCCTTCTGCGTGGAAAGATGATTTTTCACGTTCTCGAGGGAGGAGAATGCTTCTGCATTTGGTTCGGCTTTGATCTTGTTTTCCATTCGAATAATCCTCTTCGATAACTCCCGGCCTGCAGGCATGCTCAGAATCAGATAGTGTAGGGCACAGGCACATCATGATATCGTTCTAGCAATCAACTCACCCAGTGACGTTTTTCGGCTTCCCACGCTGGCTCTCAGCTTGCGCAATTCGTCCTTTGACATAGTCTGTTCGGCCATGACTGAACGGCAGCCTGTGGGATCTTTGTCTACGATGGTTGAACAGATATGACACCGTTGGGACCGAGAGAAAAGCTTCCTAGATGAGTTTTTACATCTTTATATAGCTATTACGGGGCTTTGAAGGTTGTTGGCACCCTCGAATGTCTTCCCTCGCGCTGAAAGGTGGATGCCCACCTTTGTCACCAACAAGCTTTTGGTCCAATGTTGTTCGGAGTGGAAGGCCGAGTCGATGACACTCCGCGAGTATCTTGCTTGGTCAATAACGTGACTTGGCCCTGGGAGTCTCTTGGTAGCTCTCACCCTGCGCTGTCCCATGGTGAAGGCCGTTCGCAGTGATCGTCATGGTCGTGAAGAGCCCATGTCGTTTGCGCTTGTCTCTGTGACCGTGAGTCTTGTCAACCTCCACCTCGCGTCATCTCCTTTTCAACAAGGGAGAATCCAATGCTGAAGATGGAATCTCTACCTTCGTTCGATTCTACCGTATATGTAAAGTGCATACAGTGCTGATCGAGACACGCATAACTTTGGACAAAGTCATGCTGATTGTTAAACTTGTATTTTACCAACGCCCGTCGGTCAGTGTGTGATGAGACCGAATAACTCGTAAATGACCTAAGCCTCCTAGCGTATGATCCGTGTACTCCGTACACAAAACCTGGCGCAAATCATCCCATCTTCCATCCCATCATAATGGGTCACGATCGACCAAGTTCCTTCTTCTCCTTGAAACTGACATGATCCTCGATACATTTTTTTCCCAATTATCTTATCAATAGAAACCGGTCACAATGTCTCTTCAACGCAAACTCCGCTATGCTGTCCTCGGAATCGGTCGAATGGGCTCTAGACATGCTCAGAACATTGCCTATCGTACTCCGCGTGCAGAACTCGTCTCTATATGCGATCCTAGACCCACTTCTTTGACCTGGGCTGAGAAGCATTTACCGTCAAATATTAGAGTATTCCAAGATTCGAAGACTTTGTTCAATGAGGGTGGAAATGAGATTGATGCAGTGTTGATAGCCAGTGAGACCGGGTCTCATGCTAGTCTGGCTATCGAGGCCATGAGGGCTGGGAAGGTGAGTATGATGGGATCTGTGCTGGAGAGATTGACCTCTTTCCCTTGAGATGAAGAAGCTGATAGCTGTTGAATGATTGTCTAGCACGTATTGCTTGAGAAACCTATTTCCATAGATCTGGAGACTTCCAGGACGGTTGTCGAGGAAACCAAGAAATTCCCAGATTTGAAGGTCATGGTTGGTTTCAGTAGACGATGTGAGTCGACTGTCTCATCACTACTGCTACAATGCCTTACTGACGGATTGTTATAGTCGATGAGTCGTATAGAGCTGTCAAGGAGATGATAGATCAAGGTAAATTGGGTGAACCTCACTTGATCAAATCGGCAACCAACGATCAGCATGATCCTTCTGGTAAGTACAAGACCCGAAATCAACCCTATGGTCATACATATTGTGGACTAACCATGGGCTTTAGGATTCTTCGTCTCTTACGCTTCCGCCTCGGGTGGAATTTTCATTGACTGTGGGATTCACGATATCGATCTAGGAAGATGGTATCTTTCACCACAAGGGATCAAACAAGTGAAAAGGGTTTTCGCTTTAGGACATAACATCCAACATCCCGAATTAGCCAAATACGATGATGTGGATAATGGGGTGGGAGTAGTGGAATTTGAAAACGGGAAGATCTTGGTGGTCCATGTGAATAGGACTATGAAGCACGGTCATGATTGCTTTACGGAGGTGTTTGGCAAGGAAGGGAAAGTGGTAGTCAACGGGGTGAGCTCTTACTCTCCCTCATTTATTCTTTTATACGGTTTTTCCGATCTATACTATCGAAAGGCAAACGTCGATGTTGATGATTTTGGACTTGATACATATAGAACCCCCAACTGAACAGAGTAGAAATTAGGGATACACATGGAGTGAGAACAGAGTCTACGTGAGTGATTATCCTCCCTGTGTCCAGAGGGTTGACACACCACAACATACCCTTGCCTCATAAACTCATGTTGAGTAAATATCACTAGCCCTACATACTACGAAAGATTCCGAGAAGCCTTTGTCAATGAAGTCAATGAGTTTACGGATGTAGTATTAGACAACAAACGTGAGTCGTGGGATCACCATTTCCATCTCGACTTTCTCTGTTTATGATAAAAGTTAAGCACCTGTGACCTTCATCGTAGCGCTCCCCGTATCATGCGAAGATGCCCTCGAAGCCACCAAGATAGCTACAGCTCTTACGCACTCATTCAAGTTTGGCCAACCAGTTTACTTCAGCAGTGATGGAGAACCAATTTTGGTCTAAAGGCGAAGGCACAATCCATACAATCTATCTTGAACGAAATATAAATAATCATAACAAAGATGAAATCGTATGTACATAGAGATGATTATGAAGTATATCAAGATCTATCCTGCCGGAACAACGAAAAAGAGAAGATAGAGGCAGTTATGGCGGAGTGAACGTTATAACTGTATATCCCACAAGACCATCTATACACCTTGGCCTTGACGGGCACCCCTTCTTACCACACCGTCAGTCCCCATTCGGACCATCTATATGAGATTACCGAATTTATCCCTCTCTGTGACATCACGCTCTCAACCACCCCCTTCGTCTGGGTAAAAGCCATCCGGGATGAGCGACCGCAAATGCGGCCAGACACAGTACCATGGGTAGACCGTCCAGATAGATGAAATACACCTCGTGGGTGATGAGGTATCCTGACCATCCTTGGGCCAACTCAATCGATCTATAAATACCTCTTACGAAGATCATAGCTGAAGCGAATGCGACTCCCGCTAGTAATTTTTCACCTTTCTTAACCTCATCCGTTCGCACTGCTCCTCCCATGTCATCAGGAAGAGGTTGTTGAGGCGGTGAAGCATTTCCTTCCGATGATTTCGGTTCTCCGTTGGGAGTAGGGTCATTGTGGTATTTGCGTTTGAGGTGCGAATATGGCTTACGGAATACAACTCGGATGATGAAATCACTGGCTAATGCAACGAAAATTGCCATCGTACCGAGTTGAAACAAGATACCAGCCAGCACTAACAGGAAAACACATGAATTAGCATTATTCCGCTGAAGGCGAACATAGACAATGATAACGAAAATCAATCCAGCAAAATCGTCATTATGTGTCCCTACTTGACGTTCATGCAAACCAAAGAAGGATAATGTGAAATTGACCATTCCCATATACTCACTAACTTTCGTAGCTTTATGAGTATCCGTACCGTTCTGAGCGGCTACAGCGGCTTGGCCACCACCTATAGCTTGGACAACCAAAGAGATAACGTCCGCAGTAACGAATACGGCCAGGTACATTCTTGGTCTAAGAAGCGAGTAGGCATGACCTAGCTGGGTGATACAGTATCCAAGAATGGTGTAAGCCCAAGCGGAGTAGAAGGCTGGACCGATAATGAGGCTTCGAGATGAAATGAGTTTATTAGCATATGTTCAAGTCTTGATTATCGTGGTGTACACGGGGTTCGGGTGATATATAGTCAGGAACTCACGAAGCAATCTGCATCAAGAAAGGGGTGACTCTCAATACATTATAAGCCGACCATAATCTACCTGCCCATCCTATGACTTCCACTGTGGATATAGAAGGAACAGTCAGCTCATTGTTCAGCACGACTAGCAGTAAGCCATATCCCAGTGTTACTTCTATTGAACATTCGTCAAGATAATAACCCCAGCAGTAACTCTATCTGATGGAATCCCATACACTTGACTACACTTCTGACAACTTTACCATCTCCATAAACCCCTGACATAGCAAGGTTCGCCACTTAACGAACGAAGAGACGACTCACAAAATGTCCCCGGTAACAGCGTCACAAACACCAGCCAGTATCTGTATTTGATCCCTAGACCAATATGAACCAGTCCCAGAACAGCAAACACGACTATGTACGCAATCCCAGCTGATTTCTCGGGTGTATAGCCATATGGTGAAACGCGCGATAGGTGATTCTTGGCTCTGTCCATTAGTTGGTGGGTCAGCCCCCAATCGTCATATGACATGTCGAACGGCCCTGTCGTCTAGATCTATTTCTCGCCGAATGTCTTCAGGCTGCTTGCGGTACCCTTTTGCTAATGGATGCGGGCCTATGCTTGAGGGAGGTGCGATGTACAACTTTGCCAGATAAGATATAGGGAATGAAATGTTTTCACAGCCATTGAAGAAGTCGATGCTTGTTTTGATTCGGTTTCTGTTTCGGTCGCCGAAATCTTGTTATGTGGGAAAGACGGTCACCGATTAAAGATTACAAAGAAAAACCTAATCGGCTTTGCAGTTTTGTAATCGAATAATCAATGAAGCCATCCTATTTAGAGTCATCACAAGAGTTGTCCGGCAGTATATCGTATTTGAAATGTAAGCATTGATCAGATGGTGGGTTCAAAAATATTTTGTTCAATATTGCGATTCTGCAGCCTCACACGTCGCTTGGAAACAAGCCATGCTTCATCGTTTGGAATCCCGTTGGAATGCATATCATATTGTAAACGAGGAAGACAATGTAGGTGGCACCGAATGGCTTCCAGTGATGGGAATGACAAGTAAAGTTATGGCATAGATGGAGATCAATCTACGGAACGAGGGTGGATGGCAAAACGAAGTGATGCATTGAGAGAAAGGGTACAAGAACAGTAATCTTCAAGGAGACAGTCTATCGTCTATGTGAGTGTAACATTGCATATACGATACGAGAGTGATCAACGTTGGATATTTAGGACGATGTCAGACGGACTAAGCAATGATGTCTTTTTCGTCTTCTGTTCGTTGTTGAGCAGATTCTCGAGAGAGCAGAACAGGTTGATGGACTATTCCAGCTTGTCTGTCGGCATCGGCGAAATCGTCAACTGGATCGTCGAGGTGCTTGAAGTATGTTGGGAACAGGAAGGCAGAGAGGAAACAAGCGATGGCAAGAGCTACCCAGGGCCAAATGAGGTTGGGGCTAAAGCAGGTAGTATGGATCAGCGAAGAGTGCATTATCACTATATGGGTGTTAGATGACTTACTCTACGATGACATCTGACAATGCGAGTGATAAGGCTGATGCAATAGCCTGGTTGAATAGCGAGATGGAGTAGACCAAACCCTTCATCCTGGCTGGAGATCGAGTGTATGCGATTTCATATGAAGTAACGAACACGAAAAGTTCTCCGATGGCTGGGAAGGTATAGAGGGGCACTTGCCACCACAAAGAGACGGGAGAAACTTCATCACAAGTGGTGGCATAGTATCCACAGGGGGAGGTCTTATAGATCCTCCACTGGATGATGGCGGAAAGCACACAAGTGAGCGCACCCAACATGAATCCGATGAACATTCTGGTCATAGGTTTGAGGGGGAAACCTATCCTAGCGAGCCAAGGGTAGATGAGGAATGTGAGGATAGGAGAGAAGACAATGATGGCGAGAGGGTTCCAGTTGGATATGAGATCGTTCGGTACACCATTCAAGGTCATCGCGACAGACATATCGTTCATTTGATTTCCTAATCCACCATCGGCCAACACGTAGATTGGGATGATCAAGAAAACAGCACAGGCATTCAACGATTGTCTGACCTCATCTACGAATCTATCATCCCATAGAACCTTCGTGGTATCGACCGTACCCTCATCTTGAGCGATGTAGGACGGTTTGGCTCGGTTCCAGAATTCGTCTTTGCCACTAAACATCTTTTTCCATCCACCCTTGGACATCATGAGTTTAACTACTCTCCAAGCTTCAATCACGACTGAACCTTGAGGTGGGGCCTTGTATAATTTTCTTCCGGCAAGGACAAGTACGATTGGCATGAGCATGTAAACTATTCCAGGTAGTAGGTAGGCCAACCAGAACCCGACCAATCGCTCGGAATAGGAAGTGGCGACAGCGAAGAAGGCTCCGATGTTAATACAAGCGTAGAAAATCAACAACCATCGTTCGACGGTGACACCGGGATCGACTATCACTCGTTCACCTGATTTTAGAGTTTTTACGACAGGCGTTCGGTTGGGGATTTGGTCACACAGCAAAGGACCAAGTGCAGGTTTAATGAAACCGGCGGCGAACGCTAAGATCATGATGGATACGATGAAGGAACCCAGTGCGCCATTTGGTTTTGCGATGACGGAAGGAATAGCGGGAATGACCAAAATGACATGAGCGATCGCTCCAACGGCTGTACCGACACAGATGGCCTTGAATCGACCCCACTTGGTATCGGCCACAATACCACCCCAAATGGGAATGACATAGGCCAAAAAGGTGAACAAATTGGTAAGAGCGGAAGTAGTTTTGGAACCAAGACCGAGAGCACCGGCAGACTGATTGAGCCCTGCAGCCCCCTTTGCGACGGCTCCGGCACCGTTACCGCCCTCTGGTAGTGGGTTATTGATAAAGTTGTTGAAAGGACCTTTGCAAAAGGATAAGGTGAGCCACAGGACGAGGATGAAGGCCCTTATCGGCATTGGGAGGGGATCGGGCAGATTGATAACGAAGATGAGGCGACCTACCTTTCGACCCATAGTATGAAGCACGTTCTGCAAACTCGATCAAACACATTGCGATACCGACCCATCTGTGATAAATGCAGTCAGCCTGCTGGCCTGATATGAAAGAGAGCATGAACTAGCAGAAGGAATGGAAAGCATGGGACCCAAGAAAATGGAAGAGAGCTCGAAAGTGAAATGTATGACGACTCACGGCATAGTGGCAGGTACTTTTCGGAGCGTACTCATCTCCTCCTCTGTAGGATGATCTGGTCCGAGCAGTCCTTCATCTGCAGGTCCGACTGTTGTCAAAGCAGTGGCATCTGGATTGTGCTTTTCTTTCTCGGAAAGGTTGGTCGCAGGCATGCCTATAATGGGCACAGGGGCCGCTTGGAGGTCTTGTAGAGCTTCTGCTTGATTGCCTGAAACACGAAACGTTGTCAGTGATCCGTATCAACGCGAAAAGCTGTTGGTCTTGCCCACTTACTCATATTGAGAAGTCTGAATGCCCGGCACTCGTCAGTCGAATTTAGCGTTCAGTTAGAGGATAAAAGTGGGGATCACACGATGGCACCTCACTGGGTCTTATATATATATTCTTACCCGGAGTTCGTATGGCGACTGAATAGCTGGTGTGCAATCATTATGCTTATCATCTAGCTCCATTTTCATAGTTCATGAAAGCACCACGCTGTCGCATTCTTGAAAAGAAACCCTAAAAACTCTTATGAACGCAAGGAAGTTCCTAATTACGCAGTTGATGCGAATGCTCCACATGCCACTCGACGGACTGGCGATAAGCAAGCGATTCGAATGGCTCGTAGACACTAGAGACGAAAATAACTCATCATGATCATTGTTGGAGTCTGTCTACCTGCCAAGAGCACGAACCGCATGGTGCAAAACCTCGGTTATAGATAGAATGCATACCAGATCACGTGATAGCAATGTTCTCGGCGTGATTGTATCTCCTTGATTATCCTATACGATGCTATAGAGGCCAACGCTCCGTTGCTCCCTTATATCCTGCCCCTCCTCAGCTGATTGAGTGGATATGTGGAATGTACCGTGAAGTCGCGGAGTGAGAATCGTGTGATGTTCTGTCGATCTAATTTTAGCAAAGGGTAAAGAACATTCGAAAACGCAGCAAAAAGATACGGATTTTCCGGAAATGACGCTAGCATCATGTGGTCCAACGAATCCAGCGATTTCAAAGCCCGTCAAGTTGTTCACTACCCTGAAAGCCTTTCTTTCATCTTTAGCATGCTGCATTACACCTATCACGGATAGCAACCTCCCTCCCAGTGGGCCCCTTAAGCAAATGACGGGCTCATTCGATCAGCACGATACATGTGGTGTCGTTGAGTAGCTCCGCGCTCTGAAACTCTAATTTGGCATAACGCATGATCCGATACGTCAGTGTTCTCAGACTCGGTAGGAGATAAGCAGGAGACACTCATGGTGTCTCTTCTGGCAGACCCATAAATAGAATGATAAGACAGTAGATAGCACGAGGTACAGCTCCGACAATTTAAAAATAAAAATGATGTTTGTTATCTTGTCAGCAAAGACATGAACCTGTTGCTCAAATAGCTGGCTTCCCATTGATCAATGATGGGGAAACGAGGTCACTCGTTTCCATGCTCCGGCAAGGATAACGGCAAAGTCTGAGACAGAAAAAGACTCCACACCGCATGATGCAGTACGATAAGCTGACGGTTTCATCAAATCTGATTGGATCTGCCATCTATCTGTCTATAGCCAGGAGCAATGAGATGTTGACCTCGTGACATCTTGAGCGATTTCCATCATGAACACAAGGCTGATAAGGAGTCAAACGGTCCAGAAGCTCTTCTGGATGAATAATTACAACCAGAAATAGGCAGCTATCAGGAACATTCGTATCCCCCGACATCTGTTCTGTTACAAGTTTTGTCGATTACGTTGAACGGTGGAACAGGCTTCCCCCTGTACCAAAGAGCTGAGCCTGCTAGTGTCTATCGAAATCTGGGTCCATTCATTAAGGAAGTAGCATATCCTTAACCGTCAACTTAACATATTATCAGAAGATCGTCATGTTGTGTAACGGTCAGCTCCTCCCGCTCCCCTCTCGGTCTTACTAAATCTCGGGTTGATCAGTATGGCTGCTTCTCTTATTCAACCTGTCAGTATTAAAGGGAACAGACCGCTTTGCCTGCTTGAAACAATCTGAAGCCCCCATTTGCTGCTGCGCCAAGCTGATCGAGTGGATGTCAAATCTATTGTAGCCTTACCATTAAAGGTCTGCTCAGCCAGTGTGATTCGCCCTCTTGGTCTGGAGTCTCTGCAGCAATGCCAATTCTTGTTTCTCCTACCCTCGGAGTCTTCACATGCTTTTCACGAGAGACTTTAGTCGCCGCTTTCCTCCAACACTCCTTGGCTCTTATCTTGGAATGCTATTTCGGCTTGCCCATGAAATCCTGTATTTGTACTATAGAACCATAAATGATTTCAGTGATCCGGTAGCTTGCTTGGTCGTGGTATCAAAAAGATATTCCTGAAGAACGTCTTCCTTGTAAAAGAGCTGTATCGTATGTAACTTACATGCCTGAATGAGCAGCACTGACGTAATGTACTCGTAACCTTAACACCAGTCTATCGACGCGTTTGGTTTATTTCTCGACTGGCATCGCGAAATCATCAACATCACACAAACTCCGCTCATCCCATCACCGTATAAATACTTTCCCTGCCTCACTTCCTCCTATCGTTCAGAAGATGGGCCCGGTCCCAAAGTGGTTATGGGTGATGGTGATACTCACTGTTATCCTTTGGTCCGCAGCACGTTGGAAGTCTTCTGAGGACACGACGACCATTGTTTGGTCGAGGCCAACCCAGATCGATCCGTTCAAACACACGTATTCGTATCAGGGCAGCAATTTAGTTGATACCACCGCTCTCTTCGATCGACAGACCCTCGACCCTATCATTAAATCACTACTGAGAACATCATTCGCACATAATAGCTATGAATCCAAAGTAATACCGTTCTATAGAAAAAAGACAGGCACGTTCAAGTCTGAAGATGTGACCTTGATCACTTGGATAACTTCAGATCGTTTGGGACGACTAGTCAGATTAGCGGAGAAAAGAAAGGGTGAGCTACTTGCTTTCAACATCACTTTGCTTCATACAGCCCACTTACACTTGAGCATAGCTCCGATATCCGTATCGTATTACATCCCTCTTCGAGATAAACTAGCTACGCGCGATTTAGCTTTACTTGATAAATTAATCAAAACCCATCCTGCCCTATCCCAAAATGTCGATGTCCACCTAGTCACCTCTTCAGAGTTACTACAGCCGAACACGTGGAGGACAGTTGCCCATACATTCTCACAGACCGACTGGGTAATGTTATGGGATGCGGATTTTGAGGCTTGTACGGATTATCAGGATGGTTTAGAGGAATTTAGGAAGAATGTGAAAGATAAGAGATGGTTAGAAAAGTTAGATCATGGAATGGCAGCCTTGATCATACCGTCCTACGAATGGACTGATCCATCTTATGCTCGTAGAAGGGATCTATGTCCGAAAGATAAAAGAGTAAGTCAAACAACCTTCCCGACTTGATATCATTGGATTCTGATGAGACGGTCTACTACAGGAATTATCCACTCTATATCATGATCTGATCCTTGACGCATTCGAAACTCATAACCCCATACTATCCCATGCTACAGAATACAACCGAGCGGTAGATGCTGGATTCACAGATTACTATGAGGTGACAGAGTTTGAATTTGGATATGAAGTGTATGCGATATTCAGGAAAGACGCGAACGTCTGGTACGATCAGCGTTTGGTGGTGAGTCCTAACTTGGACCTCTGTGGATGCGGATTGATTTGGTTGTATTCTGAGGAAAACGGTGTTGCTTAGGGATATGGATTCGATAGAGGGGCATTTACAGCTCAGATGTATCTGTCCGGAATGGATCTATACGTCTTACCTGGCCAGTACGCCGTACACGAGGAACATCCATCATACACCGAGAGTATGACTCGGGATTCCAGTGGGATGACTGTCTCATGGATGACTTTCCAATTAGATCTTTGCCATAGGTGAGTCCATTGTCTTGCATGAAAGAATGGGTTTGATAAGATATATGCCGTACAGGATCTTTCAGCGGTTGGCATCCAGAGGTGAATTACATGGACAGCTGGGCGAACGATCAATCTCACATTGTGCAGATTTGGACTTACCGGAAATGAAGAACGATCTGGACAGATTACTCATGCAGTCTCGCAATATGGGAGCAAAGCGAATGTGAAGGTGAGAACCATGTATCATGCATGCATGCATGTATGTTGTACGTATACTAGTGCACAACTTTCCGTAAGCGCTTCAGATTTTGAGTAATCACAGTCTGACATGGTCTATAGCTGCTGATACTGACGATCGATGAATTCTAAACAGCCGATGTGACCATCTTGAAAAGACTAGTCATCGAAAAAGGGAGTCTGAGGGACATCACTGAATAGCATGTTTCTAGCGATTTTTTCCCTCTGTCGATCCACTGGATAATAGTCATCTGGCTCAGGAATTTCTTCGCTGTCCGCCTCTTGCTCCTGGGCTGAGGCTCCTTCAACTGCCGGGTCATCTTCACTCTCCAGCGAGGGGTACAGCCCGAAAAGTGTCAAACGATGTATTCTCATCTGTTCTTCATCGAATTTGTGCAACCCAAGAGCCACACTTTGCGATGCAGAAAAGTCACTCTGGGAGTCACAATCAGGCGTTTTTCTTTCCGTCACTTGGTGTCCTGGCGAACTTGCACTTTCGCTTGAAGGCGTAGTTTCTCTTTGACGCTTTCGAACACTTGATGCACCTCCTCGAGGATCAGGTTGGTTGGCCAATCGAGTTTCCATCATTTCGATATCTTTCACACTCAAAGTGAGGCTCTTCGCTTCTCTACCCGAGATCAACTGACGAGTGAACCATGATCCGAATTTCAAGAGCTGCTTCGCTCGTTCAGGATCGGTCTTTTCCAACTTGGGATATGCGTGCCATCTCGGTTGCGTAAGTATGGATTTCACACCTTCTTCGGTGGTATACTTTACCCGATCAGATTCAGATTTGATAATATAATTCCTCAACACACGTAATTGCTCTGCTCCCTTGTCACCTACAAAATCAACAAACATTCAGAAAAAGTTTCGACACCCACATCGATTGCCCTTGTAGGTAAGAATGCAAACGAAAAAGAAGAGAAAATCTTGGGATTTTTTCGCTCACTCACCTAAACCTGTCTTCGTATCCCTATAATCAGCTTGGAATTTACTCCATTTCAATAAATCAGCTGAAAAGTTATCTTCATCCTGTTCTTTCGAAGAACTTTGCAAATCTGCTAAAAGAGTATCGTTCCGCGCTTGATCACTTTGTATCCTCTTCTGAGCGAGCTCGAAAGTGTAATCCACTAATTGTCCAGTGAAGTCAGGTTTCTTGTCCTTAACGACCTTGTAGTAATTTGACCATTTCGCCAATGAGAAAAACTTTCCGATGATTGTGTCTTTATCTGTGAATTTATCAGCTTGGAATTTATCGCTTTGCATATATTTTTGGAGTCTTTCAAGGTATTCTCGACCATATCGACCTGATGTTGAAACAAAAACCATGAATAGTAGGCAAAACAGTAAGTGGTTGATATGTGTCAGTGTCGCTAATCAAATCACTCACCCATGCCTGTGTGGTTCGAACCGAATTCCTTTTCGAAGGATTTCACAGGCTCTTCTTGGTCGTGAACAGATGGTTCTCGTTCTAGTTCTGGGATTGTATCGGGTACAGGCTCGGTACCGCGACTCTTTGATGACATTTCACCGGATCCCAGTCCGGCGAATCCTTGCCCAAAGGCAATCTGGGGACTAGTCAGACCCAAACTATCCGTGGGGTGTTGTCCTGTCTCCTGCTCAGACATCATTGACAAATCTCTGATCATCTGACCTTGTATATCCCTTTGACCTCTAGCAAAAGCAGAGATATACTCTTGGATCTGAGCAGTCACATTTGGATCGACATCTTGAACGTAACTCAGCTCTTCAGGTACTGGTCTACTCAAAAATCCCCTCAAGGTATCTTGATCCCTGAATTGATCACTGAAGGGATTTATACTTGCATCTGCTGTCAGTCGCTGGAAGAGCGCTTCTCCGGCGTCGCCTACAGTTTATTTTCCCAATTAGTGGATCGACGCAGTAGACAGCCATTCCGACAAGTACTGGGGAGAGCAGAAGGAGATGAAAGAAAAAGGAGGATTACTCACCTAAATTTTCAGGTATTGAAGTAATTCCCAAATCAACTTGATTCGCGTTCGAGTTTGGATCAACACTCGGTTCATCGTCCATTCTAGGTTTCTTCCATTTCGATAACTTTGCCGACAATTTAGCAGAATCTCTTGACCTTCTTTCTCTATCTGCAAAATCGATAAGATATTTGGCTCCTTCCAAAGCTAGTTCTGGATTTCTCGATCTGAATGATTCATACATTTCTGAGTAGCTCGGATTTTGTATTAGATGATCCACTTTTCTGAATGATCGATCATTCGGTTTGAGTACGATGGCGTTTTCCACTTGATTCATGAATCTATGACCTGCCGCACCTGCAGGAATTGTAATTGTAGATGTACAGTATTGTCAGCGAGAATTCCCCAAGACCGATTCATGTCAATACGATTTGAGCGGGCGACTTACCAAAGGAAGCTAGGAAGTTCTCCCTTGAGCCTAGTAATCGCATGGTTTCACTGTGCCACATATGCGAGTCGAGCTCTTCTACAATAGCATCCATATCATCAATGTGATCAGAGTACTGTATTTAGCACTTTGTTCTTGTGTTAGAGCATATGGAACACTGAATACTCACTCGAGACTTGATCATTCGATCTACAATATTCCGCATATTTACTCAAATAGTCGAAACTCCCTTGAATCACCTCTCTACTTCTCTCATCTTCGTTCTCGTAATTGTCTCTCCACCATTTGGCGATTGGTACTGGATCCGTTCCTTTTTGCTTCCTCAGATATTCACTGATGTTTCCAGCAGAAGAGAACTGATCGGCTGTGGGTTGAATCACGATTTGACGTTCTATACGATCGAGGCGAGTTGATAATTGACGGCCTATCGTGTACAATGGTACATTTATAATACGATTTAGCGATATCACATTACCGTACGTTTGAATTTCGTCTTCAGTAAGTAATTCGACCTACCAAGAGTAGTTCTCTTATCGATTAACTTTGATCGCCAGGCTGTTAGATCCTCTTTCGACATGAGTTGGTCTGCCATACTGTATACCGAATCGATGAAATATACAGTATCAAGTTCGACTATCTTCCTCTCAATTTATAGCTGGAAAACTTCAGCAATCCCATTTGACACAAGGATGTTAAATACGTCCTATAGACGAACACTTATAGGCATGTCGCTTTATCAAAATGTAAAGGATGTTGAGGCAATACGTGAAGAAGACTTGAATGCTCAGACCTACCTATAAAGGATGACGAAACATAACGTATCGCAGCAAATCATCTAATCAAAGTCCTTTGTTATATCCGCAGACTGACAAGAGATGATACCGTCAGCTAAATTCTAAGCCGTGTTGCAGCCAAAAGGATCTTGCAAAGGTTCAGAAGATGAGGTTAGTCCTCCCTTTTCGCGCTCCACTCGCCTTCTCATCCATATCTCAAGTTTCGTGAGGCGCTTTTATCTCCCCCCTTCAGTTCTACAAGAACTTGGACGTCGGACATCGACAATTGTAATTCAAAGTCTGGCCCCGTTCTGTCAGCTCAACTGTCCATTAACCTTCGCACCTGATAAGCAGATCAAATCAGATTTCGTCATACGTTGATGCACGTTCCAGTCCGTATATACATATATATTTCATGCCAGGCATTAGAATGTATCATTCTCCTTGAAATGATATATGTGTACACAACTCAAACCATATTTATTTATTTATTTATTTTAGAACTTTCATGTATGTGATGATTTCGTAAGCTCAACTGAGGTCCTCCGATCCTTTGGCAGTAATTTGTAAATTAGATAGGCTCTATACAGTCACAAAGACCGATGAATGACCAGACATCAGTACAGCGTTATATCCAGCGAACGATGTATAACAACTCACCTCCACAGGCTTCGCACCTTTCCGCTGCTTCTCCGACCACGAAGCGAATATTGGCATCGGAAGGGATCTTAGCGGGGTCTTGCGGGGTCATTTCGGTCGGACCAGAAGCAAAGGAGATGTCAGGTACCGCCGGTTGGGATTGATGACCAGAGTTACCACCTGCCGAATTAGGTGCCGTGCCGGTCCCGTTGGCGGGTCCAGACGAGTTATCAGGTAACGAGGTGCGGGCGTTGAACATCGAGGACATATTCACAGAAATCGCAGGATTACCGTTTGCCATGTTTTGATGTGAGCTAGCAGTGTTGGCACTGCTGTTAGTGCCGGTATATACATTGTTAGCGTTGTTGTTAATACCGTTCAACGTTGAAGTGAAGTTTGGCAATCCGAAACTGAGGCCGGCGCCACCAGGAATGAAGGTTGGGTATTGATGGTTTGAAGCAGGAGCATTGGGGGTAGAAGTGTGGGAGGCAGTGTTCGCATGAGCATTACCGTTCGAAGTGGAGGACGCATTTGTATTACCGTTGTTGTTGTTGTTGTTCATGACGCTTCCACCGACATTACTATTACCATCACCGCCATTGTTCCCAAATCCACCAATAGGGGTCACTACCGGACCGTTTGGACCGAACCCAGTCATAACACCACCGTTCACAGCTACCGAATGTAAAAATTGCATGATGTCAGGTGGAAATGGTAAGGTGGTATCGTTGGTCTTCTTGGCATTCTCGATCATCTCTTTGTACACCTGATGATACGTCAATCCGTTATGATCCGTTCTTTCGACGATAGTGACGTTTTGGTCTGATCGATGAGCTGCTGCACCGGGTGAGGAATTTTCAAGGGGAATGGCACTATTGATGTGAGTGGGTAAGGAAGAACCGACGAGGATTTGGGTCAACCTATATTTCATTTCCGCCTTTTCACATCCTACAGGGTGACCTTGTAGAGTACAATCCTTACCCCTCGGACATCCCACCTGGCCGAAACTGATCCTACAGTTGGTCAACTTGGGTGGAACGGATATCACTCTAGCTTGATGGATGTTGACGGTTTCTTCGTGATCTGCATCCATCGTGAAAGCAGGAGCTAAGATACCATTCAGACAAGCGGGTGTTGAGGGATTGAAAGAACAGCAAATATACTTAGGTTGGCAGGCGACAGGCAAGAAGTTTCGAAGGAGATGGTAGGGATCTTTGTCACTTGATAGTAATCCGATTCTCCTACTTGTTCCATGTTTCGCGGTGAATACCAATCTTGAAACCCTAGGGAAGAGCATGTCGTCGAAGTAGAACATCAAACATTTGGCGATGGTGGTCAAGATCTCGTAGGGGAATTGTTCATTGTTGGTATCAACCGTCATCTTGAATACCATTCGTAATTGAACCCTCAACCTTCGAGTCGGAGTCAAGGAAGAAAGAGGGATATCGTCTTCCTCGTTGACTTCCTCCTTGATGGGTTGCATGAACGCATGTTTCTCTCCGTTAGGGATATCGATTATTCTAGTGAACAATTTGGGGAGTGAATGATCAGTCAAGATGACATGTCGATAGACGAGTGGAGTGAGGAGTTGATAGTTGGTCTTGCAGGACAAGGAGAGGTTTGATAGTGTTTTACGGCAGTCGAGTGATTGCAACCTTTGACCGATGAGGAGGAATATGTCGTCGCTGAGAACGGGTGGCATGGTGAGTGAGTAGTAGATGAAATATGATGTGTGTTGGATCAACAGAATAAGGCAGAGTGAGAGATGAAGCTGGAAATGGGTATGGGAATGGATAGAGAAAAAGGAAGAAAGAGGGAGGGAAAAGGGAAAGCGATGAGTGTTAGTTATTCATACATATGAGATAGTTGGATGATGGGTCTGTGCGTTGATAAGTAGTAGTAGTTGATGGTAATGACGTAACATGCAAATGTCTGGATTCTGACTGTGTTAGTGGATACTGTATCCTACGCACATTACACACTCGAATCGAGGTGAGCTGACGAGATACATCCTATTCATATCACATCCATTAATCCCATATCGAACTGGCAGATCTACTCTTCGTACTTCTCGAGTCGCACCTATATCAGCGGTGTTAGTGGAAAACACTCCTGTAAGTCGTGTAGGAAATTGAGACAGATCCACTCACTCTACCCGCAAACGGTTTCAGCCCAGCTGCTATTCTCTGACCACCTACCAAAGCGGTCCAGTCCATCGTGTCTCCACCGTGCGCACGGGCAGATAACATGTGTTGTTGAGCTACGTCCATCGTAGGCATAGGTACATTGTGAGACTCGGCAAGTTGTCGAATATTTCTGACAACGTATTGGTATGTCAGCTGTACTGCTAATCTCCATATATTTTGTTATTCTGAAGGTGGAGATGAATCACTCACCTAGCATCGGTTATACCACCACCCAAGTTAAATCCACCTTCACTATTGAATTTATTCTTGGTGATCCTATCGGCGTACCTGATCAAAGCAGGTGATTTATGTTGATCTTTGATCAATTCCACTAATTTATCTGATCCTACACCGGATTGATCACATAGCGTGAAACATTCCGCTAAAAGTTCGATAAATCCTAATTCCAATGCGTTTCCTACCAGTCTAAGAGTACAGGAATGATAAGGTAATTCATCAGTACAATCAGTATCCTCCTTCTCATGAAGTAGAAATTACTCACTTAAAACTCATAGCTCTCTCGACATTACTTCCCAAATCCATTACTTTCCTTCCAATAGCAGGGACCAGCGCATGAGCAGCATGCTTCTTGGCGAAATAATCTCCAGAGATGGCTAAGATCAAATCGGCAGTCTCGGCTGCCCGTGGTACACCGAACACGGGACATGATAGGAAGACTCGATGAGGGGCGGATCGAGCGAGATCTTCGAGTTTACCAGCGGTGGTAGGGTAGATCTGAGAGATCATTCATCAGCAAGCTAGTATGAATGACACTAGAGTCTCAGTAGCTACAATACTCACTGTACTGGTGTCGACGAAGATTGTTGTTCTACCTCTCCCACCCGGTTTGATACCATCACCAGTACCCTTTTGAGTCTGAAAGCGGGTCTCCACGTGGTTAGATATAACTTCCGAAAGAGAGGGTTGGGGAAACGACTCACCTCTTGACCTTGGAATAGTTGAGCATAAACAGCTTCTACAGCTTCATCACCTGCCAAAGAAGTCACCACAAGATCCGCACTAAAGATATGGCATCATTACAAAGCACAGATCAGTATATCGTGACAACGACGATGATTGATGGAAAGAAATGGTAACACACGTTCTTCCAATTTCCTCTAAATCGGTGACGACCTTGTAAGAGCTCTCAGGTACTTCATGTTCAGTAGCGTATTTCAAGAATTTTTGAGTACCGTCTTCTTTTCGGTTGTATACCATCAATGGAGGCTGGTATTCGGAAGGGATCTCATATCAGTAAATCAGATCACGATACAGATACTTCCTTTACTGAGTTAGATATATACTCACCTGTCCCTCTGAAGCTAGATGTTTGGCCAAGTTGGATGCCATCCTCTTACCCATCTCACCTAAACCTACGAAAGCGAGTTGATCCTATCAACATCTCACTTGTCAGTTTTCGCTGCCACCTGTGTTCTTACTTCTTACTTCGAAAGAGGGTGTATGCTTACATGAGCAGGTGTAGGGGTTGATGGTCTGAAGAGTAAGCGCCATCGTAAGCTTACAGCCTCCCACTGATATAGCTAAATAGGTGTAGGCTCACCTAGAAAAAGGGATGGGTTCAGCAGGTACATTGTGCTCTTCCTTTGGAGGTTCGTATGTCCCTCCGAAATGATCAATCGGATCTCCCACCCTCTCTACTGGGGGAGTCACCGGATTCTCGTTGAAGTGCGCTTTTAGTCCTGACATGGTGTTTTTGTTATTATATACTAGTGTGCTGATGACTTGATGTATCTAAGTTGCAAGGTAAGAGATGTGAGATGGGAGATGGGAGATGGGAGTTGTTGTTTTTTTCACCAGTAAGTAAGCGAGGGTATTGCTTCCACTAATCTGAGTGATTGATGGTAATGACGTCTCTACTCTCACGCGCACATACAGTACACCGCACAGACACACAGTGGATTAAGGGGCCCGATGCGGCAATTGCTAGATCTGCAACACGTGTCAAACATGCTAAAGCCACGTGTTGAGCTTGGACCAACACTCATCACCAGTTACCCCGCAATCCCAGTCCCAATGCTAATCACAGTCAGCGCAACAACAGGATACGACTGACTCAAGACGTGTTCATCGTCAACGGTCTCATGTTATGACATAGAATTATATACAAATCATATACAATGTCAGCACCTACAAGAGCAGCTCCTCCTCCACCACCAGTAGCGAACGGGGATGACGATCAGGGTGCTTCAGCTAGTACGTCCAATCTCAGATACATCTACGCTTGGGCCATTCCAATTGACTGATTTCTACGAGGTAGATGAACGACTATTGGCAGCTGCTAAACACGATAACGAAGAGATGTTTGAGAGTGCTCTGAGTGAAGTGAAAGATGTGAATTACGTTGATGGGTGAGCTGGTCCTTGTGGAATGAAGGAAAGGGATATAGCTAATGCATCGAGATAACACTGATAGACTAGGTAACACCGGTGAGTAAGATATGTCAAGTTATCAATGACAGAATGATATCTTCTAACGTACGACGGGCCTCTGTGACCCGTCATGTAGCTTTACATTACGCGTAAGCACCCTTCTTTCGACTTCATGAATATAGAATATCGATTGATTCTTGATGGATATGCAGAATCATACATGCATCAACATCGATATTGGAACCCTTACTAGAGCACGAGACTTGTGATGTAGATATACGAAATAGACTACAGGGCGATACACCGCTACATATTGCTGTGAGGAATAGATGGGAAGATCATGAAGGGTTGAGGTTGTTCCTAGGTGAGCTCAGCTATTCGATATATTTTATACTTTGCTGATATCGGTTATGATATTCTATCTAGTGGGACATTTGTTAGAAGCTGGAGCAGATACCAAGTGAGTACACATCCATTCTTTGATTATCCTCACACTCAGAATACATCCATATTCAACCTTTGTTTGACGCAGGATCAAAAATCGATATAACCAGAAACCCATAGACCTCCTTCCTCCACCTAGTAACGACCCAGAGTCAGACGATGAGAAGATCCGGGCGGCTATAAGAAGGACAGAAGCTGAGGAGATGATTGCGGATAAAGGTGATATTGTGGAAGGTAAGTTTGTGGGAAACCATTCTCCTCTTCTCTCTTGTCTTTCTTATCAAGCTTCCCTCCCCTCGCCTCCCTTTGTACTTGCTGTTTGTATCTTCAGCTTGCTTCTTCTAAGTTCTGTCGCGTCTTTCAACCATTTGGTTTCCTTGTATCCCAATCTGTATCTCGGTTTCTTCCACCCCCGCTGCCCCAGCAGTAGAATCAGTATGGGCCAAATCTCAAAACAGGGGAAAAAAGCTGATCTAAATATACTGCTGCTAGATGATGATGATATAGTCGACCCAAACGACATAGCATCAGATTCTGACTAAGATTGATATACTGATTATTCCAGTTATTTGCATGTTATATGATGGGATGTATTGTATTTCGGTACGTACAGGATGGGAATTAAGTTGAATGGATAGAAGGTAGCAGTACACAACTCTTTCATTCACTTTGACTAGTGGCCATCCTCTTTCATATGTAAAGCAAATTTCAAGTCCTCGGCTACTTAGGCTTATAATATATCTCACTGATTAAAAGGGAATCTCACAAAGTCAGTTAATTCACTTACCTCGCTATGAAATTCCTGCATCCAAAGGTCAACTTACCGGAGTCAAATTACTCATGAACCTCGCCGATACAGCTAACCAATAAATCTCTCCTTCTTTATCAATGGTACCAATCTGGCTATTGGCTTCGCTGTCTCTTGATGGGCTTTCATACCCCCTGATTGATGCAATCACCCTGCTAGCTGTATATACATCGTCGAATTGCGCAGCAAGATTGAACAACTCGAATTGATGTTTCATACCATATCGATCGATAGGTCGAAGACCCGCTAAGAGCTTGATACCTACTTCGGGGGTTTTGAGGGTAAGACTTAATTTGAGTGTTTTATGCAAAGTCTCCCATTTTATATCTTTTGGTAAACATACGATGGTAGGATTGGGGATATTGGGATTATGGTGGATGGATAGGAAAGTTGAAATGTATAGATTACGAATGGGTTTAGGGGATTTATTGATTAGGTTTAATTGATCTTCATTGAAGATCATCTCATGACGGGCTGAGTTCACACTGCGTAGTCGATCAGCTGATTAGCGGATCGGTATAAAGGATGTGGTATGAGATATCGCATATGGTAAGGATGATGGATACTAAATTATGAAGGTGATGAATGCTTACATATATTCAGACTCTGTTTGTGATTTATCTCTATCATTCTTCAGGATTTTGTCCTTTCCCTTGTTCACGACAGCTTTGAAATTTTGAAAGACACTCCTCAGTCCTGTGGCAATGCGAGTATCTGTCGTTTGGTCAAGTGGAAGTGGTGTGGTAGACTGTCGAGAATCGTGATTGATCGAATTGTTAAGACATGAAGATGATATCTTAGATAAATTGTCGATCTTCCACCCGATCCATGTGAGATGAGATACCAGAATCAGGAAGAGGATCGTGAGACAGAGGATGGTACTGGTGGAGAATGTTGATTTCGATCTTGAACTTTTGGACATGCTTGAATAAATCGAAGGTGATCGATGATGATCTTGTGGAAAAGTGGCGAATGAGGAGAAACACTGTACTGTATATTATATCGAGTACTGTTGATACCTCTGAGTGTGGGAACATGCACTATTGCTTTTGCTCAGAAATGGAATGCGAAGCTGCTGTACGAATCTGTCTGACATATACGTATAGCGAGGAAAGGGGAGCCTAGTCTGATCTATGTATGTGCATTTTAGACTGGGCGTTTTTTGTCAACGAAGTATATGAATAAGATCCCTCAATGCGATCCATGAGACTGCAGCTGTGGTGTTATACAATCGATACTTTATTTCATATTGACAGACTGACCATCGTATTTACTCGTTCTTAAAGCTTGATTTTACAATGGAATTCATACCGTATATTTCGAAAGATTCACTACAAAGACCTTCGGTGAATCACTTCATTGTCGCGTTCTTTCACTATCATGAGTTCCGTTTCATAAGCGAATTTCAACCCAGCTTTTAAAAGTGCAGACTCACGGAGAGCACATTTTCAAGGAACCTACTGGCAACTTCCCCCCAGTAGGCACTTGAACGAGGTTCAGCTCGCTCCTGGCATTGGGCATGAGCTTTGGCATAAGCGCCAATCCAGGCACTGGGTAGCTGTCTTAATTGAGACTGAGGCCACCGATCTCTCGTCCAAAAATTTCCTTGGTAACCGATTCTACCAGAACAACCTATATCGCGGATGGCCCAAAAGCCTGTTGCTACATCATCGAATTTGCTTGCTAACAGAAACATCTCAAAATTATCCACCACCGGCTTTCCCGCTCGAATCCAGCTTTTCAATAGTGCCGGCCCATGATGGCAAGCCTCGAAACGAAGAAAGAGCTCTCCCGCTTCTTTGATCCTCCACCATCGAACGTCTTGTAGATCGATGTCTTTGTCTACAAGGGCGGATAAGAAGATATGAAGGACGTCCGAAAAATTTTCCAACTTTAGTTCTTTCTGTTGCTTTTTTGAGTCACCAACTTCCAGCATGTAACGGAAGACTTTGCTACGGGAATATCCCAAAAGTGACTTATATCAGAGCACGATGCCGAACTGAAGAACGAACTCACCTTGCTTCGGCTAATTTCGAGCTCTCTACACGAAATGCTTCGTTTTCCGAGCTGATCATTACGAAGTCACCTTGTCCACGATCGAAGCCAGCAGCGTAAGGTACACTGACACCTTCTTTAGAGGTGTATGAGCCCGGCATGGTCATTATGAGAGGAAACTATGTCTGTAAGAAGACGATTAGCAAAATCAAGTGAGAAAAGATCACAGACAAGGTTCTTTGTTCTGCCAACTGTCCAGTGGTCATGCTTCTGAGGTTGATGTAGACACAAATCAGACTGGGCAATCAAAATGACGTCTCTCTTCTCAATGGGACAGCTCCACGCACTTCGTCTACGACGCAAGAGTACATATACATAGCAAGTCATACAAACAAGTTGGGTACAATTCACATGTCCTCATTCGTAACTACAGAAATCATTTGTTCACCTCATGGGAAATCCACAAGCACCAATAATGCCGAGAAGTCGAGGTCCATTGGTACCGTAAGTCACTATGACACGCAAGAGGGTCAGCGATTTTGGTTATGATAGTGGTAGGGTTCATCAAGTAATTTTGCGACTCACTGGCGCTGAACTCTCCATGAACGCGCCAGGAACGCATCTCCAGAATTTCCTCTGGCAGCTATCAGCGTACACGCAAGCGTGCAGAGCATTCGCATAATCCCATGCCCACTTCTCAGGTAAAGCTAGCATGGTATCTTTATTGTAGAACTTTCTTCCTTTACTTGTTTTTCATTGTATCGCCCTATGTTTCCCATGATCCGACAACCTGCAAATACGTCATCTAGGTAGGCTGCGTACCGCATGAGCTCGAAAGAGTGATGTAGACCGTATGTGTCGATAGGCGAGAGACTCCTCAGTAATAGTCGTCGAGTCTCACGTGTTTGCACGCCAATACTGAGATTGAGGGATCCCTTGAAAGTATCCCATTTGACTTTGTTGGGTGATTTGAAGGTATCTGGGCTGTCATGAGCTAGATTGTATAGCCTTCTAGCTGCTTTGGAGTATGTCCTCATAGCGGTTTGAGTCTTCGCAGCTTGTCCTTCATCACCATCTGACTGGTGTGTGGCTTGCAGGGGACCACTGAAGCAAAGTGCCATAAGAACTGCTGTGATATGTCGCTAACAAAACTTCAAAGACTTACGGGACCTCAAAGCTGGCTTGAGGGAACTCGTGGTCATCCTTCATGATCTTGTCCTCAAGAACTGTCATCGTCATTGAGGGCTGAACTGGAGGTTGATCAACGAATCGAAGGGGATGCACAATCGTTGGTACAATTTTTGGAGGTCCATCCAGAACGAGCTGAGAGAGACCGTTCATCTTGAAGTATACCCATACCAGATAAGGAATGTACAACAAAGACAGCAGGAAGGCAATACAGATCATGATTGTGCTTGGAGGGGTCGATGGTTTATGGGACATGGTGGTGGCACTGAGAAGGTGAGGATGGGACAAAAGAAAGGCAACCCCTTAGCTTCAACTGGTTTTGACTTGAGGATAAAGACTTTCTCTTTCTCACCTGACACAAGGTTGCGAATGGACGGGATATACGACGGTTCGTACTGCATCATCCGTGCCAGCCTTGTTCTCCCAAGGATGATTGCCACATATGGCTGAGCTGTGTGTGATGAGCGATAGCCGACGGGGATCGTCCACTTACTATAACATGACGATCACGAACCTCCACTTACGAGTGCTCCTTCATCCTCCTTACTTTCTCGGCACCGATTTACTTATATACAGCTATATATACATGATACCATCGTTGTGGGCATATGATCATTGACATTGAGCCCTAGCAATGCAGCCTGTCCACCTCGTCATTCTCATCCACGGACTGTACGGCTCCTCACTCAACTTGGCGGCGGTAAAAGAAGAACTCCAGATTTTATCGTCACAGCAGATCCCTTCGTCTCCTGCGAGTTCACGCTCGACTGCGAGGTCTTTAGAGACAGTCGTATATCTGCCTGAAGGGATCAAAGGCGCTCGAACATGGGATGGGATTGATGTCTGTGCTTATAGGATCGTAGAGGAGGCAAGTCTCGTCGCTCCTCATCGCATCTGATCATATGCCATCGTTTAACCTACTTATTTTCAATAGATTGATCGAGAGATTGAGAGACTGGAAGATCAGGGCAAAGATATCGTAGGGTTCTCAGTGGTGCGTTCTGATTCAATCTCTCTGATGAGTCAAGGGGCTGACCCTTGCTGTATGCCTTGTTCTGTGTCCTAGATGGGGTACTCATTGGGAGGACGTAAGCCTCTTCCATGACAAGGGTTGAATATTTCCGAAACTGACGTATGATCAGTCATATCCCGATACATCATCGGTGTCCTGCATTCCAGACAGCCTTCCTTCTTTTCCAGACACAAGCCAATATCATTCTCTACAGCGGCTACGCCGGTGAGTTACTTTTGGTCCGGAGTACGCCTAACTGATGCATGCTTGAGTCGATAGCATTTAGGGGTTCTCAAATATGGTAAGTGGGAATAACGGGCTCAATGTAATGTACTGCACTAAGCTCCTCAGATAGGTACACTCACCAACACAGTGGTACATACTGTTGGGAGACAGCTGTTCAGCCGTAGTGGAAGGCAGATATACTGTTTAGATAAAGAACCGGAATGGGCAGGAAGGGGATTGTTGGAATTGATGGCTGATCCTGGTAAGCTGCTCAGATGTGTGGATCTAGAATAATGGGTCACAACCTTCAAAACTGATGTTCGAAGTAGATCACGTGTTCATTCAAGCCTTAAAGATTTTTCCGAAAGTAATGATAATAGCGAATGGGTAAGCTATCCCCCCCCTCCCTCTGCAATGTTGTGACGAAGCTCAGATATCTGTCCATACACAGCTGCGAAGATCAAACCGTGCCGTATCCAACCGCATCCATCAGCTCCTCCGACCCATTCTCTGATCCGTCAATACTGGATATCGAAGTAGATGACGATCATATAGTCCGATCCTGGAAGAGGATCGAACTGCCTGATCCTGATGATCTACCTGTAGATCACAGTATGGACCTTGACGACGATGGTGAAGAAGTTCAGATACAGATCAAAGTGATGAAGTCTCCAATCAACAGGATACCGACCGAATGGAAAGGTAGAAGAAGACAACCGCTTCCACCTCCCTTTATGGTGTTTCCTTGGCCTATCAATTATGTGAGTCAAACGATGGGATATCTACGATCTATGAGGAGCTGATGCACAGCCTGACATAGCTGTTATTCTTGATATTCCCTTTACTCTTGCCATTCGTCCTGATATATCTGTAAGTCCAGCTGCTTAGATCTAAAAAGAGACATTTCAGCTGATTCTTCGTATTTCGAATGCTTAGAGCTGGGGCTATAACGCTGCATAACTTCCACTCGTACGTCCCTTCATGCGAACAAGCTTAGATACGACTTGATACTGACATCGTTAGATATCACCATAGTCGCAAACGTATACAATCCCACCGTAACTCGCTCGACCGTCAGCCGCTTCTCGTCTCCTCGTCCTCCTCTCTTGCCAACGCGATTGAAGATGTGACTACAGAACTTCGAGATACCCTATCAGACTCAGTTAGACCGTCCACGTCGATTGACGGTATCTCCACACCGCCGCTATCAGAACCGGTCGAACATAGTAAAACCGCTCCATTGCTTTTAACGCCCGCGCAGAAAGCGATGATACGTAATCTGAATGAGGCGATCCCTCATGCGGAGAGAGTGATAGCTTGGTTTCCGTGGGCGTATAACAGTCATGCTATGTTGATCTGCCGGTGAGTACTGCCGTTCATTGACATAATCCCTTCGCCCTCCTTCGCATCCTTTTTTCCTGATCGTGACTTCGCAAAACGCCTTGCTGCTCTCCACATTTCCCTCTTGGAAATTCATGTCCGAAAATGAGAGAGTTTCCATTGATAAATTGGCCTGATAGGGACACAAAGCGATTTCCATGGCAGGAAGACGGGAGAGGTGTAGTCAGAAGATGGACAAAGTTTGCTTATCAAGCAGGTATAGAACAATTGGGTGAAGATAGAAATAATGATGATAGTTCATCAATGACGGTACACGATTGAACGGGACACTCTGATGCACCATTGTAAGACCTCTATAGGAATTTAATGTACTGCAAAATGCATAGATTGTAGTCATCATTATAATGGCTTCTCACCTGGACCAAATACTGGTCTATCAAAAACGAGATTATCCAAAGCTCGAGTGTTGAGCTGAATATGGAGGATATCCAAGGATCAGTACTTGGTCTCTCAAGAAAGATTTTCTGTTTCAAGCTCTGACTAATGGTACACTCACCAAATGCGGTCCAAGTTGATCCAAACGATTCACACCTAATAGACGTAAAGTAGTTTGAATCTCGTCTCGCATGACTATGAAAGTCAATCGTAAGCATGAAGCATGACGTCCTCTCAGTGGATTATCATATAAGTTCGGGGCTGAGATTTTACTCACTCTCGATAGCATGTACGACACCTTCTTCACCGTATGTCAGAGAATACAGGAAAGGTCGACCCATTCCCACTCCCTTGGCACCAAGGCATAATGCTTTGACTACGTCTGTTCCTCTTCTGCACCCTCCGTCAAGATATACCTGTAACCCTTTCGTTAGTTCATAAACATCGTATACTTTCAGGTCAGTGAGACTATCGACTCACTTCACACTTCTTCAAAAGCTCCGGGCAGATCTTGTTGATTTCTAATAAAGTGTACATGGCAGGAGGAGATCCATCAAGTGCTCGGCCACTAAACATTGTAACTTATCAGTATAAAATTCCAATTCAACATGCTATGCTGAATCTACTTTCAAATTCAATTTACTCACCCATGATTGGACAAATAGATCGCGTCCACTCCCAGCTCAGCAGCTTTCATAGCATCTTCCACTGTCTGTACACCCTTCAATCCTATGGGCAACTTTGTATGTTTCCTCAACCAAGCTACATCATTCCAATTTAATTTCGGGTCAATGAACCCTCCAACCGATCGCCCAATCCCACCACCTTTATTATCTGACGAAATCTTCCCTCCTGATATACCTGATGCTACCTCTACTTCCGCTCTACTCCTCTCATCTGCTTCTCTCTTTCCTGGAGCGGCAGCATCAACAGTCACGAATATCGCTTTTAGCCCCAAGTCGTTGATCTTACGTATCAAAGCTTCGGACTTGTCCCGGTTACGGTCGACGTAGAGTTGCATGAAGAATGGTTGAGTCGGGGAGGTACGGGAGTTGATTATATCTGGTAATGGAGCTGAGGCGTTGGTCGAGATCTGATGGGCAAAATTTAACTTAGGAGATGAAGACAGTAAATACGGTGTGATACTAGCTCACCATTTGTATGATATCACATTGACCTGCACCTTTAGCTAACAGACATTCTCCTTCTGGGTGGGCGAGCTTGGCCATACCAGCAGGCGAGATGAATATCTGGTTGATCGCACTCTGTCAGCTTTCCCATTGTCTTCTCGCTCGGTCTGAGATGCGTTGTGCGTTGAAAAGCGATATCACTGTTCACTCACAGGTAAAGAGGTCTCTTGACCTAACATCGTAGTTCTCGTATCGGCAATATCAACATCTATCATAATTCGAGGTCTGAAAAGGATCGAGTTGAATGCTCTTCTATTCAAATCGAGGGCTATCCAACAAACAAGAGTCAGCTAAGGTATATCACTAGGCAAGAAGTATAACCAAAGGAAGCATGACAGTGACTCACTATACTGATCCGTAGCTCCACTAGACATATAAGCCCAGGCTTTCCCTGTCAATATCCTTCTAGCAGCTTCATCAAAATCTGGTAAACCAATTATCTCGGCCAATTCAACCTTCCTCTCTTCCTTCTCGCCACTGGCCACCTTGTTTACTGTCTGAGGTAAAGTCATTGGATCTACCAATCCCATGAAATCCTCTTCATCTAGACCGTTCTCGATTGTCCCAGGTGGATGGATCGGATTGAATATCGCAGAGGCATCTCGTCCGGCTACTCGGTGGATATGTCCTGCCCCGCCTGGATGTATTTGAGCGAACTGTAAGATTAGATCATCGCATCCCATTCCATTAGCTCCGTTACTTGGTCATTGAAGTCAGACGATGATGATGATAATGGCAGAGGGTAAAATGCTCACTTCAGTCAGATCATATACCTTTCCATCAATCACTACCCAACAATCTTCAGGTGTATTATGCTTATTCACTTCGCTGAAAGGTATCAGGGCTCTTCCTACGGCTGTATCTTTGGTTGGTGCTGGGTCATCCGCAGCTTCTTCTAGTCGTATGGGACTGGTGAGTGCATATCCTATAGCTAGAGATGCTGCGGCCTACATCAAGCAAAGCAGGAAGATACCGATCAGCTTGATCCTCATACCGGGGTTTGCGCTAATTATCACTCACTGCACTACCTATCTGAAGGAATCTAGCTCTCGATCTAGCTTCTCTGGTAGCTGAGCCGCTTGACAAAGGTCTTTTGGGTATCTTCAGTGATCGTCGCGGTATCACACGGGGAGTTGCCAGTCTCAAAGCTGATCTCATGGTGTTCATCATCTTGATTATCTCAGTACAGTGATTATAGATTCAATCTTCCTTGAGATCACTTCACTCGTAGGTGTTTGACTATGGTATGGTTTGGTCGGGACTGACACGTCCGATACTATCTTTATATAGAGTAGACTGGTAGATTGTCTGTCTTTGCGCTCTCAGCTGTCCGATGAGTGCCAAACCCCGAGACTATCAACCTACATTCCTCTATCCTATCGTTGCTTGCAAATGAGAATCACGATATTCAAAATAATAACAGTAACTGAACGGTAAATCAAGGATCAATTCATTCCGGCCCGATACCGGTGGTGACTGCCACGTGTCAAAGGTACCTCCGGACGGTAAGTACCGGACCATCATAGTATGATAAAAGTCTGAATGAGCTACAGTGTGGTTTGTTAACATTCTATATCCATACCCAGTCGACATCGTCTTCGATTTTCACTCCATCATTCGAGTTTTATCAACCAGTAACGATATAGAAGCCATCCAGAATGTCTAGAGAATCAGTCTTGCTCTTCGGTCTAGGTGGTATTGGTGGGATCTACGCCTGCATCCTCCAATTATCTGGGAAATGTGATGTTCACGTAGTTGCCCGATCCAATTACGCTGCGGTGAAGGAAAAAGGATTCAAGTTGATCAGTCCCAAGTTTGGAAATCATGATGGATTGAAATTTGCTGGTGGTGAGTAACTCACCTCGTAATGTGCACGTAGGGGGCGGATGCTGATATGGGTTTTGTCTGATAGTCTGGAAATCGACTGAAGAAGCTGCTGCATCTGGAACGAAATTTTCTTATGTCCTCTGCGCCAATAAAGCTCTGCTCGATGCCAAACCCTCTCTCTCCGATCACTTACGACCCATCATCACCCCTTCCCTCACTTCCATCGTCCTCTTACAAAACGGTGTAGGTGCCGAAGAACCTTTACACCAGTCTTTCCCCGATACCACCATCATCTCAGCGGTCGTCTGGACAGGAGGCAAAGCCCTTCCTACTTCAGACGGTGTAGAGCAATTCAACAGGGAAGGTCTTACCATCGGTGTGGACTACAGGGACAACGGAGCTAAGAAAGAAGAAGAAGATGCTAAATTGGAGAAGCTTGTGGGATGGTTGAAAGCTGGTAAAGGTGATTGTACCGTTACGGAGGATATTCAGAGTGAACGATGGGTCAAAGTCATTTGGAATTGTTGTTGGTAAGTCAACACTCGAGTTAGGACCGTCTGGGTACCTGGAAGACGAGTCGTACCTATGTGGAAAGCTATACACATAAGAGTGGTATATACTGATCATTTGCTTTACTACGATGTAGGAACTCATTAACAACAGCCACAAGACTCAAGACCGGACCATTCTTCGATTCTTCATCCCAGGCCTTACCCCTCTGTTATACCGTCATGAGAGAGGTTGAAGCTGTAGCCAAAGCCAAGGGACTCAAGATCGAAGATGGAACAGTAGACAAATTGATCAAACAATGTACAGACGTTGCATATCCCGGTTTACCAAGTTCTATGATGGCTGATAATTTCGCTGGGAGACCTATGGAAGTTGAGGTGAGTCTCGTTCGAAGAACTCATATAGATACGAAATGTCAATGATGATCGAGCTGAGATCTCTTGGTTTTTTCAGGTCATTCTTGGAACACCCGTACGAGAAGGACAGAGATTAGGTGTACCCGTACCAACGTTGACAGCGTAAGTCATTCTTGGTCTATCGAATTAAATCTACATCGTCCCTAATTTGAGTCGAGTGGGGGACCACGTAGGACATAGCTGATACTTTGAATTGATTCATTAGCATCTACGCAATTGTCAAGGCTCTGGATTACGGGAACCAAAACCCCGAAGCTGCCAAGGCGTAATCATAGAATCTTATCTCATCTAGTATCTGGTAGAGATCAACATACAGGGCTATGCATGTATCTTGTATTGAAAGGATATTTCAAAGCGTGTTGCTGCTCATGCATGATGACTAAGATTGCACCGTATATCAGTCGAATTCACGAACAAGTTAGGACGAGTGATCGGGTTTGATATTCATGAATTATGTGCGATCTCTATGCATATATGATTTGTATGTATTTGTAAATTATGGCTGATGGAAAGCGAGGGAGATATTACATATTTTGAATGCTTGAGTATATATAATGCTTGAAAGAAAAATCCGTATCCTATATGCTTAGTCTGACTCTATTGACAATGTTCATTCATTTAATCTAAAAGGATCAAATAAGAAGTATATATCTATTAAGATATGAATTGATAAATGGAAGACGATAACAGAATCAAACAATATTTGTATAAACGAATACTGAATACTGATTATTCTGCAATAGTGGATGAGCTCGATGGGGTGGTCTGTTTCTCGTGGATAGCTAAATATCATTCAAACAAACATTGATCATTAGTGAATTGTTTTCATATTTGTTTTTGAACAGGGAAAAACTCACTATTGAAATGATGGAAAGCTGTATGACTCAACTCTCCCTCTTCTTCATGTTCATGTTCATGTTCCTGTTCTTCAATGGCAGCTTTCTTTTTCTGTTCCCAAAGCATTTTCAATTCCTTGACTCTCTGATGTCTATCTTTCTCAGCATCATATTGTAAATGTCTCTTCAAAACGTATCTCTCCCATACACTTAGATGTCTTGGGTGAACGGCAATACCGTGATATTCGTTCGCTCTACCTTCTCTGACAAATGCCCAATACCTATCTTGTTCTCTTAGATCCAATCCAGTCGTATCGGGGATGAACAACAATGTGACGATCACACCGGCTATACCGAATGGCCAAACTATCCAGAATCGAGTTCGAGTATCGACATAGTTGTAGATTACTGCTGGAAGTAATGCACCGACTTTACCTGATGCGGCGGATAGACCGTGGGCGGTAGCTCGGACTGAAACGGGGAATACCTCAGCGGCGAGTAGGAAGGTAGTGCAGTTGGGACCGAATTGCTGGAAGAATGAGGAAAGGTAATAGATAGTTTGGAATCCTCGGATGTGTTGAGGGGTAGAGAGTTCTTTGTACCAGACTAAGCAACAGTAATCGTATCAGCATGACCCTCAAGGTACAGATTATCTGGTTTTGGTTCATATTATCGAAGAGGGTAGTTTAAAGTTGAACAGGTAACTCACTAGCAGCGATTAAGAATAGCACACCATCGCCTAAGAACCCAATAATCTGCATTCTCTTTCTTCCATAAAATTTATGATCGATAAACAACGCAGCGAGGTAATATCCAACGAGTGAAACACCGATGTTGACCAAGTTCCAATTCCAGGTCGTGACGACATTGCCTACACTGGAAGGTGAAATGATATTGATAAAAGTAGAAGCGAACAATTTGTTTCCGTAAAACAAGAAATCGTTGAAAAGCCATCCCATGGTGGTACCGATCAACCTCCCTGCGAAATGGGTAGAAACCAACTTGAGGGAATGAAGATCGTATCCTGATTGATTGACTCTTGAATTCTTCTTTGATTTTTTCAAAGCAGCGGAAGAATATTTCTTCTTGTAGAATCGGAAATAAGCCAACCAGAGGGTCATTACTGCCATTACACCGAAGGAGACTCGGAAGGTCCATTGGGCAGAGACGGTTGAATAAGGTGGATTGGCAGAATGGTGGAAGATCAATAAGAGGATGATCAAGATTCCCTGGTTGAATAGTTGACCCCAACCTAGAATAAACAAAAGGTATGAATCAGCACTGTAAAACCGTTTACCCGTTGACATTTGGAGATGACCCACCCTGCATCAGGAATGCCAAGACAACATTTCTACCTCTGTGCAATTTGTCATCTTTCTGTGACCCAGCGACGGATTTCGATTCCATTGCCGTGGTAGAGGTCATAGGGTATTCACCACCTAGAATAGGGCGGAATCAATCAGCATGAACCCATGTTATAAGACCAGTTTAGACGACTTACCAACACCAATACCGTAGAAGAATTGGGAGAAACCATAACAGATGACCCAGCCTTCAAGGGAAGTACCCCAAGATGCAGTGAGCATGACCAGACCGACTATAATGAAGTACGAGGAACACTAAACATCAGCTTTGGGCTATAGCAATTAGGCGTATCAATCACTTACTTGTCATTACCAAAGCGTCTTGTACTAAACCTGCTTTCCTACCTATCCAATCACCTTCGATACCCACTAAGATCTGACCGAGGATGATACCGATGATTTGAAGGTAATCGACCTATATATGGTGATTAGCATGATTGTTTGAATGTGATATTGCCAGAAGAATCAAGAAGGAAATAAGTACTCACCGCAGCGACCCAGTTTGAATCACAGACTTCATGAGTTTTCCAACACAGTGGCCAAACTGCTTTATACAATGCCCCCAAATTACCTATCGAGAACAAAGTATAACCCTCTGTGAACAATCCAAATCCACCCATGACGTATTTCTTGGTGTAGACCGATAAAGGTGATAAGGGGTCCTTCTTGAACATACTCCATACGTGTCGTACTTCTCTCATCACCTCGGTGTGATTTTGAGTGTGGACCCATGATCGTCTTTCTGAACCTGGTAAATCTGCCTATAAACGTCAAGAACACCTAAATCAGCTAGATTTTTGACATTATAGTGAGAGTGTACAATAGACTTACCCAATAAACACCATCTTTGTAAGAATCTTCTGGAGCCAAATCATGATATAGCGGATGATCCATATTGAACCCTTCCTTTTTCAGCGCATGGTCAATCTTCTCTGGATCGGGACCTCCCGAACTATATCGTCGAGATTTATCGTTGAAATCAGGTGAGGGAGGATCGAGCGAAGAGAATGTTTGACCTTCGATATTAGGGTTGTTATTTTGTATCCTTGGAGAACCGGATAGAGACAATACAGCTGGAGAAGGGGCATTGGAATCGGGAGCGATCATGGGGGTCTGTTGATCCTCACCCCGAAGGATGAATGAGAGAGCCATGGTGGATGATTATGTTGGATAGGCGAGAGTTCAAATGGGAAAGTTGGATTTCGATGGTTTTGTATCAGATGAGTTGGAGCAAGACGAGACGAGATGAATCGACGTTTTGAAGATATTCTTCAACTACGTCACCTGACCGTACGAGTATGTTCGTCCTTCCTTTCACTTGTAGAACCGTAGGCACAAACCAACTGGTGTACTTTCTTGTCCAGATATAGAACCTGACGTCGTCAAAGTGGTGGAGTAGCGATGAACGTGCTTTATATCAAGTACCAACTCAAGATCGCAAAATCAAATTTTCTGGACCACTCGAGTGGAGGTTTGTCCTTGAACCTTGTTAGGTAAGTTAGGATTTGTTGAGATCTATTTTAAGCAACGAGAGTGGTCGTGTGAGCGATGAGATGACTTGGGTCTTGGTCGTGTGAGCCAAGATTATGGTCGTGTGAGTGGAAAAAATGAACGAAGAAAGAGATGTATAGTGGTGGTGATAAACGTGCATGCATTTTTTTTTTGCTTTTACTTTTGTATGTATGGCTTGGAGCGATGCCTAGGCTTGGCTTGGCTTGTCAGTAGTTATTCCTACCAAGTGGAGCGTATAACAGCATGACAGAATCCGGGGTAACAGTAGAATTGACCAGTCAGAGTTGAGGATCGACATGGATTTCATGAACGTGCGTGAAAAATTGATGGACCGGTTTACCCATCCTTCGGATTCCCTTTCCCTTTCCCTTTCCCTTTCCGATCCAGGAACGCGATGAACGGATGCGGCTAACCGAGAAGGATCAGCTCCACGTGTAGAGCACTGACCATCTGACGTAATAGTTAATCACACTGTAAGAAGGATGGTAAGGGAGAAGTTACCCATACTCTCATGAAACGTACGAGTGATGAATCGAGCAATATAACAACAGATAGAAACAGATATATAACAGACGGAGGAACAAAGCAATGGCTTCAATGGTCCAAGAGTCATAAAGTACAGTGAACTCCATACAAGTATATACAACAGAGATGAGATGTGCGGTTTCCTCCTGAACGGGCGAGTGGTGATTATATCATGGGATCCTTCCTGCGTATCTTGTTACTGAAAAATTTTCTATGTGATACCTTGATCTACAAATCTACAGTTATACGGATGTTTCTTTCCTTTCTTCCGTCACGATCACCTACAGTTCTACCAAAATCCCCTCTTCAAATGAATCACCTCGTACCCCTCCCATATAGCTGCTATAGCCAATATCCCAGAGATAGGTCCATAAAGCGATAAAACATCTTTCAATCCTTGTCCATATCCAGGCCATGAGATTGGGATCCAACTCCAAGTTGTTCTCTTTCCTTTCTCATCCTTATCCTTCTCATTGTCAATCAACCTGATTTGTCCTTCTCCTTCTCCCTCTACCCTCCTCCATCCAAATTGTCCCAAAAACCGCCTAGTCAATAACCAATCCCCCAAAGCAGCCAGGATATAAGGTTGACCCTCTATCAACATCGTGATGAAATGAGGTAACGTCAACGCATCTTTCTTCCCAGTTATAGGTGAGAATATTAATCCCCAAGTCATCGCTCTAACACCAGTCATGAGGATCCCACTGGTCGGTATCATCATAGAAGGCAATGTGATACATCCAAAAGAGCCGACAGTGAGATTAATGAGGAATGTCCATCCTGCAGCTGTCAACACATGTCCATTATCGTATGCTTCCTTCACCCATCGTCCAACTTGATATCTGTTCAAGTCTTTGTTGGTGGAATCGAGTACTTTTTGTTGTATTTCAGGATATCTGTATGTAATTGCTACGCCCATCAAAGCCAGGGACCAGTACCCCACTTGGAGGATTAGAAATGGTCTGACATCACGTCGGATACTTTGGATGCCAGTGGAGAAGTGATGATGAATCAAGTTGTAGGTGGTTTGAAGGACATAGGTAGTGTTGTGATAGAGGTTTGACATTGTCAGAGGGACTTGGATGAAAGATCACCGGTCGATTGGATCGGACTTAACGGTGACACATTTAAGATGCTATGGTGTATCGATATGACATGTATCTGTAAGTAAGTTGATCATACGAAACCAAACGACAATAATATCAATGTTTTATATCAATAAAACCTATCAGAGATAGACTCACACTTGCGTTCATGCCGCCTGTATGACGGACGCGTTGCTACAACTGCAACGGGAAACCGGTCACAACAAAATCGGAGGGTACACGGACAATAAATGGCCCACTACTTAGCCGTCCTCGTCGCCCTGACCGAATGAGATGAATGCGACTGGATCATTACTCCGCATGGTCTCTGTGCATACTTTATACTTTAGCCATATACAATTCATATGGACTCGCAACACAATGTACTTTTGCTCTCTCCGCCAGAACTCTACCAAATGAGGATACACAACTATTGGAGAGGAAGGATGGGGAAGTTTTGTACCGGCGAATAGATGGGTGATTACTATGTAGAAGAGTATATACAGGATATAAATAGATGTGGTTGAACGATAAACCCAGATTTTATGAGGAAAATGACATATCTATCAGGAGGGATTTTAATTTTTATTATGATCGTAATGGACGTAATTTATGGGGTATCAACATGAATGATGGGTATTGGTGTTATACGCTAAAACCGAGATTGAGACCGAAAAGTTTCCCTTGAGCAGTGAAAAACCTGGATAGTCGAAAGAGACGGGAGATCTCGAGGTGCCGCTATGGGATGTGATTTCACTGAAGGTTGTGCCATATAAGGGATGACGGTTGAGGGCGATATGGGGACATAGAAGAGAGAGATACTATGCTTCTTTTCGGAATTCTACGAACGAGATAAATTAGCATAAAGTTCCATACTTCCATTCAAAGATAGATGGTGACTAGGTATAGATACTCACCGACCAACACCGAATAGATCTGATTGAACGCCATGTAAATCTCTTCTCTCACTTTAGCACCTGTCAAGACGATTTTACCAGATACGAAGATGAGAAGTACGACTTTTGGTTTCATCATTCTGTAGATGAGACCTGGGAAGAGCTGTGAAATTTATTTCATTTCAGTCAGCCGCTGTCACACATGATGACAGCCCCTTTTCGAATCATCCCTTCAGAGGAGACCAGCGTTCTCCTCCACCTTCCATTCTATCCTTCTCTTTTTTCCCAGCCTACCGGAGTAGATGGTACGAGAGATTACTCACCTCCGGCTCATAACTACTGAAAGCACCATGACTAAAAGCCAACCCTTCCAACCGAATAGGAAACTTCACATCACAACTTCCAACGATATTCTGGATCTTGAATTCAGCGAACTTCGCGTCGAATCCCAATTTCTGAATTATCCTCGCGTATTTCCTCGAAGCCAATCTCGAATCGTCCTCGGATTTCGCACCTGTCACTACCATCTTCCCCGAAGCGAAGATTAGGGCGGTCGTTTTGGGATCTCGGATTCGCATGACGACGGCGGCGAAACGCTGGGTGTGGTGGATTTATGAGGATATAGATTGGTTGAGACAGTAGGGATGGGAGACAATGAGAAGAAGACAAGGATGAACAGTCAGCTCTGATTCAGAGTGATGTACAAGAAGAACAAAAGGAAGAGTTTGGTTTGGTTAAGTTTGATAATTGGGATATCTCTTCCAACTCACCTTTGGATTGTATTCCGCATTTCTAGCATGTAAAGCTATAGTCTTTAGATCCAAACGACATTCCAAATTTACAGTTGCGACTATATTCCTGTGATCAAGAACGAAAACAAGTAGTTCAGCATCTGTCATGATATGCGAATCAATGGACAAACGCAGAACCAAACAACTGTCTGAAAGGGATTGAGGAGTAGTTGAGTCAAGATGATCAACCTGACCCCCAATGTTATCCCTTCCATCCTACCGTCATATTCCTAATCCAATAGACGATATACATCGTACTATACACCAATCTGCTATCTAGAAAGGATATAATACCCACTGTAAAGTCGGTACCAACCCCTGCACAGAGGTTATCTCCGGTACACTCGAGATAGCTTTGTTCGGTACTCTGTTCAACACTTCACCTTCACCATCTAACCTCTCGTCGTCCCTTAGTGGTTCAGATGCTTTGTTGATGGCCGATGAAGATGAGGAAGATGCGGTGGGAAGAGCTAGGCTTGACATTGTGGAAATGTGGGATTGGTGGGTGGCGAGAGAGAAAGAGGTAAGTTGGGTTGGTTGGGTTGATACGCGTTAATGTTCTAGGTTGAATTGGCGACTCTTTAATGATCTTGAGATAGTGATGGGTGAGTTTATCTGATCTGTCTATACGTTATGAGATGTATAGTTGACTGAAGTCTTCTTGTATTGTGTCGTAATTATAGATATGATAAATGTAAAGTGATGAGTCAGTGAATGGAAGTGTCGTTTTGTATGGTGTTGTTGTTTTCACTGGGGGGAATGAGTCAAGAAGGGGATTAGGGGGAATCCCTTTATATACTTTTCCAGTCGGAACAGCTCGGTCGGATGTGGCACTTTTCTTTTCCCTCTCACTTCAATTCGACGGCCATGGGGATTTATATTTGAGCTTATTTGTTCTCGAGCATATTTTATGCTTGAATGATAAGCGGAGGGAGTCTTCGTTGCCGTAGCTGATCTCAGTCGACGAGCAATTGCAATACCATAGAAGGGATTTGAGGTCAAGCTCGATCATCAATTCACACTACCATCTTAGCCTGTTGATCCATAAGGGATAGAACTCTTCGGGTAGAGCCTCCTTGTGATTCTGATCTCGTATACAGTCCAAGGGGATTGACGGATGGGGATGACCCGAGAGTTAGACCTTGTGTAGATCTAGTCAGGATCAGCTGAAGTGAATAACCCCGCGATGTACTGTAGTATTTGCACGATCCAAATGGCATTGTAAATTAAACGTAAGTTACAGTTATAAACATGTGCGCAATAACTTGAATTAACGAAGGCAGGCAACCGACTGTATCATTTCATTCCCTTCTCCGTGATGTAGTTCTACGATCTTGACATCGTCACTTCCGATACTCGTTTTGACGAATACACCAAGGGGGGGAGTGGAGTGACCATTAATTCGCCAATCAGACTGAAGGATAAAAGCAGAAATTGAAGACCCCAGTCGCATGAATGCAATGGGGCATTCTCTGCTCAGGTAACATGTGATCATGGTCTCATGAGTGTAATATGAACGTGCAGACACACTCCCAAAGCTTAATACTGTATAGTCGATTGGTCTATTCACTGATTGTTTGATTTTTTTTGAGGAGAAAAAGAAATTTGAACCCTAATAACATCGTTGTCCTGTTGCTTTATCTTCGTGGTTCTGCTCTATTTTCAGCACTTTGAAGGTTATGAGTACGTCAAACTTGAGTCCTGGTGTTCTCTTCAATCAACTATGATTTTAGTTGGACTATCTCTACTCCTGAAAATACACTCAACGAAATCACGGTACAACAGGTTGTTATCAATTTAGAGATCCAGTATTGAATCATTCAATCGAATCAGTAACAAGGATATTTGTACCCAAAGTCGCATTACATTACAATATGCATGAATAGAGCAGTCGACCCTTTCGAAATGCACGGACAAAATGTGGATCTTCATGTATCGCATGTGGAATTGTGTGTGTTTCTTCGATGATCAAAAGAGTCTTTAGTTATCTTTCAGTATCCGCCACTCAGTACGCCTATCTACGATTCGCGGTACCTACATGCTGAAGTTGAAGCACGTCTAAGTGATAAGTGAAATCATGTAGGTGTAATCGTCTATTCAAGGATATATTACGATGGAGTGAGTCTCAACACAGAAAAGGTATGGTGCACCGTTCAACCCCTGTCTAGCTAATAATTTCATAGGTTCATTGGTCATCCAGTCGTTGAAAGCTCACCTGTACAACATAATGCTGTATCCAATTCAATCTGGTAAGTTTCACGCAGGATTCAGAATAACAAAGTCCAAGCATTGTCCTTGCAGGCAGAGATAATCAGTTGAATACGGTACTCCTTGCATAGTAAGATCAAGATGTTTTCAAGTTGAAGACAAACCAATGTACGATAAGCTTGTTTGTATGTGCGTTATATGATCTCCCAAAATGCATGAAAAAATCCCATTTCCACATATATATATAAATACATAGGATTTTTTTCTACATTCACCCATCTACCCATGAGATAAAGATTAGTTTACTCATCGGGAACGACGATCTCACCATCGTGGATGGCATCGATGATATCGTGAGGTGGTTTACCGTCAACGGTACATCCTACTGATTGAGCGGTACCGAGGATCTCTAATACACCGCCGGTGAGGGATTTGGCGAATGACTTGTGGGCCATTTTTCGGGCGATCTATATAGGATTAAGTAAAATTAAGTAAAATAAGAAACGATCAGCGAGAAGTTCGGCAACATGGTAAAACCGAATTGGATGACGGGTAAATCCGATAGAAGTGAATATTGAATGATTGAGAGGGCAGAAGACATGACCAATCATGGATAGTCCAGTCATTGATGGTCGAGATTCATCTTGATGGAGGGAAAATGTGGGAAAGAAAGAAAAAACCTTCTCGCTATCGCTCAAAGTACTTTACACTCACATCGTAGATTTGGTCAAGAGGGACGTTACCAGAGTGCTTGATGTTCTTCTCCTTCTTTCGGTCTCTAGGGGGTTCTTTGAGGGCTTTGATGACGAGGGAAGAAGCAGATGGGACGACGGAGACGGTAGCTTGTCTGTGGCGTGAAAAGGTAGATAGTCGAACGAAATATAAAATACGGAAATGAAGGGAACATCGGAGATCGCATATTACGTTGTGACAGGTTGCAGGTAAGGATATTGAAAAGGAAGACAAGAGAATCGGATCATCAGCGTTTGGAAGATAAATAGAGAGATAATTTATACGTGAGAATCGGACTGACCTGTTTTGGATGGTCAATTGACAAGTGACTCGGAGACCTTTCCAGTCAGAGGTGGCCTTGGCAATATCTTCACCGACCTTCTTTGGGGACTATATGGACGATAAGAGCGTTAGTGATGCTCTACAGATAGACAACTTCCTCATAACCGCATATCCTCCCCCCATCGAACGATTTCTGCCATTTTCCACCATCTCATTCTGCTCCGAGTGATAGCACTTGACCATCATATCTCGAACGAAGGAAAATCCCAACATATACATCCCAACTCCTCTTTCCCTGCTATACGTCTCCGTCTAACCCCCTCCATCATGTTCCATCTATCCTGATAAGATCCCCATCTTGCACGGATTTCATCCCATACACCCGAACCACAGATCCCATCTCCCAATCTACCATTTCATATGAAGAGTCCACTTACCAAACCAAGAGGACCGATCTTGGGAGCCAAAGCGGAAGAGGCACCGACTTCACCACCGGTAGCTCTGAGGTAGATGATCTATTTTTCCGTTGTCCAGATTAACAAATCCAATTTCCAACGTCCAACGTCCAGCGTGATGTGGTAAATCGAATGAAAGAGCAGAGGGATGCGAGGATGACGAGGGGACGATCGAGCATATGAGTGAAGATAAAGGTCAAATTTGATAGATCAGCATTCATTCCTATATCCCCTTGTTTTACACCACTACTCCATTGAAAGACGCTCTACACACCTTAACCTCGGATGGGTCGAACTTGGGAGGCATCTCGTCGGTTTTTTTAGTTGGGTAAGGGTGAAGGTAAGATAAGATAAAAAGTTTTCAAGGATGAAGAGGACGTCTCTATAAGCCAGTGCTTGTAAAATGTTCAATTCGTGACTGAGACTGCCCGATGCATACCCACACCAGAGAGAGAGAGCAAAGGTGAGACTAGAGCAGGGAGTGACGGAATCAAATTCCAAGTACCAGAAAGACAGGACTGGATGATGAGTGTGGCACCACCACAGGGACAGGTAAGAAAAGGAGAGAGAGGATCGGCGATAAGCAAAGACCGATGTACTCGGGCTCTCAACACATGGACATCTCTCCCTCCGCACCCTGCAATGAAGGTTGTTACCATCCATACCTATAAGCAGGTATAGCATGATGATCATTGACTTGTTAAGACATACAGGTATCGCTTGTACATCTTCCTATAACATACGGCGATGCATGAGAACCCAATCAAATCCACCATACTTAACCAAGCAATACTACACTTTCATCGTCAATTTTGTGATCCTCCTCAGACTAGTCTTCAATAAGATAAATACGATCGAATTGAACCGGAGAAATAAGCTGATAGGATTGGACATGACTCTCCGTCGATAACAAGATAAAGACCAATGTGGTGTGATCCGCAACAGTAAGCTATAGGTCAGATTGCAACATAAGGAAGGAGTACGAGAGAACAGCGATCACACCCTATTGAAGATCCTCGTTACCTTGTGAACGTTCATAACGTCTCACGATCAGAAGAGGTTCGCATAAGAATCAATCCTGGATGTAGATTGAGATTGCAGATAGTTTATGGTTTCTCACTCATGACCTCACTGAGCTCAACGACAGTATTCACCACGAAATAGCTCATTCCTACTGATGTCGACCTGGGGCTCTAATCATCTTCAGCTCTCAGACAATCTCGCCTTACCTGTGTGATCCAAGATACTGAAATATCATAGATTTCAAGGTACGCCATGATCGGATATATCCAATGTTTCCTTTTGTATGCAAAGTGCAGGCGAACTCGTATTCGACACCTCGCTCTTCTACATCCATTAATACAGAAAGAGAATGAATGCATCCCATCATCAACGTATCAACGTAACCCTAACCCTACACAGACTCGCAATAATCCTCCCACCAAATAACCAATTAGCCACGAGCACCAATCGGTTTCTAATGAGTAGTTTATCGGTATCGTCGGAGAGAGAGGCTATAAATTTGTAGAATGTAATGTCAGTATACTACAACTCTCCGAGCGACAACCTTCAGTTGGTATGAGCAAAGAGAAGCGATGACTCACGTGTTGTGTTTCTTCCAGGTGGATCGTCCAGGTTGGTGGTTGTGTTTTGAACCCTTGCCCAAACCTCTGTTCTTCTTTCCTTCGGCGGTGAGACCTCTGGATTCTCGGTGTTTGTGGACGGGGTTGACAATCCAGTTGATTCGGGCGTCTCGTCGGATGGCTTTGTGGGAGGGGCTGAACAAGACGAACGAAAACGATCAGTACGCAATGTCTTTAGAAAGGGAGGACTGAGGGCGATATGAAACGGCATGTAAAACTCACTCAACAAGGATAACTTCGTAGTATTTGTAGACACCATCTTGGTTAACCCAGTAGGAGTTGAGGCTAAACAATGGATAGTGAATCAGCATGATATTTTCTCGAATATATATTCCGGTTCCACCGTCTATGAATTTTGATAACAATCTATCCAGTTCGTTCCACTCCCTCTGAAGTATGTTGAATTCTTCATAGACCCATCATCCGCAATTCCCTTATCATTATTATTCCTTCCATATCTACCACAATCATAACCAAAATCTGAGATTTCACCGAAATGACAGCAACAGTAACATTTCTCTCTTGACACCGTCCGCTATGCTCGTCTTCCATCCTCACTTGATCCCAGATCATCTACCTATCCTCTATCTCCTGTCTTCCTCATTTCCTGATACCTAAGAATCGCATTATGAAAGGAGATTTTCAAACTCACACTCTCAAGTTACCACATCTTCGTCCAACTCTCTCCTCGGCAGTTGATCTAAGACCTCTTTGGTATTTCAAGTGGTTGACACCTTGTCTGACGGGTTTACCGTAAGTAGCACCCTTGGGTACGGGCTTCTTCCTGTTACCCTTTCTAACTCTAACTCGGTAGATCAAGTAACCTTGCTTGGCCTTGTATCCTAATCTTCTGGCCTTGTCAGGTCTAGAAGGTCTAGAGGCTCTGTGGATGACGGCGAGCTGTCTGTATTCCCAACATCTAACTCGAGAGACGAATTGTAAGACGTCGGATTGCTTCTTGGTGTAGAGCTCGGCAAGGTACTTGTAGGCACCCATCTGAAAGTACAAAATCGAAACTGTCAGCTTGATACGCACGCTACAGCGCAGTGCAGTTGTCCGATGACTCACTTTGAATAATGACCTTTTTGGTTAGACTTGAAGGATGAGGAAGAAGGATCAAGACGAGTTGAAGGTTTTTTGATGAAATTGTGCAGACAGCAGAGAGAGCAGCTAGGGTAACGAGCGCCAGTAACAGACACAATACACCACCATACCACCATACACCATTCGTTGACTGCAAAAAAACTTGTAGGGCAACGGAATCAAATAAACTACAGTGAGGATAACAAAATCTCCGTCGACTATATACGGGTTCATGAGCCGTGTGGCACCCGCTATGGTGAGATCCACTCTCCCTTGTCGGCGTTAAGGCAGCATTTTAAGCGAACTGTCCGCGGTATCCCCTTGTTGGTCTCTAACGGCTTTTTTAGATATGGTGCCCCGGTTTTATCGATGGCATCATCTGCTCGTGATCAGTTGATGTTGTGATGGTTTGATCCGGTCGAATCCGAGGCCGACAAGACACACTCGCTCTCACCCGTAAGTTACGAGTATTGTAGTCTGATGTGGACGATGTGATCGATATCGTCAGCCGAGTCAAAGCAAAAATATGTCATCTGGAGACGGACACATCACTCATTGAACAGACATAACAGGCTTCCATAACCCGTTTTTGCCTCTCTTCCATCTCATCCATCAGAATGACCTTTGGAACAAGATCCATCCTGGCCTTACGACGAGGTACCTCCCTCTCTTCTCGACCTTCTACATCCCCTATCGTGAGATCCAGCCGGTTCATCCGATACAACTCCTCTTCTTCTATACCTCCCCAAGCGCCTCTTCCCAAATCTACCAATCTCTCAACAGCATGGTACGCCCTCTCCCTAGCTCTCTTCGCAGGGGCAGGATACCTTATAGGTAATGTAGGTGTGTTACCTCCATCAACCTCATTGGTCGACTCGAGCTTTGCCATTGCCCATCAATTGGCTAATCAACCGAAATACGGAAGTCACAAGGATTACCAGGATGCCATCAAAGAGTTGACCGATTACTTCAAAGCCAAGGGAAAAGAAGATAAAGTATCGACGGATGATGATGATCTCAGATCGCACGGTATAAGCGATTGGTCCTATCATCCAGCTAAGAAACCTACCGTGGTAGTTTGGGTTGAATCTACAGAGGAAGTTCAACATGTAGTGAAAATTGCTCAGAAATATAAAGTACCGATTACTCCTTTCTCGGGTGGTACTTCGCTAGAAGGTCATTTTAGTAGTGTGAGTGATTTAGTATCCCAACTATACTGTTATCGATAACATACCAGTTATCAGAGGCTGACTTGATGTGATATGATATAATGTGTTATAGCCATTCGGTGGAATATCCCTTGATGTTTCGTATATGGACAAGATCCTCAGAGTATCCGAATCAGATGGTGATGTAGTTGTACAACCTGGAGTAAAATGGGAAGACCTAAATGCCTATCTGGCCAAAGAAGGTATACCATTGTTCTTTCCCCTGGATCCTGGTCCAGGAGCAACGATCGGTGGGATGGTAGGAACGGGATGTTCGGGAACTAATGCAGTTAGGTATGGAACTGCCAAAGCTGAATGGTTCTTGAATCTGGTAAGTGCGAATCTTCTTCCGTATTCATGCCGACCGGCTTTTCCTTGATACGCTAGGATGAACTTATCTGATATGCTTGAATTGGCGATATAGACCGTAGTCCTGCCTTCAGGAGAAGTTATCAAAACCCGTCAACGAGCACGTAAATCCGCTGCAGGATGGGATACGACCAAGTTGTTTGTAGGAGCAGAAGGTACTTTGGGTATTGTTACCGAAGCGACATTGAGATTGGCTCCGCTTTTACCTACCAAATGCGCTGTGGTAAATTTCCCGGGAGTAGAAGAAGCTGTCCAAGCAGCTACTGAAGTGTGAGTAAATTTCTGACATACCGAAGCATGTGAACCGTAATGGTGCCAGTGTCTGTCAAGTAAATGTACTGATTTCCCAGCTTGTCTGGTATCATAGGGTTAATGCAGGGTTCCCCGTCCAATGTGTAGAATATCTCGATTCAAGAACGATAGATGCGATCAACAAAGGGGGAATGGTCAAGAAAGCTTATCCTCCTGCCGATACTCTGTTTTTCAAATTCCAAGGGTGAGTAACTCCTGCATCTTGTACATGGGTACACCTTCTAGTGGGTAAGGCGTAAGAGCTGATTCCTCACTTGTAGGTCCGATTCTGCCATGTCAGAGGTATCCAAAAACGTCTTATCGGTAGTGAAGAAACACGGGGGGAAGAATTTCGAATTCTCCAAAAACGATGAAGAAGCTAGGAGTTTATGGGAAGGTAGAAAAGCTGCATTGTGGAGTGTTTTGGCTTTGAAAGATGGTGCGAAGGTCTGGACGACTGATGTTTGGTGAGTTTTCTTCTTCATTGGATGATATAACATCTGCTATGATTCCTACTGTATCTAATTGGATGGACTGTCTTGACCAATATCATATATATACATATACTGATTTTATGGTTTGTCCCACCTAGCGTGCCGATATCGAGATTACCTAGATTAGTGAGAGAGACAGCGGAAGATTTCGAAAAGAGGGGTATAACAGCTTGTCATTTCGGGTGAGTGTTGTTACCTTCTACCTTCACTCTTCTTCATTCTTGGGTCATCTTTGCCTAATTAACAATCGCTGTTATTTATGTAGCCACGTTGGTGATGGTAACGTTCATTCGCTCGCACTGTTCACCAACGACGAAGAATTAGCTGTCGTCGAACATGCAGTTCATGATATGGTCGAGAGGGCCATCAGACTAGATGGAACATGTACAGGTGAACATGGTGTTGGGGTCGGTAAGATCGGATATTTACCCCTGGAATTGGGTGATGGGACTGTGAATTTGATGGAGACTGTTAAGAGGACATGTGAGTTTGGGTTTTGTTGAGTAATTTTTTCGATTCCCAGCTCTTTCTGGATCGAAGCTGGAAGGAATTTTCTTGAGAAGGACTTTTTGGACAGAACGGTCGAATTAATTAAATATCTTGTAAATCCTATCAATGTTGTGGGACTATTTTGCTGATGACCGAGGGTCTTTGTTTGCTATAGTGGATCCTCATAACCTACTCAACCCCGGAAAGGTGAGTGTTCGGTTTAGCCTGCCTACATTCCTCATAGAATGGAAAGCTAATCTTTATCTCTGTTTCCTTGAACAGATCTATCCAAATATCAAACCTCAGCACCAGTAAAATTTAGACACATCACTTTGCGCATGCACATACTTGACTATCCGATGGTAAACTAAAGATGACGATCTGAAAAACGAAGAACCCCACCGAATAAAATCAGAATATGACGCTTTTGTGAGTCAGTGCGTCAAATTGTGCAATATTGTACAGTGTGATAGGTATAATGTTCTTTTTCCTTTTTTCCCTCTTTCCCTCTTTCCCTCTTTCCCTCTTTCCTTCTTCCTCAATTATACAGTTGGATCATTCAACCAATCTAATCGATTACACAATCAATACTAACGGGACAACAATACAGTACATACTGCCTACTTACTCACAACGATGACAAACGATATACCGACAAGAACGGGAAAGAATACCAATATCATGAAGAATTTCAAGATACTAAGAAGGATCTGGTCATCATCAGCTCGGATGGGATTGCGTTTCGTGTCGATTGTGGCCTCTTGAAATATTCTAGGTAGATGATACACACAACATTCACTTGTTCTCGTCTGTCCCTGCTGACCGACTCTTTTACTTACTGTACTCTACGATAGTCCCATTTTCAGATCGATGTTCTTCACTTGCGATTCTAACACTGACAATCACCTCTCCCTCGATCACTCAGCCAAAGGACTTGCGGTATACCTGTTGTCTCTCAGCAACCGACCTCCTAACATGGTTGAGATCACTTGGGAAAGCTTCAAAGAAGCCTTAACATTATGTACGTTGTACGACACCAGTTC